>NW_006438113.1:11105775-11126708 GCF_000325575.1 Pteropus alecto
TGTTCTCAGGTTGGGAGAGTGAACATAGAGGGAATAGTGAAACCGAGGAAGAATTAGGTCACTTCTTATTCCTTCTTTCCTGCAGGTGATTTTGTCCTACCCTCAGGACCTTGGCCACAGCTGACTGAAGTTGTGCAGGGCTGGGACACCTGGTTTTCTATGCGGCGTTTACAGCTAGATGCTACATTGGATGCTGTGCTGGGTAGTCATGCCATGACCACCTTGTGGGCCAGTGTAGGACGGCCAAGGCCAGACCTAGATGTCCTGCAGGGCTCTTTGAAGCGGCTGCTAACAGATGTCCTGTCACGGCCCTTGACGCTGGGCCTTGGGCTTCGGGCCTTGGGGATAAATGTTAAGAAGATTGGAGGAAGCACACTGCATGTAGTTGGTGCTTCCCATGTGGAGACATTCCTCACTCGCCCTGGGGACTATGATGAGCTTGGTTACATGTTTCCCGGACACCTTGGCCTCCGTATAATCATGGTGGGTGTAGATGTAGCTGCTGGCTTTTCAGAGAGTACCTCAAGTTCACCCTTGGAACCCGGCACAGTTCAGCTTAGTGGCCATAAAGGCCTCTATCACAACTTCTGGGAGGAGCAGGTAGAGACTGGGCAGACCGCCCATCCAGATATGGTAGTAGCATTCCACCCAGGTAAGTCATTGGTCCAGGGGAATACTGGGTGTGTCCTCTGGGAATTTTCCATTCTCTCTCTTGGATCTTCTATCTTTGGAACCCCATTCATTTTGTCAGGTTAAACACAATATAATGATGACCTTGCTGATCATTAATTAGCCCTATGTGCAACATCCGGGTTCAGAATTTTTCAGTGAAGAACCTGGAGTGGGTGATAGTGGTAAATGAGCATGAGCAGTGAGCAAGGCGAGGGTTTGGGTGGACATAATCAAAGAAATCCCTCTCTTGGGGTCTATCTTAGCATTTCCCCTCTCTACTCTCATGTCATTCTTTTTCCTTCTCAATTTTTCTTCTATAGGTTTCCATGCTTCCCCAGATTTGATGGAGGCTTGGCTGCCCACCCTTCTGCTACTTCGTGATTATGAGATCCCAACATTGATCACTGTTTACAGGTTTTAACCTTTTTGTGATACCTCCCTGATTCGCTCATATGTCTCATTATATAGTTGAGCTTATTTCTCTCCCCCTTGCTCATCTTTTGCTTTCTGATGAGGATTTTCTTTCTTCCCACATTTGGCTTTCTCATCTCCTTGTAACAGAGGTCTATGTTGGTTAATCAGATAATTAGTGAAACGTTTGGGAGGGAGGGATAGCCCTTGTCTTGTCCAGCCTTAGGTAATTTTTGGGCTTGATGAGTTTAGAAATGTTGAGTTCTGAGCAATTTCTCTCCTTGCTCTCTCATAATTACCACAGCAATTTTTCTTATCTGTCTCTCACAGCCGTCAGGAGTTGGCAGCCTCTTTGCAGATTCTGGTGGACCTGGATATACACATCACTGCTTATGGAGCTAACCCTTTCATGTCTCTCAAACCTGAACAGGTCTATTCCAACCCTAACAAGCAGCCAGTATACTGTAGTGCCTACTATATCATGTTTCTGGGAAGCTCCTGCCAGCTGGATAAGAGGCAATTGGAAGAGAAAGTAGATGGTGGTGTTTAAATAGCTGGGCTGTCTAGACATCTGACTGGATGTCTAGAAAAGAGGGAGGTAGTGATGAAATTACTTTGCTGATGCCATGTCTTTTTATTGTCAACTGTGAAACTCACATTCACTTGTCCAGGTAAAGATTCTAAGCTGAATAGGAGCTCCTTTATGATGCGACTCATTTCTGTGATCTTAGCCAGAGGTATCTTCTAGAGACAGGATACTATATTTAATGCATGGCAAGAGCCTTTGGTATCAGTCTTTCCACAGCCTGGAGTCCCTAACAGTTTCCTTTGTGATAAAATTATACCTTTTGACTTGAACCATATGGCGCTGAGAAGAATGGTACCTTATTCTGAAAAAAACTCCTTATCCAGTAATTTGGGCTAAGAAATGGCGAGGTGTTAATGACTTGAAATGGTGCAAGAATGGGCAAATCAGAGAAGTGGTTGGGAACATGGAAAGGGGGTTGTGAGGATTGGCATGCTGTTTTTAAGAGATAAATGTCTCATTTTCCTATTTTCTGTTGGGGACTTGCTAACCTTAGAGCAGCTTTTTGCCCTGGTGTTGTATTTTACATATTCTAGGTTATATCAGACTTTACTTGAATATATTGGAGTTACTTGTTATCACCTGATCTATACCACAATAAACTCAGTTTGGGGCTTATTAAGTCACTTGCTTTATTTCCTATTCATTGGCAAATATTACTTGTCTACACACAATACCTCACAATTGGAGGTTTCTCTGTTGTCAAAAGAGTGATTAACATCAGCTTTCTGTTTGGGCTGACACCCTACCACACCCTGTCTCACTTGTCCTTCTCATCACACTCTCTGGATTAAGATAGATATTCCTATAACCTTGCTACGACCTCAAAGCCCCACCCCCAATCCTAACACATACCTATACATTCTTATTGCCCACTCTAATAGAGGTAATGTTAGAATTCACTTATTCATTCAAAATATTAAGTTAGTACCCACCATGTGAAAGGTACTGTATTAGGGCTTTGGAGAGATACAAAGTTGAATGAGACATGGTCCTCATCCTTAACCTAGGAAGGGAAATAACACATATACATAAATAGCTTTATTACAAGATATAATGTGGAATAAGAACCATGAGAGAGGCTCATAATACTGAGGAAAAAGAGTGAAAAGAGGGATCACTTTACTAAGTGAAAGTGAAGGTTTTGTGAATTAGAATTTTATGAAACAGATGGAGGGCAGAGCATTTCAGATCCTTAGAACAATAGGAGCAGAAGTTTGGAGGCAGAAAAGCATAGGAGATGTTTTAGGGTACATTGGGAGATTAGCATAAATTAAGTCTGGGAGGTAGATTGGGACTAGATTATAGAAGGAGCATAGCCAACTGGTCAGCTTTAGATTTATATAGATTTGAGTATGAACCCTGGGGCAACCACCAAATATTTTTGTGTCCGTGGGAAAGCTAAACTTAAGTTTCCTCAGTTTCCTCATTTGTAAAATGGGGGTAACATCTAGTATTCAGAGAATGTTTGCCAAGTTGGAGACATCCCTATTTTGAAATCTTCAAAGCAACAGTAATCAAGACAATGTGGTGTGGTAGCGAGGCCCGAACTAACAGTTTCCTAGGATGCTTCCTAGGACTGGGACGGTTGAAAATTATTCACTTCCTCTATGGCCTGCCAATGAATCAAAATACACTTTTCTTACATAGAAAGAACTTGCAAGTCTGTAACTATGAGGAAGTATAAGATGCGTATAAAAGGGAAAGCCCCTCTTCGATCAGGGCTAAGCCTTTGGATGTGAATCTGCTGAGCCAATGCCAGCACCAATAAACGCTACTTCCTGCTTATTGCCTCAGTGTCCCGTCTCTCTGAGTATCCTGCAATATTTCTGGGGACTTGTCCAGGACCAGAGATGGCGAGTTTTCACCTCCTTTGTCATTGGGGTTTGGCCACCGGGACTCGGAGAAGTGGACTCCACCTGGCAACAGTGGACCTGTTGTCCATAGGCGAAAACGACTTCCAGCAGGCCGGGATGGCAGCTCTGAGAGCACAACAGAACCTGGTGAGGCGCAGGAACCAGCGCAGGAGAACTGCCCAACAGACTGGAGAGGACCCAGGTCTAGGTTTCTGACCTGCTCCTAAAGAGGCAGAAGGGGAGTCTGATCAGCTCCCAAAGTTATCTGAGTAGTCTCTGGAGGGAGATGAAACTATGATCTCTCAGGTTTATTTGGGCGGAGGGTGATGTGTGAATGATGAGTGCTTCAGTGTGAATGAGATGTGGCCTTGCCGCAAAGTGAGGGTTGAGCCCTCATCTGCGGTTCGGCGGCGAACCTCATACGGCTTAGGGTGGTATCACCAGATCTCCGAGAGGAATCTACTCCAGTGTTCTGAGTTGGAGTTTATACTGACACACCAATTGCTAAGAGGTGCCTGAAATATCCCTGCAAGGGGGGAGCAGCCAGAGACGGACGAGGTGAGTCCCTAAACGCATGTGCATCACTGTCACATGGGTGGAATATGGGTGGACAAGAGAGTAAGCAGACCCTCTTAGGATGTATGATAAAGAATTTTAAGGAAGGCTTTTGAAGAGATTTTGGTGTGAAGCCCACCCCCCAGAAACGTCGTACTTTTTGTGAGCTAGACTGGCCCTCATTTGATGTGGGGTGGCCATCAGAAGGTTCCCTGGATAAGGCAGTCATAGCCAGGGTCTATCAGGTTATTGCAGGGAATCCCTGCCATTCAGATTAATTTCCTTATAGTTGGCAGGCTGTGGTCCTGACCCGACCCCGTTGGTTGAGAGCCTGTCTAGAAAAGAATTGCAGAGTAATGCCGGCCTGGGCCACTGCAACCTCCAAATGCCGACCTAAAGAAAAGAAACCAATCTTGCCAAGTGAGCCAGAGGATACCCCACCTCCATATGCTCCCATTTATCCACGCTTACCAAGGGCCCCAGAACAGCTGGCTACCTTCCCGGAACCCTTGTCTCCAAGTCCGCTTGAAAACAGCCTGGGATCCACTGACATCCCGTCCTCGTTGACCTCTGTAGATTCTCTGCCATCCCCTGTCCTGACTCCCTATGGCCCAACCGGAACCCAACCAAAAGCAGCAGTTTCTACAAGAGAAGCCCTCCAATTACCCCTGCATGAAACACAGGGCCCTATATACTATGAAAAATCATATTGCTTCCTTCACAGAGAAGCTCAGGCCATGATAAGCCCACCTGGGCCAATTGCCGCCAGCAGCTCCTGACCCTACAGAGGAACGCCGGCAAGTCACTCAGGCTGCTTTAAAGTGGATAGAGGAACATACCCCAGCAGGGACCTTAAACTGCCCCAAAGCAGTTCCCTGCGGAGGTCCCCTAATGAGACCCCAATGAGGACAGGGGACTCCAGATGCTCGAACGCTATCAGGGGGCCCTCCTTGGTGGTCTAAAAGAAGGAAGGAAGAAAGCCATGAATATGAGTAAGGTCTCGGAGATAGTCCAGGGACCCGAGGAAAGCCCAAGCCAATTCTGAGAGGCTACGTGAGGCATTTCACTTTTACAACCCCTTTGACCCAGAAGCAGCCAAAAACCAGAGGATGGTTAATGCAGCTTTTGTCAGTCAGGCCCAGGGAGACATCTGGCGCAAACTGCAAAAATTGGAGGGCTTTGCTGGTATGAACACCAATCAGTTGTTAGAGGTGGCAACGAAAGTGTTTGTCAACTGAGACCAAGAAGCCCAATGGGAAGCAGACCGAAAAGTGAGAAAGTAAGTAGATCTGCTCTCTGCTACTCAGGACACTCCCGGAGAGGTGACCCAACAGGCTGGGGATGGGGCCAGAGGAGAAGGCCACCAGAAGAACTACCCTACTCAGAAATGAGGTTGGGGCGGGACCAGTGTGCTCAGTGCCACCAAAAGGGTCACTGGAAAAACAAGAGCCCCTAACAGTTGGGGAGTTACCAGCCTGCTCCAAGCTCAAGAGGAAGAGGCCAAGTGTTCCGAGGATGGTACCAGCCGACACGACCACCACCCAAGGCCCCAGAAACTGGAGAGCTCATTAAGTATGGGATCCTTCGGCTATGCCAGTCACCATGGAATATGCCTCTCCTACTGGTCCAAAAACCAGGGACCGACGATTATCGGTCATCCTGCACCCAGTCATCCCCAACCTGTACACCCTCCTGGGACTCATCCCCACAGATGCAACCTTCTTCTCATGTCTGGATCTTAAGGATGCCTTTTTCTGCATACGCCTGGCCCCTTAGAGCCAGCCGATCTTCACCTTTTAGTGGGAAAATCCTGAGAATGGCCAGATAACTTGGACTAGATTGCCTCAAGGTTTTAAAAACTCTCCAACCATTTTCGGAACAGCACTAGTTTCTGACCTAAAAGCTTTCTGAGTGGACCAGAATGGCTGTGTTCTGCTCCAGTATGTAGATGATCTACTGCTGGCAGGGTAAACACAAGAATGTATGGAGGGAGCACAAATGCTCCTCACCCTCTTATGGGAAGCTGGCTATAAGGTTTACCTTGGCTTCCACGTATCTCAGGGGCAACACCAAGTCAGCCTGGAAAGAAAACAGGTTGTCTGCTTGATACCCATTCCATCTACCCGATGCCAGGTTTGCGAGTTCCACGATTGCATTGAAGTCATGGATGCAGGATATGCTCTGGTTACCCTACATTCCACCATTGAGGCAAAATCTCTGCCTAGAGGAACCTCAGCCCACAAAGCAGAGCTCATTGCACTGACTCAAGCCCTCCAGCTAGCAGCAGGAGTATGTGGGGCCTTATATAAAGAAAAAGGCCTAATCAACTTGGGGAAAAGACATAAAATATGGAAAGGAGATCCTTGAGCTCCTAGATGCTGTATGGCCCCCTAAGAGGGTGGCAGTCATGCATTGCTGGGGACATCAAAAAGACATGTGACTGCTCAAGGAAACTGCAAAGTGGATCGTGAAGCAGAGCTCGTGGCCTCCGAGAGGGTAACAGAACCAACAACTCTGACTGCCACCCTGTTCCCAGTCCCTTCACAGCATGAGGATGGTTTAAGACTGAAAATGAGAGTTACCTCCCTAGTGGATGGTGGAAGTCTGAAGATGCGCAAATAGCAACTTCTGAGGCCCTAGCCCAGCCTTTGTCAGACAATTCCATCAGAGGACCCATATCGGCCAAACAGCTCTTGAAACCACATTGGGCCGGTATTTCTCTCGAGTAGTGTGTGAACGATATGAGGTATATGCTTGAAACAACCCATGATGGGCCACGGGCCCCTCCTGGAGTCCAGAGTGTGGGAGGAACACCTTTTGAGGACCTGGAAGTAGACTTTACTGATATGCCCTGATCCTGGGGCCATAAGTAAGTCTTGGTCTTTGTGTGCTCATATTCCAGTTGGGTAGAGGCTTACCCGACGTGGACTGAGAAGGGCACTATTAAGAATCAGGTTGGCCCCAACCAAGAAGACTGGGTTCTCCTCCTACGAGATCCTTTATGGGCAACCACTCCTGCTCATCAAGGGAATACGAGGAGACTTAAAGGAAATAGGTGAATTGACTCAGACAGCAGTTACAAACCCTGGGTGCTACTTTGCAGGCTCTCAACCACTGGATTAGGGAAAGGCTGCCTGTTAATCTGACTACTGAGGCCCATTCCTTTAGGCCAGGAAATTTGGTATGGGTCAAGAAATGGAATGTCCAACCCTTAAAGCCTCTTTGGAGGGGCCCATTAACTGGTATCTTGTCCACCTCCACTGTAGTAAAGGTTGCCAAGATAACGCCTTGGATTCACCATAGCAGGCTTAAGCCAGCGGCCACAGACTGGGAGTGCATTTCAGAATCCACAGAGCCCCTCAGACTAATCCTCCAAAAGAAGACATTGACTGGACTTGCAGATCGAAAGAACATCGGCCCTGCTTTGGTCATACCAGAAGCTGACCAATCTACATGCAGTAGAAGCCTAAGGACGGCGACACCCCACCAAGATGGCCAACATACCCCTAAGGACTCTGTGTTTCTCCTAAGCTCACCCTTGAGTGTAACCCCTGATGCTATAAATGTAAAGAGGGAATCAGGATAGGTAGTCAGGTCATACAGTATGGAAATATCAGCCCTTAGACCAAGAACAGGATGAAGATGATGCTCTCTGACCCAATCTTGGGCCCGTGCATCAAAGGGGGAATGTGGTAGCGAGGGCCGAGCTAACTGCTTCCTAGGACAGTTGAAAGTTATTTACTTCCCCTTATGGCTGCCAACCAATCAAAATACACTTTCTTTATATAGAAAGAACATGCAAGTCTGTAACTATGAGGAAGTACAAGATGTGTATAAAAGGGAAAGCCCCTAACAACAAAAAAACAAACGATCCAATCAAAAAATGGGCAGAGGACCTGAATAGACACTTCTCCCTAGAGGACATACAAATGGCCAACAAATATATGTAAAGATGTTCAACATCGCTAGCTCTTAGGGAATAGCTAAAAGCTATTGGAAATCCCTTAGATAGCACTGCATTGGATTCCAACATATCTTTCTCTCAATAGGTGAATCAGTTTTTTCTCCAGTATTGGAAACAAATCTTTGTTTAAATCGATTAAATGATGAAATAGTTGTCTTGGGTTTTGGGGGCCCTGTTGTAGTCAATCGAATATTTATTAAACATTTATTACTAGACTAGAGATGTTTCTGTTCTCAAGGAACTTACATTCTAGTGGGGGTAAACAAACAGTAAACACACAGAATTTCAGATGCCTTTAAGTGTATCAAGAAAATTAAATAAGGTAATGAGGAGTAGTGTTGATGGCAGTGGCAGCTAGTAATGCTACAATGTTTAGGGAATACATAACCTCTCTGAGGAGATGGATGACATTTGAGGTGATACATACGGTGGTGAACATTCAGAGTAGAAGTAATAACAAGTAAAAAGCTCCAGAGAATCTCTGGTGTGTCTGGGCACAAGCATAGTATGTTTGGACAGAAGGCCACTTTGATTAGATTTAGTGATTGAGAAAGAAGGGGAAGAGGAGAGGAATAAGATCAGAGAGAGGTAGGTAGGAGCCAGATTACTTAGTGCCAAATAGACCATGGTCAGGATTTGGGATTTTATTATGGTTCCAATGGGAAGTTATTGAAGGAGTTTAATCAAGGGAATGACATGACCCAATTTATTCTTTAGAAAGATTACACAGTTTCTTAACCTCAAGACTATTCACATTTTGGGCTGAATAAATCTTTGTTGTAGGGAGCTGTCCAGTGCATTGTAGAATGTTTAGTACCATCCCTGGCCTCTACCCTTTCGATACTAATAACATCTCCCTCACCTCCCCACCTCGCCCCCGGTTGTAACAATCAAAAATGTCTTCAGACATTGCAAAATGTCCCCTGGGGGACAAAATTACTGCTCTAACTGAACAAAAAGTAGACTGACAATGGAATGTTCACATTAGGAGAAGCATAATGGCTTCTATTTCACATGAATTCTGGAGCATATGATGACCTTTAAAGGTATTTTATTTTTGCTAAGTTTGTTGTTGAATGTAGGTAAGTTAAATGCTCGTGTGCTATGACTCTACTGTTAATTGTACCACAGTAGACATCTATGAAAGGTTTAGTTGGGTGCAAAAAGGGAGCAATTAAGTCTACCCAAGGGAAAGAAAGGAAAAGCAGGAGGTCAGGAAAAGTTTTTGAAGCAGGAAGGAGATAGGCAATCTCTGAATTGTCTTAATACATGAAAAATTGTTAAAAGGCAGGCAGTGCCTTCTAGGAAGAAGCATGAGGAAAGGGCTTTTGATCATGTAGGGTCTTGTATGTCAGGAAAGAAGGGCAAATTGAAAAGTTGAAGTGGGAAATCCAGTGGTAGTGTCTGAACAGGCCATTGGGTAAGTTGGGCCTATAGCTCAGGAAAATGGGCTAGAAATAAGAGGTTTGGAAAATATCCTCTTAAGGTGATAATTAAGGCAGAGGGAGGGGTGGGGATGAGATCCCCAAAGGAGTAATGCAGAGTGAAGAGGAGTAAAGACAAGCTTCTTAGGGCATGCTTAAATTCTGGAGGTCTCTGAGGGCAGATTGGACAGAAAGTACTTTTATTTGCCAGGTAGACAAACTGGTAGGTGCTAGAGAATGAATGGCGAATACCCAAAGCATTGTGCAGTTTTGTTTAAGTTTGACAGTGACCATCCTCAAGTACCTTCTATTTCACTCCTCTTTTGGGGACATGTATATCTTGCTCTTACCACTTAAAATTTTAATCCAAATTTTAATCAGAACCACCTGGAGGGCTTGTTACACAGATTGCTGGGCTTCACCTCTAGAGTTCGATTCAGTTGATCTACAGTGGAGCTCAATAATTTCCATTCCTATCAAGTTTCCAGGTGATGTTGTGGTCTGAGGTCCACACTTTGAGAAACACTGTAAAAAGAAGCTGGTTTTTGCTCTAGAATACAAACTTTCTTAAAGAGTTTAAGATATTGGTCTGGGTCCTTGAAATTGCTTCAAATGTTTAATGCGTGTGTGTGTGTGCGCGCGCGCGCGTTCACAGGCGCGCCAAATGATAGGGCTGTGTGAGGAGGGGAGCCTAGAATCACCCAACAACTCCCTTCTGGAGTGGTATATCTCGAGTTCTGACTATCTAGGAACTCCATTAAATATTAAT
Source organism: Pteropus alecto (assembly GCF_000325575.1). NCBI lineage: Eukaryota > Metazoa > Chordata > Mammalia > Chiroptera > Pteropodidae > Pteropus > Pteropus alecto. Next base: position 11,116,013 of record NW_006438113.1, read on the forward strand.
TCATTTCACAGAGGGCTAATAAAAGACACCATCGTAGTCCTTAGCAGATACCAGGGAGGACGGCAGAGCCTGCACCTGGCCTCCCAGTCTCAGCCCAGCGCCACTCACCACTGAAGGGGTCCGGGATTCCTCAGAACGTCTGCAACCTCCCAAGTGACTTGTTGGGAGCTCAAACAGACTTGGGCCTTGGTCCCTGGGATCGGGAAATGTGATAAAACTGGTTGCTCCACCGACAGGGAGCGTCTTTCCCGCAGGTGGAAGTGCGCGGCGGGGGCGCGGGGAAAACCCGAGCCCGGGTTCTGGGCCGCGCCCTCCTGGCCTAGGGGCGTCCCCGCCCCCCGGCGCCCCGCCCTCCCGGGCCCGCCCCCGGCTCCATCTTGCGGGAGATCGGGCTGGGCTGTGACGCTGCTCCCAGGCGTCAGGTGAGGAGCGGTTCCCTGCCCCCTTGCGCCCCTCGTCCCCCTCGGTTACCTCGCCCCGGCCCGCTCCTAGGCGCACGGTCCGGGAGCTGGCGGGCCCCGCGCGTGTCCCCGCGCCCGGGGCAGGTGGAGGGGCCTGTGGGCTTCGCGCTGGCGCACGACTGGATGTCCGCATCTCAGGACCGCGGCTGACTGTGGGCGCGTTCGTGGGAAGGGCGAGGCGGCGGGTCGGAAACGGGAAGGCCTTTTTGCGGGTTCTCTGTGCCGCTGGGCTGTCCGGAGAGAGGGAGCGGTTGAGGCCCCGCGCGCAGGCAGGTGGACCGCACGGAGGCCGGAAGACGGCCCTGCAGAAGCGACCTCCAGGAAGGCTGAGCAGGGAAACCAGCGGGCAGCACCGAGAGCTGTCTGGCCGGTGCCTAGACTTTCCGGTGACACAGCAAATTTAGGGAAACTTGGGAAATTTGTACTGTGCTCAGTGAACCTTAGGACACAGCGCGTAAACCTAAAATTGTACACTGGTTCAGGTTTATAATTCTTGGAAACTGTTCTGGGAAGACCACTCCAGATTTGATTCCCCGAACAGCGGCAAACGTGTTCTGTTATTAGCCCATCCTATGCAAACACTTCTCATACAGAGAGGTGGCTAATGTCCACCACGAAGTGACAGAAATGGAAAGAAGTCGTCCAACTGCTTTTTAAACTCCCCAGTTTTGCCAGCTGACAGGAAAATGATCTGTTAAGCTCTCTAATTTTGCTAGCTGATAGGAAGCTGATCTGGTAATGTGTTCTAATTAGATAATGAGTTATCTGTTAGGGAAGGAGTTTCAAAACTAGATAGGCAGGTAGTAAAGTTAATTTTGAGCATTGCAAATTTAAACCTCTTTTTCAGTCTTCCTTCCCTGGTGGTGACTGCTTAGCCTGTTCATGCAGAAGATAGCCATGCCTCCAGTTCTTTATCCAAGGGCCCCCGCTGAGTGATTTAAATGGTCCTTCCCAACTAAGAGGCAGGTTTTGGAAGATTGTAGTATCTGCTGTTGGCCATCATCATTCACTCTTCTTGTTTCCTATTTCATAAATTTGTAACAGCTGCCTCTTCTGTTTCTGGGCTTCATGCCATTTTTGAGGCTCCCATAGTGAGACCCACCCCTTTCAGTAACTGACTCACTGGGTGGAGATGGTTTGGAGAACCAAGAATGATTTTCTAGCCTTTTAAAAGTAGTTGGTAATGGAGAGTGTTAAAAAGAAAGCTCTGGTTCACCAGCGTAGTCTTACTGTGCCTTGGGCAAAGCTGAGTAATTTGTTGAGTCACCCAGGGGTTTATTTAATCTTTTTATAAAAACTTTTTAAATCTACTTTTTGAATAGATGATGCATGTACAATTCCAAAAGGGTTAAAGGTACGTTGAAAATTAAGTCTCTTCATTATGCCCCAGCTCTCCTTCCTGGAGGCAGCCACTGTTTTTCTACTTCCTCGAGAATACTTTCAGGGGTATTCTCTACATAGTCAAGCAAATAAATGTATTTTTTAAACCTATATGGTTGCAAAGTATCTACGCAGTTTTCCACCTTGTTTTTCCTAGTTGATATGACTTAGAGATGTTTTCATATATGAGTTAAAAAAAGCTCATTTTTAATAACTGCATAATACTTTAATATATGACTATCCATAATCTGTTTAACCTATCCCTTATTGATGGACTTTTAGATTGTTTTTAACCTTTTTCTATTGCCAATTGTGCTGTAATGAATAGCCTTGTACCTATATATGTTGCATTTGTACAAGTATTTCTGTAATGTACAGCCCTTGAAATAGAACTGCATTCCAGTCCTTTATATAATTACATTCTTCAAAATGTACCCAAATTCACTTAAAATTGCTCTAAGTTTTCTCATATGGTCTTTGTTTTCATTCTGTTTTGAAACTCTTCTTGCTATAATTCCTCTAGGCCCTTAAAGGTAGACTTTAATATAGTAGCCAAAGAATGTAGAAATAGGACTTTGTCACTGAAATAGTTCCTGAGATTTAGAAATTTAAATTGTTTATGTAGTCTGTGGTACTGTAACTACTTGTTGCCTTTAAAATTATTAATTTCTCTCATAAATTATTTTCAGATTTTTTTCCCTTTCTTTTGACCCTAACTTCTTTTGGTCTTGGTCTTCTGACTGTTCTTAGATGTCGTCCCTCTTTACTCCTTACACCAACCAGGCTTAGAGACGAAGAAAACAAAAAAAAGATTCAGCTTCTTCCTGTTTTTACATCCAGGCCTTTGGATCCCAAATGATTATTTTATAACTGACTGGATCAGTTTTCTTAATATCTTATTATCTTTCTTATTAACTTAAAACTATGATTCAATATATGTCCATTCATTCTCAATTTAGCAAGTTTTTGCCTTCTATCCTGTACTTATGTCATAAGAGATACTATAACTTTATTATCTCATTTTCCTATACTATATGCAGGATACTCCCCACCTACCCCCCATCTTTCTATTAGCACCTAAGACACTAAGACAGTGCTTATACATAATGGGATTTTGTAAATGCTGAATCGGATTTGTTTGGGGTCTTGATATAAGAGAAATACAAATCATTTACAACCATATTGGGGAGAAGAGCCAAAACACATATTGAAAAAATTAGTAAATTAGATGTGAAATCCAGAAATGTTAAAATATTCTAATACCAAAATATGATTCACAGATCAGCTGCATCAACGTCATCTGGAAGCTTAGTTAGAAATGCAGGATTGCAGGCCCCATCTCAGAACTAGTATAAGCAGAGTCTGCATTTTAACAAGATTCTCCAAGTGAATCACATACATGTTGAAGTTTAAGAAGTACTGTTTCACCTAGTACATCAAAGAAAGGGGAGAGAATATTTAAGCTGGGTAAGTCAGGAGAGATGAGTGAGCCCAGGCTCGAAGGCCAGGTCAGTTAATGATAGCAGTGGCTTAAGCAGAGGTATGTTGAGACTAGGTCAAGTGGTAGAGATTTTGCATCGGGAGTAAGGTGTTGGTAAGAGATATGTTCAGTAGGTAAATTAGAGCCAGTATTAAGGAGACCTGAATGTCAGGCTGTTGAATTTTCATTTAATAATCCAGCAGTAGTCATTGAGAAGTTTTGATGAAGAGTAATACACTGAAAGAGCAGCATTTTAGGAAAGTTTGTCTGGTGATGGTGCCCAGGAAAATTGGAAGTATGAGAGTATAAGCAAGGACATAGAGAAGTAATTTTAGTAAAATAGGCATCAAATGATGAAAACCTGGTCTAAGGATATGGCCATGAGAATAGAACTGACTGGAAGAATGAAGAGAAAAATATGGGTTACTTACTGTATTAGAGTAATGGATGATTTGAGTAGCGGTAATATTGATGATATGGAATATTAAGAATGATCTGGTGGGGAATGAGTATTTAATTCCACACCAATACTGAAGTCTTCTTAACTGGCTTCTATCTTAATCTGCTCATTCTCATTCTGTTTTGATGACAGTTCATCTTAAAATTATTTCCCACAGTTTTGCCTTGCACATGACATTGTTCTACTTTTCTGCCAGTGTGTCCATTACCTTTTAAAACCTAGTTTAAACCTTTGATAATTCATTTACTCTCCAATCTTAGCACAGTGTTTTATGGTAGATGCTAAATAAGTAATTATTGACTTTATATAGATGTATTTGCTAGGTATATTACATCTGATAATAGTTTTTAAAATTCGATCAAACTAAGAAAGGGTATTCTTTCTAATGTGTTTTTCTCTATTGTTTATTTGCATTTGTTTTAGGTTAGTGTTTTCTTCAAATGCAAAAGCATGTGAATAGAGTTGTTCGTGTTTTTTTGGTTCACACTAGCTCCTTTTGTTTTACATGAGCTGTCTTAAATTATTATGAAAAAATTTAACATGCCAAAGTGGACAGAAAAGTGTAATGAATCCCATGTACTCATTGCTCAGCATAAACCGTTAACTGCTCATGACTCTCCCACCCCACTTACTTACTTTTGCCATCAATCAGAGAAAGCACACTGATTTTAAAATTAGTCTAATAAAATTGAAAAGATAAATCTAAAGTGCATTAGCAAATATTGGGAAAATATGTAGAGAGTTATCTGCACAATGCTATTCACTGCAGCTCTGTAAATGACTGTAAACAACTCAAATGTCTGCTATTAAATAAACTGTGCTACTTCTACACTGTGGAGTACTATACAGTTGTAAAAAGGAATATAGTAAGAGAAAGAAGCCTAGTTGAGAAATATTATATATATTGGCTACATATTATCTAAGAAAGGAGTGAGAAACATATATACATATCATCATATATTTTTAAAAAACAATGGTTATGTGTAGGTGGAGGGAAATAACAAAGAAGCTGATATCTTTCTGAACATATCTTCTATAGATTTGGCTTTGAACCAAGAAAATGTATATATAATTATCAAACAAAACTAAATAGAAAAATTTAAATCATTCTTAAAAATCAAAAGCAAAATGAAACAAATGGACAAAATATGTATCAAATTGGTAGCATAACTACACAGGAATGATTTTAAATGTCTTTAAAACACAGTAATGTCATCATGCATTTATAGTGGAATATATCACAAAGTAAAGGTCTGAATGTTTGTTGTCGTCCCTCCTACCCCCCCTACCCCACCCCCCCACCTCGGCAAATTTGTATGCAAAAGTCTAAGCCACAAAGATGATAATATTAGGAGGTGAGGCCTTTGGGAAGTGCTAAGTTCATGAAGGTAGAGCCCTCATGAATGGAATTAGTGCCTTATAAAAGAGGCTCCAGAGTGCTCCCTCTTCCCTACTGCCAGGTGAGGACACAGGACGAAGGCACTGGCTATGAACCAGTGCCCTCTCCAGAGAATTCAACCATGCTGCATCTTGATCTTGGTTTCCCAGCCTCCAGAACTGTGTTGTTTATAAGCTGCCCAGTTTGTGTTATTTTGTTATAGCAACCTTTATAGACTAAGAGAAAATAGAACAAAATAGCAAAAAATAACTTTTAATTGTTTTTAGTATCCTGTTGTCAATAACAGTGTACATATTTGTATTAATTTCCTATGGGTGCTATAACAAATTATCACAAACTCGATGGCCTAAAACAACAGAAATTGGCTCTCAGTTCTGGAGGCCAGAAGTCCAATATCTATATCACTGAGCCAAATCAAGGTGTTGGCAAGGTCGCACTCCCCGAGGATGCTCTAGGTGAGAATCTGTCCTGAACCTCCTCCAGTTTGTGGTGGCTGCCAGTATTCTCCACTATCTGCCTCCATGGCCATAGTGCCTTCTCCTCTTTGGCTAAGTCTCCCTCTGTCTCTCTTTTACAAAGATACGTGTGACTGCATTGAAGGGCCATCTGGATAACCTTCCTAGCTTAAGATCCTTAATCACATCTTTTTCCCAAGATAAGTTAATATTCACAGATTCTAGAGATTAGGATGTGGATATCTATTGGGAGGCCATTATTCAGCCTACTACAGTATTATAATTCTGAAACTCATAAATACAAGAGGATAAAGCAGGTAGTTACGTTAATGTCATTGGGAACTAAATTTCATTCTAAGAGAAAATACATATAAAATCAAATCAATTAAATAAAAAACCCTGTAATTCTAATTTTGAATCAGAAATATCAGTGAATATGTTTTCTTAAAAAAAAAAAAAAAAGATTACTAGCCCTGTCTCACACTGAAAAGGCCTACAAATAATGATCAGCTCATAGCAATGAGCACCCCCAGTACTCAAATTGTCCTAAACATTTATCATTTTCCAGTAAAAGTGATCAGGACTTCTTGGAGCGTAGACTGACTGTAGGTCTGGGACAAGAAAAGTACAAGATGAGACTGGAATATCTTATCAAAAAAATGGCAGGGGAACTATCCAAGATGTTTGAGATTGTATCAAATGACTCATTAGACAATATAAAGAGGCTCCCCTTGGCCAAAGTCGGGAGAAATTGAACAGTAATAATAGCAGCAGTGGATTGAAATATATCAAATATGTCTAAATTCTTGAATTCATATTGATACTTCAAAAAATTTATTAATCATCTTGTATGCTATGAAACCAACTCATTTTGAAAACTGGTAAATGATGAGAAAAAATTCAAACATATCTTTCCTATATAGACTGTACTTCAGGAAAACCATATAGTTGATAAGGGGAAATTTCTCAAGAAGTATTCCAGATAATAAATGAAAAAAAGAATGATGGAATAAGATCTAGGTTGATCATCAACCATGAAAAAAGAGACAGCCAGTCATTATGTGTTTCCTGATGTAAGTACTGTGCACAAAACTTATTGAGTATTCTTGCCAACAGAAGTAACCTAAATCTCATCAAGCTTGTAGATCTGACTACTAATTTATAGGAAATAACTGTTAAAGAATATTATGGAGATTCAATCAGCAAAATCCAGATAGTGAGAGATTTCAAGACAGACTGCCTGGTTTCTTCAACAAATAAGCCGTAAGGGAAAAAGGGGAAGCTTATAGGCTAAAAGAGACTTAAAAGACTTGTGAACAAATTTTAAGGTACAATATTGGTAAATGGCTATGGTTTAAAAGAGTCCTTATCTTTTTATAGATAATATATTGAAGTACTTATGAGTAAAAGGATAAGATGTCTGGGGATTGCTTTACGATAATCCAGGGAACAGTAGTTGTTGGGGTACAAATGAAATAGGATTAACGATGCCTTGATAGTTGTTGAAAGTAAACATGAAGATTACATGGACAGTCATTGTATCAGGTTGAACCACAAGAAATTTTTTTGTATGTTAAGAACAGTTGAGTTTTAGTAAATCCATGTAGTTAAACCTAATACTTTTCTCCCTACTTTTAAATGTTTGAAATTTTCTGTAAGTACAAAATAAAAAACAAAACAAAAATATTGAAAAGACAATTAGAAATTTTAACAGACACATTGATAATGTTACGGTTATATGTTTTAAATGGCCCTGTTAATTTTTAAAAAATTATGTTTTTATATATACTGAAGTGTATATAGATTCAAATAATAGAACATCTGGGGTTTGCTTCTAAAACAATCCATTGGAGCGGTGGGGAGTGAGTGAGAATATTGAAAAACAGGATTGACCATGAATTGGTAATTACTGCAGCTGGGTGATGAATCTCTGGGGTTTCTTGTACTATTATCTTTACTGTTGAATAAGTTTTAAATTTTCCATAATCAGAAGTTTGTAAAAATAAAGCCAGGTTTTAATCCAAGTATGTATGACTACAGAATGTTAATTCTTAACCATTAATGCATTGCTTCCCATAATGTGGTTGTATCACCATATAAGGAGATTTCTGTGATACATGAAAAGTATTTATTTTCATATTTATATATTCCTTTTAATGTTACCTCCCTGTGGCAAGAAAACTATCGCAAGTTTACCATTTATGAAAGCGATATAAAGCAAACTTTCAAAATAGATTTAAGTGAAAAATAAGTTGGCTTTAAGAAAAATATTCCATAAATAATAGTACCAGTAGTACTCAGATATGACAAAAATTGTATGGTATGAGGAGAATGAAGATGGAACATTTGCTATGCTATACTGACTCCATTGGTATGAGTGGTGAAATGAAGCATTTTACAAGCTTTGCTTTTACCCAATATCCACATTTGAATGCCAGCCAGACTCTTTTGAAAGAAGATGTATTTTATGTAAAACCCTATGACAATATATATAATCGAAGGCCAACCCTTATAAGAAATTACAGAGGACATTTTTTATATTTGTTACAGAATGTCATACCCAGGCTATCCTCCCACAGGCTACCCACCTTTCCCCGGATATCCTGTAAGTATTGCAACTTATAATACTAAAATAGCTTATGTCTTGGAACAGGTGTTAAATGCAGCAGTCCCCAACCTTTTTGGCATCAGGAACCGGTGCTCCAATGAGAATCTAATGCCTGATGATCTGAGGTGGAGCTGAGGTGGTGATGCTAACACTGGGGAGCTGCTGCAAATACAGATGAAACTTCGCTCCCTCACCTGCCACTCACCTCCTACTGTGCGGCCCGGTTCCTAACAGGCCATGGTTTATTGTACTGTTTTCTGCGGCCTGGGGATTGGGGACCCTTGTTATATAGGACTAGCTCATGGCAGATCTTACAGATATGCTGAGCAGGGGTCATACACTCAAGTGCCCAGTGGTACTGAATAGAATTGGTGGAGGTGGGTGAGTATTATCGGGGAACTAGAGAATGCTTGCCTCACCTATGGAAAGCCAGCAGCTATTCAGCCTTAGCCTGATGTGGCCTTGCCGAGAAGGAGACCCAATGTTGCTTTCTTTAAGTAAAGCAAGAAATCTGGACTTGATGTGAACTTGCCCCAATTTTTAAAATTGGGAAATTAATATTTTAAAATGATAAATGCTGGATGAGTCAGTAAAACTTGTGTAAGCTAAATTCATCTCATGAGTCACTGGTTTTTCACCTTTGTGTTAGAACGCTTAAAATAATTAAGAAAGGTTTGACTCAGGTAACAAATTGCAATGGGTTTAAGGGCCCTGGATTTGTAGTTCTGAGACTTAATATTTGAAGTACAGTTTATGAATATGCTACCAAGTTCTGCCTTGTTGATGTCTCTGCTACTCTGAGGACTGAACTCATAGCTGAGGTTAAGTGAGAATCATGCATTTCAATTTTACATTCACAAATATGTAGGGCTTATTTCTAACTCAGAGAATAGAAAGGGGCCTACAGATTAATGATAATGTATATATCCTTATGTAAAGTGTATATATAACTCCTCTCCTGGATTTATCATAGGAGAGATGAGAATAAGGAATATGTTCCCAGGTCCCTATGTACTAAATTGGACTATGGAAAACATTTCAGTCATTGTAAGCTAATTGCTGAAACAGACAACCCAGACATCCCAATGACTTAACACAGTAAAAGCTTATTTCCCCCTTACTTTAGTCTCCTGGAAGTCAGTGGGGGTGGGGCTGGGATGGGGGAAGGCTTTGTTCCGTGTAGTCTTTTAGATGCCCGGGCCCCTTCCAGGTATTGGCTATACTGTCCTCTAGCTCCTTAGAATCCTCCGCTGAATCCTTTGATTCCAGCTGGCAGATGAAGGAAAAAGAGAGAGGAAGAGAGAGCGTAGAACATTAGGAGGTTTTTAGGGGCCAGGCTGGAAGTGATGTACATTACTCCATCTACATTCATTCACTAGTATTCAGTCATACAGTTCTATTTAACTACAAGGAGGTCTGGAAAATGTAGTCTAGCTTTGTGACTGGGGAGAAAGTTTAGTGAATACATAACAATTTTTGCCACATTTAGACATTGTCTAGTCTGAACTGACATCCAAAATTCCACAACCTATGTGTGACTCAGGTCACCCTTTTCTTTCTGTTATGCAATAGGTTCAGGTATGTTACAAACGAACCATGAATTCCTTACTTTAGGGTAGAGAGTAGATCTTTCCCAAATTTCTAGGTGCTAGGAAATTGAAGGAGCTATTGAGCTTTGTTACCTGTTTCTGAAGGTTTGAAGAGAGCATGCTGCTTACTCCCAAATAGAGAAATAGAACTGTCTTGCCTGACATGAGTATAATTAGCAAACAAGTTTCCTGGCAAATGTAGTATACTAATAAACTAGTATAAGATACCAAGACTTCTAATGGGGCTTTTAATATGTAAAAGAACAAGCTAAACCTTAACAATTATCTCTGTTCCTTTTTAAAATTAGATCATATTTCTCTATGATTGCATTCATTTGAAATTTTTTTCTGGTTTTTCAGCCTGCGGGTCAGGAGTCATCTTTTCCCCCTCCGGGTCAGTATCCTTATCCTAGCGGCTTTCCTCCAGTGGGAGGAGGTGCCTACCTACCAGTGCCAAGTAGTGGCTACCCAGGAGCTGGAGGCTACCCTGCTCCTGGTGGTTATCCAGCCCCTGGAGGCTATCCTGGTGCCCCACAGCCAGGGGGAGCTCCATCCTATCCTGGAGGTGAGTTATGGGTCATGGAATTCTTGATCATTTGGGGTTGCTACAGCACTTTTTCCTTCTCTCATAGCGGCTTTTCCAGTGGGAGGAGGTGCCTATCCACCAGTGCCAAGTAGTGGCTACCCAGGAGCTGGAGGCTACCCTGCTCCTGGTGGTTATCCAGCCCCTGGAGGCTATCCTGGTGCCCCACAGCCAGGGGGAGCTCCACATTATCCTGGAGGTGAGTTATGGGTCATGGAATTCTTGATCATTTGGGGTTGCTACAGCACTTTTTCCTTCTCTCTTTTGTCACCTTCATTCCT
>NW_006438113.1:11129820-11133824 GCF_000325575.1 Pteropus alecto
TACCTTAAACAGTAAGGACATACCTGGCAAGATGGGGGATAAAGGTTCTCAAGGGGCCTGAAAACTGGGAACAGTCTCAAAAATACTGTTGTAAAAAGAGCTAGAAGAAGTCTTATGATAATAAAGGACCAATATATAATACTTCGGTTTTGGTAATCTTAAATGATTACGGCATTTCAGTTAGCATGGTTGTGATAGTTTAGCTTTGTCTAAAGGTAAGAACAAACAAACCTTAGCACTTTTGTACTGTGAGTTAGTAGGCAAATGATTCATGTAAAATTTTAAATTAATTTTTTAATGGGGAATGAGTTGGTGAGTTGAATTTAGACCAAAAGCATTAATAGCATAGTTTTTTCACTGTTGATAGCAGATATTTGTCTAAGGTTTTCTCTTCAATCATGAGAACTGTCACTAGAGTTTATTCTTTTCTGTAGTTCCTCCAGTCCAAGGATTTGGAACCCCACCAGGTGGAGCAGGCTTTTCTGGCTATCCACAGCCACCCTCACAGTCTTATGGAGGTGGCCCAGCACAGGTCCCACTACCTGGTACGTACAAGCTGTCCAGAGAAAACAATAACATAGTATTTAAAATTCTTCAATTGCCATTGAGAAAACTTAGTTTATGTTTGGGATAGTCGTCAGTAGACGTTTATGCTAAGTACTTCTATACATAATTTTAAACACATGGTTTCACGAAATGTGTTAATTTGATGGGAAAGTTTAATCAGTAAGATTCGAAGTAAGGACCCACTTTTTCAATTAAAAATGTAATGTCTTAAGTCAAAAGGCAAAATCTTCAGGAATCTCTCTCCTTGCTCTTATACTGCAGGTGAAACAACCCCCAGAACTATGACCTGACATCAGAATTTAATCTGGTTCAAGTGTTAACTAAAAAAAAAAATTATTTGTTTGGATATTTTGTAGCATGTAGAATATTTTAAAAGGTTCTTATAACCAAAGTTGGTTTTAGATTCAGTAAATTATTATATTAAAAAATTATCCTAGTGAATAACATAGCGTAAATGTTCTTATGTTTCCATATTCATAATTAATGCTGTTTTGAAAAATTAAATCATATAAGACCTGTTTGCTGTATGTTTTTTAACATGTAGGTGGGTTTCCTGGAGGACAGATGCCTTCTCAGTATCCTGGAGGACAAGCTCCTTACGCTACTCAGGTATTTTTGCTCCTACCTTTTAAATTTAGTCTGGGTAACTGGATAATGCCAGAAAAGGGTACCGCTCCTTTGCTGACATTAGAGATTTCTCTGAAGCAAAGGAAATGGTCTGTAATATCACGTAAGCCTTTAATCTTTGCTTCTGATAGACTCCATGCTCACTTTGGTCCATCTGCTTTAAGTAGTGTCCTGATGACTTTGATAAGACAAGCATAGGTCCCTTCTCACAGGTGATGATACACAACTTTTTCATTTCAGTTCACTTGGGCTCTTAGCATGGGTTTTAGTTCTTTTTCCTCTTCCTTTGCTGGTGATTATAACTATGAACTTGGGTGACTGGGTGATTAGTATTTCTGGCGGTATTTTATGAAGTGTGGTTTTATTTTCCATTTTTACCTTAATAACTTTACATTCTTCTTTCAGATAAATACAGAATCCTTTCCTTCCTATCCTGTTTTCTCTCCTGTTTCTTTGGATTATAGCAGTGAAGTGAGTAAGGTTTTCTAATGTTCGCTAATAACTAGGCCCTCAAATACATGTGCCTTCATGTATTTGTCTCTCACCACTCCCTGGGTTCTCAACTATATCTGTTTTTATGTCCCCGTAGTGCTTGGCAGGGCTTTAAACATGGTAGCCAATTAATGTCTGTCTAATTGATTTCATAATAGCTGCAGAAGGTCTCTCATATATCCAGTCTTTGCCCCATTTCTGTACAGCTCCTTGTTTTAATATGAAGTGTTATTCTTTAATTGCCTTGTTAATTCTTTTATATCCTGTGTAAGTTACTAGGAACATAAGCAGTATACTTTTATGCTTACCTTTATCTTGATTTTCTCATTTCCAGACTGTCTATTCTAAAAGATTTAGCATTTTCAAGCTTTTTAAAGGCTGGAGTGGGAGAGAGTTTATAGTACTGGAAGAGAAATACCTTAGCCATTTTCTGGCTTACTTTCCTGATTTGAGGAATTTGAGTTCCAGAGAGATTAAGAAACTTGTCCAGGGCCACACAGCTAGTGAAAGACAAAGCTGAGAGTAGATTCTAGCTCTTCAGACTCCAAGACCAATGGTCTCTCTGCTGCTTTGCTGATATAGCAAATGATATTTTTCCAGAGCACATAGTAAATTGCTTTCAAGCCTTTTTTTACTGTTGAAGTTGATTGTTAGTCATGTAAATCTGTAGCTATTTTAATAACTTGTTATGAGAATTTTGAGTTTAGTTGAAGCATGCATGTAATTTTAGAGACATCATTTTATGACTGAATATAAAAGATTTTAAAACATAAAACACTAAAAGTAAAACACACATAACACATGCACTTATTTGGTGTAACAATTACCACTTTAAAATAGAACCAAAACCGGTAAGTAGAAGTTAACAGAGTGGTAGTTTTGGAAGGGCTTCTAGAAGGAAGCGGAATAGGCTACCTTGTGAGGGGTGAGCTCCCTGTCAACTGAAAGTCTTCTGATACAGGCTGGTGTGTGTAGGAAGATGTAAAGAAAATGTCTATCTTTGTTGGATGGTTGGGCCAGGTGGCCTCTCCTGATTGACCCAATTCTAACACTATGGCAATTTTCAACAGGAAAACTGGAATCTCATTGGTTTCAAAGGGTAGAATTTTTGGTGGCAGATGGTGTGGGCTTTGCCATGATGAGAAATCTCCCGTAGGTAGAGTTTTGACCTCAAGAACATGGACCCTGATTTCTTTGAATTTAGTATAATGCTTGGAGGATAATAGTATTCTTAATGAAAATTCACTTCAAACTAGACTTTATGAACAAAAAATAAACAGAACCATTTTTCTCTACAGATGAAAAATAAAAGTTTTTTTTGTTTATTTTGTTTTTAAGAAGGAAGAGGGTGACAAAATGCAAATCATCAAACAGTACATGATGAGGCTACTTTCTTTTACTGTCTAGTTCAGTGTATTATAAACAAGGCCATTTTCTCTACTTAGGATTTTAGCAACAGTAATTATCTCAAAGGAAACTTTCTTAGTTTCTTGAAGCATTAAAACACATGTAAAAGCAATATGTTGAAAAATATTTGCTGTAAGTAAAAGAAAACGTTGGTATAAGAGTATAGATGAGTGGGAAGAATTACTGACCATAAAAATATTTGCTGACTGATGACCTGGTCCCCTTCTCCACATTTACTTTGCCCCCAGAGGTGCTAGCATATTGCTGTATTCAGTGGGTATAACTAATACAGTTTCAGTTGCCTAAAAAGCAGTTGAATCATTTTATATCTTTAAATGATGTTGATTATATGTTTAAATGATATTTCGGAGATATTGGGTTAAATAAAATATATTATTTAAATTTTAAAAAATGTGGTTGGGATATTATCTCACTTTATTTTTTCTCTCTTAAGCCTTGATTAGAAAACTATTGAATTGTCTCATAGCTTTGTATTTTAAAATTTTTTAACTTTTAATTTTGAAATAATATCAGACTTACAAAAAAGTTGCAAAAAATGTACATGGAATTCTTGAATACCCTTTACTCAAATTCTCCAAATTTCTTACATAAATACACTACAACGATCAAAATCAAATTACACTGACATAAACTATTATTCAACCTATAGACCTTATTCAGACTTCACCACTTGTCCCTGTAATGTCCATTTATGGTTCAGGATCAAATCCAGGATGAAATATTACATTTATTGTCATGTCCCTTAAGTATCCTTTAATATGAAACGATCTTTAGTCCTTGTCACTCATGACCATGACATTCAAAGAGTACTAGCAGTTGTTTTGTAGACTATACCTTAGTTTGAGTTTGTCTGATATTTCCTCATAATTAAATTCAGGTTATGTCATTCG
>NW_006438113.1:11133859-11150736 GCF_000325575.1 Pteropus alecto
GAAGACACTTACTGTTAGCTTATTTTATTACTGGTGATAATTGATTTTGATCATTTGTTTAAGATGGTGTAATATTTAAAACTATGCAGAGTTTTCTGTTGCGATGTTTTAAACTGTGCAAATATCTTGGTTCTCATCATACTTTTACCTACTAATTTTAATATCCATTGATAAGTCTTGTCTGAAACAGTTATTACTGTGGTTATTCATTATATGGCTATTTAAAAAATTTTTCTCATAAATTTGTAGTTTAAGCATATAGTCTTTGTTTTGCTTTCTGTTTTATTTCCTTATAAAACCAAGAGGTACAATATTCTAATCGTCACTTTCATTTTGTGCTTTTTTTTCCTTTTTTGTGCTTTTCTTAATATAAAATGTTTTCTTTCATGTCTAATAATCAGGGCCCATAGAGGAAATGAAGAGATATTACCAAAAGTATATTTTTGTTCAAAACCTCATTGGGCAACTCATGTTCTACTTTACTAAAGCCATTCATCTCACACTATCCAGGGATAATCTCTTTTTTTTTTTCCTATTCTACCTAGAAGGAATTCCAAGTGAAACTTGAACATTCTCAGTGTTCTCTTCACAGTGAGATACAAGGACTTATATAACCCTTGTTTATTCTTGGTCTTTTGCATCATCTTCTCCCCTTCCTCCCTCTAAACATATGCTATGTTCCAGGGACTACCAAGAGGGATTCAAGGCACAGAAAGGTTGTGACTAATTTCACAAGCTTGACTGTCTTGTCTCCTGAAAGTTTGGTGTCTGGCTGTCTCTTGGCAGCAGGACGATAAGTCTTTCCCACCTGTTCCAGAATGAGCCCTGATAATAAAATGCACATATGCTTGTCCTAAAACCCAAACACTGGCCACTTTGCATGAGAGTGTTGACTGGGGAAATCTTGAGCTGTCATCTTGTCAGCAGAGAATCCTGACTTGGATTCTTTTTAAATTTGTATTTCTTTTATTAAAGCAGTTGAAATTGTTTTTCTTTTTTCTTTTTTCAGTTTTATTGAGATATAATTGGCATATAACACTGTATTAGTTTTAGATATAAAACATGATGATTTGGCATAGGTATATATTGTGAAACGATTACCATGATAACTGACTTGGATTTTCTGCCTCTTGTTCTCAGCCTTCTGCTATGACTCAGGGAGTTCAAGGAACAATCCGACCAGCTACCAGCTTTGATGCTATGAGAGATGCAGAAATTCTTCGTAAAGCAATGAAGGGTTTTGGTAAGGAAAACAGATTTTTGTCTTATTTGTAAGTTCAAATTATTGAATCGAAAGTAAAAATAAGCTTTATATCAAACCAAGTTTATGTGTCAGCCTGTGTGCACATACTTCAATTTAATCTGGCACTAGATACCTTATAAGCATCTAAGAGATATCCTCAAGGAGCACCTAACATAGACTTTATCCTTATTCTAACATGTATGATTCTTCCAGGGACAGATGAACAGGCAATCGTGGATGTTGTGGCCAACCGTTCCAATGATCAAAGGCAAAAAATTAAAGCAGCTTTTAAGACCATGTATGGCAAGGTATTTTTTTCTTGAGTGAGCATGAACAGTGGCCTGTAGACCCTGCATTCTTGTCAGGTTGAACACTATCTTTTTATTAGTACTGGTAGAACAAAGTAGAGACGGCTATTCTAATTCCAGAGTAGTCCGTGACCTCATAGTCACATGTTATACTGTGTCTGGCATGTGATAGACATTCAGCAGAAAGTAGATTATGACCACAGCCATAATTCGTAGCTTGATTTTTAATCCTTTCCACATAGTGGAATTCAAAGCCTTCTTAAGAAGCCCCTGCTTATTCTTGGTCCTTTGCATCCTCTCCCACTCCTCTCCCTTCCTCTAAACATATCCTGTACTTATGATTGTATGGAACTTCTGGCCATTCTCTGCACATACTATGATCTTTTATACTTCTATGTTTGGTTTATGTTGTTGTCTTGGCCTAGAACATCTCTTCTTCTTTTTCTGCATGGCAAACAACTTCACCAGGTTTTTACTTAAATTAGCTACTCTGTGGCGTTTCTTTCATTGCTCTGGGCAGAATTTAGCTGCTTCTTCCACTGTGGTCCCATAGCGCTGTGTAAAACCGCTGCTATAACTGATATCACTGTCTACCCCACAAAACTGAGCTCCGCATTAGGCAAACCATATCATAGTTGTCTTTGTATTTATAGCACCAAGTACAGGAACAATAACAAACATCCACTTAATAAATGTTTGTTGAATGGATGAGCTGTGACTAGATACAGCAAGATTCTGTGGCTAAAAAGTGCCATCACTACAAAGGGAAAACCTAGGTAGCATTCATTTGCCATTTAACTTGGAATCCTAAAAATTTGCTAATTTTTCTGGATCCAGTTTACTTTTCTCAGAATGGGAGTAGAGATCCATTGGTTGGTCCCACCTTATCTATTCTACTCTGCTTTTCTCTCTCTGCAGCTCAGATCCACATCTTTAGTCTTAAGGCTAATTAAATGACACAGATTCTATGTTTCTTTAGAGCTTAACGTCAGACTCACTTCTCTCACAAAAGCATATTCCATATTATGAATTTCTGTAGTTCATAGACAGTCTGTGCTATGCTGTCATAGACAGTCTTATATATCACTTTAGAATTAAAACTAAATTCACAGCCTGTTTTCATTATCCCCCAGCTACCTTTCTCTTAAATTTCTATTAACTAATAAAAATACTCTTTGTCTAGGCTGCCATGATCTTCTTTGATTCCTATTCTTCATCAATTCAGTCAGTGAATATTTATTCAGTGCCTACTGTATGCCAGGCTCTGCTTTGTTCTAGCAACTGGTTATTGACTATATATTATTGATGTAATCCATAAAAGGGCTCTTTGAAGATGTGTCTTCTCTCTCATTTTTCTCTTAACATTTCCATTGCTATTACTGCAATTTAAGCCTTTATTCTTACCTAAATATTCTGGTATCCTAAATGTTCTCATCTATAGCCTCTTTGTCATCATAGTCCATTGTTGCCACGTCAATGCCATTTTCTTGCATAAAAGTTTCCAAGGCTTCTCCCAGCATGTAGAATCAAATTCACATTCTTTAGCTTGATAGTCAAGGTAGTAATCCAAGCATATAGTGACAACTTTGTCTTACTTATCTGTGAAAACATTCTCTTTTAACAAATTGGTTGTCTTATTGTTCCATTGAACAAGCTTTGTTCATTCTTGCCTCTGTACTGGTGATTCTCAACCTTAACTGATCATCATATTCTCCTTAGAACTTGTAAATGCATGTAGAATCTGAGTATTTATCTTCAACATTTTTATTTTTTAAAGAAAAATTCAACAGATGATTTTAATGCATAGCCAAGGCTGGGAACCTTTTTGCCCAAAATACCTTCCTCCTTCTTCTTCGTCTGTTAATTTTTATATACTCTTCAAGATCTGTACTAAAAGCTTTCTCTGTGTCTGTAGCCCACTTTAACTTTTTCCGTTGTTTCTGTGCTACTTACTCATCTGGTGCTATAGAATAAACTGCCTTATTTCTTTTTAAATGTTTATCTTTGCAAATAACATGATGATGATTTATACTTCCTCATAGAACAAGAACAGTTTTTTATACTAATTAGTATCTGTTTATCATCTTGTTCATTTGAATTACTCTTTATTTCATGTATCTCTTGTCTTTGTACCTGGTATAGTAATGGAACTACAGTAAGAATTTATTAAGTGTTTATTGATAGAATGAGTAGAATACATCTACTTGAGTGTAGCAAACTTTAATTGTGTATATTTATTTATTAGTATATAATATTTAGATTTGAAATTTAGGTTTCATAAAGCAATTCAATTCCATTTTTCCTCATTTCCCATTAAAAATATAAGCAACAAAATTTGGAGAGCACATATACTTAGTTCATACTTGTAATTAAACAGGATTTTTTTTTGCAATTAAACAGGATTTAATCAAAGATCTCAAATCAGAGTTAAGTGGAAATATGGAAGAATTGATCCTTGCCCTGTTCATGCCAACTACATATTATGATGCCTGGAGTTTACGGAATGCAATGAAGGTACTATATGTTATTTACTTTGAATATTTTATCTTATTTCAAAACCCCCACAAATTACAGCAATTCTGAATTTACAGTGACAGCTAAAGCAGTACATTATTTCATATTGTCTGAATATATAAAGCTTTTTCAGCTCCAGAAGTCAAAGAAATAGTTGATAGAACAGTAAGATTTAATAACTTGCAGAGTTTGTTTTTCTTTTGTATAATTCTCCTTTCTTCATTCACATAGGGAGCAGGAACTCAGGAACGTGTATTGATTGAAATTTTATGCACAAGAACTAATCAGGAAATCCGAGAAATTGTCAGATGTTATCAATCGGAATTTGGACGAGACCTTGAAAAGGACATTAGGTCAGATACATCAGGGCATTTTGAACGTTTACTTGTATCCATGTGCCAGGTGAGTAGAGCATAAATGTTTGTGTTCTTGTGGAAGGAACATTCTTTACTGCCTGTTGCCAGTGAACATTCTTTATTCTTTTTAATATTTAGCCCTCTTGAAATCTTCTAGACTTAAGAGGGACAACACAGAACCCAATGTACAAATTTCTTTGTTGTCACTACTAGGACTTATTTCTGTAGATCTGGCTCTGTGAGGAATCAGAAATTAACCTTTTTAAAATTGTATGGAATCAGAAATCACCTTGAGGCTGTGTCTTAGGATGGGGATGAATCTGTACTTTTAAGCTTAGCATTGTACTGCCAATTAAGTTGGGCCATCAACCGAAGATACGCAGGACTGTCATGGAAGTGCTATAGGAGGAGAGAACTGTGTGGGGAGAGCCACAGATGCAGAAGAACGTTTTAGAATTCACAGAAATATTGCGATTAGCATGTTCCTTATTCTGACTCCCCAAATATGTTGGAGAGGTGACAGAAAATTCGCCAAATAGGGTCTTTGGAATGATATTATAAACATAATTAGAATGAGATGATGGGGGTATATTTGAAAGAGATACAAGACTAGCACACTGATTCAGTATCAGGAGTTATTGGCTATCCTGCCTGCACACAAGGTTGTACAGTCTTGAGGGATCTCAAAGTAGAAGAGAGGTTCTTCAGAGCAAAGGAAGGTAGTTGCAGAAAAGATAATATACCAGAGTGAGTGGAGAGGGAAATGAACAAAGAAAGCAAATGGGTGGGAGGAAGTCGAGTTTACAGACAACAGCTTAACAGCCAGGGAATAGGTTAGCATTTAAAAAGAACAAGAAGGAAACAGAAACAGAAATTTAATGCTAAAAAAATGATTATTGAGACTTCATATGAGATGCTGAGTCTCTTTATGCAGAATTCAAGGCCCAGCCATTTTATAAAGTGAAGGGACCTCTTGCAGGAAGTGAGCAGAAGAATGGCTTCCTAGGAAAATTGAACTGTATTATGTGTTTGAATCTAAAGGCACTAATGTGGGAAGTTTTTCCTGAGCACCTTTTGCTGTGTTATATTCAGTTGTCCGTTTAGAATATGCTTCTACATATTCCTCGTGCCCAGGGCTCTTCAGAAGACAATTTCCCACCTTCAAGGAACACCTCTCCATTTTGCTCCTCAGACAGATACCGAGACTCTAGAGGACAGCCTTTCCTTTGTTTGGGTTTGTGTTTCTATTTTTAAGAGAAACCAACTGCCCACCTCAGCTTTACTCTTGTTCAGGCTCAGAGCTTTCTCTCTACCTCTCCTTCCCTCCTTCCCTCCTTCCTATCCCAGGAGAGAGTTTGGTACACAAATCGGAACAGCTCAGTAGAACTTGAATTATTTATAGCTTCTTCTAAAAAGCTCTGGCATCATTTTTATTTATACATTCATAATAAATACTTATATACTAAGATTACATTTGGATGAAAGGAAGGAAGTTCATGAAGCCTCCATATTATATGTTTCCCCGCCTTAACTTAAATATCTTGAGGGCAGAGACCTTGTCTGTCTTCTACCTAGCACATTCTTTTGGTTTTGTTTCTCTGGAGAACCCTGACTAATACAGCCTGGCACAAAAAAGTGCTCTATAACTTTTACTTTTTAGTTGCATGAATGAATAAAAATGGAATTAAATGTAATGCATATTGATCTTAAATCCTAGCTAAGGATAATTAGAATTTCTTCAAAAGTCGTAGTTTATATCTCCTAGTAGATATTTGTCTTTTTATTTTTGTCGGGGGAAAAATGTGTGTATAAATCATGTAGATGTGTATGTAATTTTTTTTATGGAAACCTTTTCTGGTTTCATTTAACTCTCAAAGCCCTGAAAACCTCTCATTTTAACATAACCTTATTAAACTATGATCATATATTATAAAATTCAAAGTTGGCAGTGTAATAAAGTACTAGTTATATTAGTGTAGTTTTCTTTGAAAATGAAAGATATGCATGACAAACTTTATGCATTAATCTATAGTAAATTATCCCTTTAAGTCCAAAAGTGATTAGATTGGAAAGAAAAATTTTAAGATCCTGTATCATTTGCTTCCAATTCCTGCCTTCCTCTTTTGCAGGGAAATCGTGACGAGAACCAGAATGTTAACCACCAGTTGGCTCAGGAAGATGCTCAGCGTCTCTATCAAGCTGGTGAGGGGAGACTGGGGACAGATGAATCTTGCTTTAACATGATTCTTGCCACGAGAAGCTTTCCTCAGCTGAAAGCTACTATGGATGCCTATTCCAGGGTATGAGCTTTTCTTTTGAAGATGTGGCTTCTGCTTTAAGGGGTGAAAGTATTTTAACTCCTATACTTTTTGTTTGCAGATGGCTAATAGAGATTTGTTAAGCAGTGTTGGCCGTGAGTTTTCCGGAAATGTTGAAAGTGGTTTGAAGACTATCTGTAAGATACTTTTGTGTTTTGCTTCGTTTTGTTTATAAATGAGTGAGGCTTTGAATAGTTGTTCCTATTAAGTAATAATAATTAATGTGGCCTCCTTGGAATCTGCATAGGCAGAGGCTGAGCTAATCTATGTTTTTATATGCAGTTCCCTATGAATGGTGGCTGGCGTGATCAATTAGCGTTGTTTTGGAATTATTTGATCTTTATTATAACTATATGCTCTTCTTGAGGCATATACAAGAATATATGACAGACTGTAGCATTCCCATTAAGGTGAATGGGAAAGCACTAAGCAACTACGAGTGCCACCACACAGCGTCATTTTGAACCCCAACCCCAAACACTTTTTAAGTATTCAGCCCAATGAGATTCTTTTCTCTTTTGAAATTAACCTAATTTCTGGTGTCCTGACATTGAAATGTCCAACAAAACGGAAATTTCATTCTCATGTAGCATTTAGGAGTAAAAAGAGTATTAGTAACACATTGGTATTAGCAATTGAATGTCTTACAAATAGTACTATAGTAATTGTAGCTAAATTAATAACATACAGTTAGTATATCTCTTTCATTTACAGGAAGAGATTTTGCTAAGTTAATTTTCCCAAGAGAAAATGTGTCAGATTTCTTATTATCATTCTCAAGTCTGCTCAAATCTGTGTTTTCTTTATTATGTTGGAGTGTATCTCATACCCTTTCTCAGGCAAATGATATATTTGACTTCTAGTATTCAGATTTTATTCATTATTCCTTTTAAGTAAGATAATACTAGGGCACAGTTGCTACAGATATACTATAAGGGGAAAAATGTAAAGAATCTAAACTACTGCATCTATGGAGAAAAAATGATTTTTGGGGTGCCAGAGGAAATCTTCTAGACTTGAAAGTAGCCTGTGTGGTGCATCTAAAAAGGATAGATGTTGAGAAAAATCAAGGGGGCAGGACATTATCAACTCACCTCAGATTTCTGAGATGATTACATAGAAAATGATCAGAGGCAGGCTAGAAGTGATAAATGAAGCTAGAGCATGGACGTGTTTGTCAAGTCATGATTCCATGTCTGAAACATCTCTAACTTGCAGTGCAGTGTGCCCTGAACCGTCCTGCCTTCTTTGCTGAGAGGCTGTACTATTCTATGAAAGGTGCCGGCACAGATGACTCCACCCTGGTCAGGATTGTGGTCACTCGAAGTGAGGTGAGGCTTTCTCTTTCTGTCCGATCTTACTTGATTTTGAATGTTGATTTCTTAAAAGTTCCTTAGTTGGTTGTTAGTCCCTCGGGAATGATGTTAAGAAAGAGCTGTCTTTGTCACTGCCTGTAGAGTCTGTAAAAAGCAGTGTTCACTTCTCTCATGCCGTGATTGAGGCTTGCTTTAGTGAAACAGACCACTGTACTGTACCTCAGTAAATCCCCAGTGCCAAGAGATTTTCCTGGTTGAGGAGGTCTGTGAAGAATACTAGTTTATGGCAAGTTGGAAGATGTTTATCTTTTGGTTTTCATTTTGCTTTTGTTAAAATTTGTATGAAAGACCTATGCAGATCAATCCTATTGGATATAAAAATTATGGAAATTTAGTATACCTTGTTAATTATAGAACAATTAAAAAAAAACTCATCTTTATCTCTTTACCTAAATATAGCCTCAAATGTCTTCCTTTCTTCGATATTTATATTTATTGGATTTTTAAATTGAAAGATATATACTACTAAATTATACTAAAGGTAAATTATTTTTTAAAAAGACAGCCAGAATATGGTGTTTAAAAAGAAACTTTTTGTGTATTTCTTCTTAGACCTAAATTTTCTAAGTAGGATCTTTTTTTTCTAATTGCAATAAAATATACATAACAAAACCATTTTAACCATTTTTAAGAGTGGCGTTAAGTACATTCAAATTGTTGTACAACCATCACCACCAGAATTCTTTCATTTCGTAAAGCTGAAAATCCATACTCATTAAACAGCAATTCACCATTCTCTCCCCTCAGCCTTTGGCAACCACCATTTTACCTCCTGTTCCTACGTATTTGACTACTCCATATATTTCATATAAGTGGAATCATACAGTATTTGCCCTTTTGTGACTGGCTTTTTCACTTAGCATAACATTTTCAAGGTTCATCCATGTTGTATCTTGTGTCAGAATTTCCTTTTTAAGACTGAATAATATTCCATTGTATGTATACACTTTCTTCATTTAATCCATTCATCCATCAGTGGACTCTTGGGTTGTTTCCACCTTTTGGCTGTTGTGAACAATGCTGCTTTGAGCATGGGTGTGCAAATATTTGAGTTCCTGCTTGCACTTTTGTGTACATAACCAGAAGTGGAATTGCTCTGTCATATGGTAGTTCTATTTTATTATTTTGAGGAATCACCATACCATTTTCCACAGTGGCTGCACCATTGTACATTCCAACCAGCAATACACAATGGTTCCAGCTTCTCCATCCTTGCCAACACTTGCTATTTTTGGTGTTTTTGATAATAGACCTCTTATCAAATGTTTTTTAAATGTCTAATATTTTTGGAATAATAGATGAAACTGGTGCTACTTTTATTCAGTATTTTTACAGAACTGTGAATCAGACCTTCATTGGGTGATTCTAGCACTAGTATGAATGCTAGCTATATAGTGTCAGTCACTTGAAAAAAGTCACTTGGTATTTTTCTCCCTTTGCTTTGATTATAATTAGGATCTTTTCACTATCAGAGAATAATTCTAATAAATACTAGCTTTCTTTTGACAGCCTTTTCCTAACATCACAAATATCATCTCTTGTATGCAGATTGATCTTGTACAAATAAAACAGATGTTCAATCAGATGTATCAGAAGACCCTCGGCACAATGATTGCAAGTGACACAAGTGGAGATTATCGAAGGCTTCTTCTGGCCATCGTTGGCCAGTAGGAGGGATTTTTTTTAAATAAATGAAGCTATTCAAAGCTTATTCTTCAAAGCAGTGACTGACCTGCATGCAGAAATATCAACAACCATCGCCTAACCAAAAGAGCTTTTTATTAGGGACTGTGTCAGGGTATTGTGCTTGGTTTGCACATGTGGTTATTGCCTTAATTCTGATGTTATTTTTTCTCTACATAAAATCAGTATAAAGCCATATCATAATGATGTAGTAATAATGCAGTGTTTGTAAAGCGTAATTTTCTCACTGCTCTTATTCTAATCAGGATACCAAATTGAATAAAAATCACAACAATCTCTACTTCTGTGTGATAATATTGAATTTTAAAAAGGGTTGCTGAAAACTCTGCCTTTCAAAGTCCTACAGTGTCCATTGGGCAGTTGTAGTTGGTGGTATATTAAAACTATATTACTTAAAAAAATTCAGCTCTTTTAACCTACATAAATTGGTATTCTGTATTTATAAACACTAATATTTCCACATAGAAAATAGATTAGCATTGCCCGTAACAACTTTTAAAAAAGGATTACATGTTTATGTGCATAAAATACATAGCTTACTTTTATGCCTACTGAAACCCCCTAAAGATCTTTATTGGCCCTTGATTTTTAAATTTATGAGAGACTTTAAAATTAGTTGCAGTTTAATCCTGATTTCAGAAAGTGAAGCTTGACACTTAAGAGGTGTTCAATTAATGAGCAAATGAGGCTTAAATCAACTCCCCGGCAGAACCGAATGCTCCTAGCTCTTTATATAATGTTCAACATACTCAGTAATTGCTTGGTACTAAGGATAAACCTGTATTTTGAAATCACCCTGCTGAATTACTGACTCAACTCCTCAACCTAGCGTTTTGGAGAAGTAGTTCAGGAGTTGAATTAGTAATACAGCTGGGTGATTTCAAAATACAGGTTTATTCTTAGTACCAAGCAATTACTGAGTATGTTGAACATTATAATAGGTAGTCAGGGAAAGTACAAAGGAAAAAGGTTTGTAATCTAGTGGGAGTTCTAAATAAAAATTAATATACAAAGAAATTGTAAATGTTAGATTATAAATTCTGCTGAGGATAAGAACCTTATTTGTTCTTTGTGCTGCGCTCCCTGGTACAAAGCTGATATTTAATATAGATTTGGTAAATGATTATTCTAAAAATTGAGAGGAAGAATAGTAAATATCAAGTATAATTCATTGCACATTTGTGTAATTACCAAGGGGCATAGAAGATGGTATA
Organism: Pteropus alecto; assembly: GCF_000325575.1. Taxonomy (NCBI): domain Eukaryota; kingdom Metazoa; phylum Chordata; class Mammalia; order Chiroptera; family Pteropodidae; genus Pteropus; species Pteropus alecto. The sequence continues at coordinate 11,144,893 of NW_006438113.1, forward strand.
AGACACAGCTTTACTCTTAGATAGACCATTCAATTCCAATACGAAGCAAAAGCAAGATACACGGGTAGAAGAATGATGTGCCAAGATGGATGTAATTACTTGTTATGAGTTTTATTTAAAAAGTTCAGTTTTGATTTAGGGTTGAAAAAGTAACAGCGATAAGATTTGGTAAAGATGAGAAAGAAAGATAGGGTATTTTTAAACTTTTAAACATTTGAGATATAATTCACATACCATTCATCCTTTTAAAGTAGTTTTTAGCATAATTTGAAATCTGTGCACCTACTACCACAATCAATTTTTGAACATTTTCACTACCCAGAAAGAAACCTTTTGCCCATTAGCAGTCACTCCTCATTCTCCCTACTCCTGCCCAGCCCTTGGCGATCACTAATCTACTTTCTGTCTATGGATTTGCCTATTTTTGGCTTTTCATGAATGAAATTAATTAATGTATGGCCCTTTGTATCTGGCTTTTTTCAATTACATTACTGTTAACATTCATTTGTGTTGTAGCATGAATCAGTGCTTCAGGTTTTTTTTTTATGGCTGAATAATCCATTGTATGGAGATGGATATGCATTTCCTTTGTCCATTTATCAATTAATGGATATTTGGGTTGTTTTCACCTTTTGGCTAGTATAAATAATGCTGCTGTAAACATTGATGTACAGATTTTTCTGCAGATACAAGTTTTTGATTTTCTTGGCTATGGAACTAGGAATTTCTGGATCATATAATATCTTTGTGTTTAACTTTCTAAGGATCTGCCAAACTGTTCCAAAGCAGTGGCACCATTTTACCTACTAGCAGTGAATGAGGTTTCTAATTTCTCCTCATCCTCACCAACACTATCACTGTCTATGTGTTTGATTAAGCCATCCTAGTGGATGTGAAGTGGAATCTTGTTGTGGTTTTGATTTGTATTTTCCTAATTGCTAATGAACATATTTTCTTATGCTGATTGTCCATTTGCACATCCATTTTGGAAAAATGTCTATTCAAATACTTTTGTCCATTTTTAATTTGTGTTATTTGTCTTTATTGTTGAGTTGTAAAGGTTATATATTCTGGATAGTAGACCCTTATCAGATATGATTTTGTTTTATATACTTTTATGATATGGTCAGTCATGTGGACCCTGAGAAGAAATTTATCTACTGAGATGGACATCCCCATGGTCAACCGAGGGCCTAAATTTTAGGAATAAGTCTAGTGGCCATTTGCTGACAGAGGCTCCTTCCGTACTCTGTATACCAGGAAGAACCTCAGACTTCCCTCGCTATGTCCTGCTTGTTTACATAGTCTGAGTCAACCACTGCAAGGAAACCCTGGTTTCTTTTTTTACTACCCAGGACTGAGACCTGCTCTGTCCAATCAGAACTGCACAATTTGGATACTTCATTTACATAAAATGGACCTAATTGAGAACCTGGGTGGGAACTTTTGCTATAAAAGGTGGCCTCCTCTTTGTTTTGGTGGAACACAGTTCGCTACCTGAATCTGTCTCCAGGCTGCAGCTCCTTTTGCTCAAATAAGTGCTTTTTATTCTTTACTATAGTCTAAAATTAATTTTGGTTTATAGTCAGGTACGGCCACAAAATGAGACACAGTAGAGACTTGGGAAAATCATTATACTCAAATGTCATAGAGACAGGAAGCACTGCACATACAGGGCCACAAGAGAAAAACACCAGATTGGTCAAGAGGCAGAAGACAGTTGGCTGGGGTGTGTGATTAGACCATGGCCTTTACTTGGGTTTCCGAGGGAAAGACAAGTTAGAGCAGGTAAAGCACTATATAGGGTTGACTAGTCCTAACAACTTTGGGTGGCCTTTAATTGCCTAGTACCTGGCCTTGGGGTGATAAAGGCAGAGAAATATTGCTTTCTGGGCTGTAGGGCCAGATACAGGAGGTGTGGCTCTGGACTGGTTAGTTTGCATCTAAAAGGCATGCTCCTGGCTGGGCCCTTTGCTGTCTCTAAAAACTGGCTACCCAGGGTGGGGCAATCTCTTCCAGCTAGAAAGGTTTTTTTTGTTTTTGTTTTTTTTTTAATGTAAAAACTACTTTAAAAATTATATACACACACAATACAGATTTATGAATATTTTCTCCCATTCTGTGGGTTGCCTTTTTCTTGATGGTGTCCTTGAGGCACAAAACTCTTATATTTTTATGAAGTCTAATTTCTTTTTTCTTTTTTTCTTTTTTGGTTGCTTGTGCTTTTAGGGTCATGTCTAAGAAACGATTGCCAAAATGCAAGCTCATGAGGATTTATCCCTGTTTTCTTTTAAAACTTTTGTAGTTTTGTCTCTTAGATACAGGTCGTTGACATTTTAGTTAATTTTTAAGTATGGTGTGAAATAAGTGTCCAACTTCTTTTGCATTTGTATATCCAGTTGTCCCAGCATTATCTGTTGAAAAGACCATCCTTTCCCCCATTGAATTGTCTTGGTACTCTTGTCAAAAATCGACCATAAATATAAAAGTTTATTTCTGAACTCTCAGTTCTATTCCATTTATCTATATATCTATCTATCCTTAAGCCTTGATTAGTGTACTTGATTACCTGATAACAGTATCTTTATAATAAGTTAGAAAGTGTAAGTCTTTCAACTATCTTCTTTTTCAATATTGTGTTGGTTTTTCTGAGTCCCTTGCGTTTCAATATTAATTTTAGAAACAGCTTATCAATTTCTGCAAAAAAGTCATCTGGGATGTTTATGGTTAATACTTTGAATCTGTAGATCAATTTGAGGATCAGCAATACATTTGATTCTGTTATTGGATCTTATCAAATAAATTGGCTTTGGAAATAAAAGATTAGCTAATTAAAAACAAGTCTTTTGGAGTAATGAAAAAAGAAAGAGTTTGTTGAAATAGTACGTCATTTAGTGGAGGTCATTGAAACTCAGACTAAGAAATTTGAATTTTATTACAGATTTTATAGCTTTTTAACCCCAAAAATTGGTTTGAATATGTAGATTTAATTCTGATTTTCAGTACTGTAATGTTTTCTATAGCACCAAACAGGGCCTTTTCTATGTTTTCCATATGCAAGTTGATGTTTTAAATCAGTCAAAAAACATATGAAGCCTTTCCTTATAAGGACTCTAGGAAATTCAGAGTGGCCACTAGTAAGCACTCTAGAATAAAAGAACCTTGATGCAGCTTTTTTATTCAGGCACCATACAGTCCAATGAGGATTAATTATGTTTTAAAAAGTGACACCTGTTACTTATCCTCATTTGCCTGGGCCTTGAAACAAAATACTAAGTAGACCAAGATCATGAGAGCAATTCCCTAGCAAACACTTGGTCCTAATCCTAGCTTATTATGTAGAAAAAGCATTTTGTGCTCTAAGTAAGATGGCTATCTCAAAGCAGACTCACTCACGGCTCTCACTTGGGAAAAAAATCCAGAGAGAAGTGCCTTCCTCAATAGTTCCATAGTTTTATTTTGAGAACCTTTTATTATAACACTGCAAGTTAAAATATTTTTCTTAATTTTTATAATTTTAATATTGTCGATGTGAAAAACATCCAAACCTGTAGAGAATTTTTTTGAGTTTATTTGAGCCAAACTGACAACAACTGCTGGGAAGCAAAATCTCAACGGATTCAGAAAATGCTCCAGAAAATGAGAGTTTTGCAACTTATTTTATACATCAGAATAAAAAGAGAAGACATAAGGAAGATTACATGAAATCAATTGGTGGTAGATTAAGGCGGTGGGAGAAAGCAAAGCAGGGAAATCTGAGTTTGAATAAAAAGTAAAACGGAAAGGAGGACTTTTACAATGGTGGGTAAAGGATGGTTAATATTTACAGCACAAAGAGATGGTATTCGGGAGGAACAAGATAACAATAAGAGGTTCTGTGGTCTTTTGTGCTCTGTTGGAGTTGTGCCCTGAGTGGTGTGGAAAAGGAGATTACTCTGACATTTCAAAGGTATGTTATTTTAGATGTAAGACAATAGGCTTTCTTAAGGTAAAGACTGACCTTTGTCAAGGAAGCTACAGACCTAGGATGTGACTACCTGCCATGACTTGCTTTTAGTTAGGAATTTTTATGTTCAGACGGTACTGTGTAATTGCTTTTGGTCTCTGTTTAAGGTTCACTATGCATGCATCCGCTGAGCTGATCAGGTTTAGTATGTGGCCTCCTTTTTGTCCACATATGTTTATTAGCAGAAATAAAACAATTTTAAAATTTGGCTCTGGTAACTCTGTATCCTAAGCATGGAGTTTAATGGAGAGTGATATGTATGTGTGTATAGCTTAAAGATTTGTTTTAAAATAATTTCAAATGTATAGAAAAGTTGCCAAAATATTGTGAAGAACTCCCATGTTCCCTTCACCCAGATTTTCAAGTAGTTAACATTGTATTGCTTCATTGCTCACTCTGTGTATGTCTATGCATGTGCATAGAACCCGTGTAATTAGCCTTTTTCCTGGACCTTTCAAGGTTTGAGAGGGCAAACTGCAGACATGATGTCCCATCACTCTTAAACAGTCCACCGTGTATTTTCCACCGAACAGGGTCACTCCTACAACAGCAAACAACCTTTCATATCAAGAAATAAATACGGTACAACACTACCATCCAGTCCATAAAGCCCATTCAAATTTCCCGTGCTGTCCCAACAATGTCTCTTTTCCTTTCTGGTCCAAAATGCTATACAGGAATACACATTGCATTTAGTTGTCATGTATTTTGAGCCTCCTTTAATCTGGTAGAGTTCCGAGTCGTTCATGTCCTTGACAGTTTTAAAGATTACAGGCCTTACTTTCTACATACGATGGCCCACAATCTGTGTCTCTCAGATGGCAGGAATACCTCAAAATGGTACTTTGCTTTTCCCAGTAATTTTCATCAGGAAGCATGCAATGTAGACTCCTCTCAACACTGGTGATGTTGACCTTGATCACCTGATCATGTTGCTGTCTTCAATAACCTAGTTTTCCCCTTTGTGATTGATTAGTATTCCAAAATCATGCCAATATTCTATACTGCATCAAACCTCCATCCATCAACCTTAGCGTCCATTGAAGAAGCCTGCCAAATGGTAATTCTCTACTTCCATCATTCCCTCTCCATTATCGAGTTGGCATTCTACTGTTAGAGCTCTCCTTTCTCTCCATTTATTTCTATCAGTGTGAACTTTTGTATTTCCTATTCTAGTCAATGGGCTATTATTCATTATCAGTTAATTTTGATGCTCATTGTCTCAGATTTGGCCAGTGGGAGCCCATTCAAGCTAGCTCTTAACATTACAATATTTTGAAGTATATATACTGTTAAGATTCCTCCATGTTGTGAGTAGCTTTAGTTCCTTCATTTTGACTGCTTTGTAATATGCTGTTTTGTGAATATCAGTTTATTCACCCACTCTTCCCAAGTTGATGGACATGGGTTGTTTCCAGGTTTTTTGCTATTGTATTTTGCTATTCCAACTCTAATGTTGAATTTCATATATATTAAAATTTTTCATTAACATAATTTACTCCGTCTGTTTGTTATGTAAATATTGAGCACATTGTTTTGCACTCTCACCAACACTGAGGCTCACTTTTATTTTTTATTTTTATTATTTTTTAATTACGTTTACTGGGATAACATTGATTAATACAATTATATAATTTTCAAGTGTACATTATCGTTTGACATCTATATATTCTATTGTGTGTTTACCACCCAGAGTCCAGTTTCCTTCAGCTACTATATATTTGATCCCCTTTACCCACTTCACCCTCTCCCATCCTCCTATAGAGTCCTATGATAGATGATTGGCTAAAGAAGCTGTGGTACATATATACAATGGAATATTACTCAGCCATAAGAAG
>NW_006438113.1:11151144-11157078 GCF_000325575.1 Pteropus alecto
TTTTATTATTTTTTAATTACGTTTACTGGGATAACATTGATTAATACAATTATATAATTTTCAAGTAGGTTCACTTTTAAAATACTGTCTTATCTGCGTTTTTCACAGAGAAAGATTTAAACCGTTTTCCAAAACGTTTAATAAAGGCATCATTTCACCGTTAAATAAAATTTCTTTTTAGTTTTTCTCCTTATTTATAGAGGGATATTGAAAGAAAAGGGTCAAGAACGCAATATCGAAAGGTGGAAAACTTTGCACTTAACCAAAACTTTTGCCAAGGGAAAGTGCCACCGGCATAAACATATGGAAACTCAGGTAGGAAGGCTGCACCTCGCGCACTCCGTTATCGGAGCGCAGGCGCAGAAACTCACCTTGCGCCTCGCTCCTTGTTCGCCCCCAAAACGTTATCGCGAGCCTTGGTATACACTTGTGGTGACTGAGGAAACTAAGTTCTCGCGAGAGGTAAGTGGTTGCTATAGTTGCGAAAAACATCTACGGCTATCGCAGGTAAGACAGCTGTCTCTCCTCAGAAAACCCTGTTTTTCCGGCCTCCCTACCGCGGCCCTGCGGCCACACCCGGTTCCCTCCATCTCTGCTCCTGCAGCTACGGCCAGGCTGAAACGTACAGACCGCATCCCCGCACTCCCGTACTCACCTAAACGCTGCAACTCCGCAAAGCGCGGACGCTCACGCCTGCCCCAGGGCTCCTACCCAAAGCCAGACAGAAGACTCCCTTACCGCTTTGTGCCGAGATCCGCCGCAGTAAGCGCGACTGCACCCTTATCCCTAGACCACACATCATCCCGTCTTCTCCTACATCTAACCTATTTCTAATTTGACTCAGCCTGCAGCTTCTCCTAAACAGATGACAAGAAATGCGTGCCTTGTTGGGAGTAACAGGAGCACCTGTCTGACCGTCTGAACCATAACTTGTAGTTAGGCAGATTTATTGCATTCATTATTCAACAAATATGCTGCTAATGCCTCTTGCAGGCAAGACGTGGTGCCAGGCCCTGAGAGGTTGTAAGTATAACAGATTACTGTCTTTATGGGGGTAATTGAGCCTTCAGGAGAAGCAGTGCATATTAATAATGCTATTTGTGCTTGCTTCGTAGGTTAAGCAGTTTTGCTATGTTAGTGGTGTCGACTGAAAAATAACATTGACTAGGTGTTTGGTCACCAAAAAGGATTTATTGGGGTGGAGGAGGGGAAGAAAGGGTTGCAACCCACTGCATGTAGACATGGCAAGTCAGGTGTGCACTCTGGCCTCTATGCCAAGGTGGAGGAGTAGATATAGAAGAGAAAAAGAAGTTAAAGGAAGGGGAAGTTAGAACCACAGCTGTTTATTATAGAGTTCTTCCTGTGGGGTTCTGACATGTAAGGTTCTCATGATTACATAGAATGAGAAAACTTCCATAAGTCTTACCTTCTCATGTAGACCCTCCTGACTGTTTGCTTAAAGTTCCAATTAGCCTTTATCAGTGGATATTCACAAGAAATTTGAAACAGGTCAGAAGTTTAAATCCATTTTACAGAAGGTAAAACTGAGGCTCAGAGAAGTTAGGCATTTGTCCAGGGTCAGGCTAGTGAAGGCCTAATTCATGTGGTACTATTGAAAAGAAGAGAAGGAAACTAATACAAAAGATCATTCCAAATGTAAGCTTGATAAGAAAATCGTTGGCCACTCAGGTCTGAATGAGCCTGGAGTCATGGTGTTGAACACCTGAGACTTTTAGGTGACTGGGAAAATGAGTACTTGGAAAGAGAGTGTAATTATACAGTCTAGGGGCAGCAAGATATCTCCTGTTTTGAACCACCAGTCCTAGACACACTTAACATAGTATGGTCTAACTTACATTTGAATTATGTTAAGTTCCATTTTGAATCGAGTCAGAAAACATGACCTTTTTTTAAAAAAAAAAAACCCATATCTAATTTATTTTTGAAATTGTCTTTAGTGTTGTAAAATAATTAGAAAATATCTTTGACTAAATAAGAAATATGTCAGGACTTTTCCCAGTGGACTAACCAATCTATGTGTCTGCTTCTTTCCCATTATTAAAATATATTTTTGTATAACTGGGAAATTAAATAACCATTGAGTGGAGCTTTGCACGTTAAAACAAACAAACAAACACCAAAGAACATTACAAAGGGTGTGGGAAATGGGGAATTTAGGGAATGCCATTTCTACCCTCTTTTTCTGTGATAATTTATGCTTCATAGGTTAGTTACATGTATAAGGATCTTTTTAGCACTAACTGGTGGAATCATCCTCGTGACCGGCTCCCTAAAGCCCTGCCTGTCTAGCAGCAAAGGTTAGAAAGGGCACAAATAGTGCTAGATGATTGCATTTTCATAGGTTCACTCCGGTATTGGTTATGATGTAACGTGAGTACTTTCGCAGCTATGGTACATGAGGGGACAGGTTCGTTCATTATGTTTACAGAAACCAGAGAAGACCAGAGAGACTTTACCCAAGTTCCAATATGGAGCAGGTTTCATCAACAGGCAAACCTATACAGATCACCGTGACAGATGGATATGACTTGGTAAAGTTATTTTTGGAAATCCCTAGTTTATTCATACTTCTTGAAAGTACATTAGCCTTTGAACTCGGATCTCCTTGTCAAACATCTACCTGCTGGTCAGGGGAAGGTGTGTTCGGATCATCAGTGGGAGGAATGGAGTTTTGCATCATCCTGTATCACCAAACCTGCTGACTTTACGTGGCAATGGCACTTCCTTCTCAGTGTTCCTTATTGATAGTGTAGAATCAGCAGTTCACATTACTGTGTGTGTAAACTACCTGGCAATTCGAATGCTAAATTTAACAGGTAAAACAAGAAGTGGTTTGTTTTCCTAGACAGCAGGATCTGAATTCTTTCAGAGTTTCTCTTGTGATTAATTTTATTTAATAATAAATTTAAATAATAAAACTACTAGAAATTATAAGATTATTAATTATAAGATTAATAATTATAAGATTATTAATTATAATGAAACTACTAGAAATTATAAGAATAATGAAATGGAAAAATATTCAATATTAAGTCAAAAAGGTATAAAGTATATATAAATGTGTGTGCACATTTACACACATATACACATATATATTCACAACAAAACACTAGAAAATATATTCTAAAATGTTAGAATATTAGACCTTATAGTAATTTGTTTTACATATTAGACCTTATAGTAATTTGTTTTCCTGTGTGTTCTTCTTACTTTCCCAAATGTTCCACAATATAATTTTATAAACACAATAAATGTTATTTTTCAAAACTCCAATATCATGGCATGTAAATACAATGTTAACTTGAACACCTAGTTTCTTGCATTAAATCCCTTTCTGCTTAAAATTAAAAAAGATACCAAGTAATATTTTAAAATAAATCCAAGTCATTAGGTTAAAAAATAAATACAATATTGCATTTAGCTACAGCTAGTTTTGTTTCTACCTACCTCTTTTGTATTTGTGACATAGCTTGATAGGAAAACATGGAAAATTCTACTTAGTACAAGTCAAAATGGGTTGCCAGATATGTAGGAAAATTCTCTATTTGAATATAATTGTAAAATAGTATGTTTCTGTCAACAGAAAGGTTTTAAAGGAGATACTCCAGTTACCTTTATTCGTGCAGAATTCAATCAGGTGGTCCTGGGAGACTCTGCAAAAATTACTGTTTCTCCAGAAGGAACTGCAAAATACAACTTCACTAGCACTTTAGAGTTCAATACTGAAGGAGGAATTACTTTAGATGACATCTCCCACAAACCTGTGTTCTGTAAGTCCTTATGGTTCTAAAAATGTTAATTATATGAGTATGTTTTGAGGCAATTCTGAGATATTTAGTACCTGTTGTTGGGACAGATGGACACACCTTACCTTCTTAATCTTAAGGAATAACACGGTATAGTTTGAGTCCTACTTGCTTCTGGCAGCAGTCACCGTGGCCTACAAATTTTAACCAGTTTGTGTCAAAAACTTTTTGACATTTGACTGAACTTTGCAGCCCTTATCTCCTAAGCAGAGTTGGGAGCTTTTTCTTTATGTTCCTGTATTTAGGGTTGCCAGATTTAGAAAAAAAAACAAAAAACAAAATTTGGGACATATAGTAAAAAATTATTCATTGTTTATCTGAAATTCAAATTTTAAAATGGGCATCTTGTATTTTACTTGGCAACCCTCTCTGTACTTCTGTATACTCACCATACTGTATAGCAATTATTAATTTGCATCCCTTATTAAAAGAGGCAGTTTTTGAAATCTGGGCCGTATCTTATTTATTTCAGAATTTCTACTGCCTAAAAATATCTGGGACATAAAAGGGCTCAAAAAGTATTTGTTAAATGAATGAATGGATAAATGGATAGATGGTTTCTGTATCCATACTTTTATAGCTTCTAACTATACAGTGTTATTTCTGACATATTTTATTCCCACACGATATACTAATCTAAGGCTTTTTTTGTTTGTTTTAATCCATACTCTGTATTTTTTGTTTATATATATAAAATATATATAATTATATGTATAAATATGTATTTATATATATGTATAAAATTTTTTTTTAGTAGCACATCTTCAGAGGTGCCTACATAAAACCAAGGATTCTAAGATCCCAAGCCCAGAAAGGTGGGACCTGGGAATCTATACAGTATTATAGAGCAATGCTTTCCAAACCTTTCCTTCTGTAGGAGTCACCTGAAGTTCTGGGAGAAAATAGTCTTCACGGTTCCACCATGAATCACCAAATTCACAATTGCCAAGGGAACCGCACCTTGAAACAAAAATCTCAGGTGACTTCTGAGAAACACTGCTCCAGGTAGTGATTCCTAGCTTAGACCTTGCTGGGAATCGGTCACCCTTGGAGACGTTCATCTGACTCACAGTCTCTGGACATTCCGTTTTACTTTTTCTTTTTTGTACTGTGTGCTTTGCTGTCACCCCAGATAATGAGAGTGTCCTGTTTGCTTTCTTTCCCAGTATGTTTGATGGGAAAGGAAGAACTGGAACAATCTTTTAAACATGTCACTGAACTCAAAGAAAGGGCAATGCCTTTATTCCATAAGCAAAGCAGAGACTGAAAGCTAGAACTCTTGAACAGTTTCCATTGGTGGTGGTGGCATAGGAGGTTTTAATACTCTTATAAGTACAGAGATCTTGGGCTGCTGTAGATGGGGAGTTAAGACTGAAACCACTCTTCTCATAAGCCAAGGCTCTCAAATAGAATGGACTAGGAAGAAAATTCCATTCACTTTCATATCTCTCTAGGCCCTGGGTAGAGGAAAAAAGTCTTTTCTAAGAATTAGTAGTCATGCATTTATGCCAATCATTAAGTAACATATATTTTCTTAAAACACACAAAGAACATTTATATAATAGAAACTGGCCACATACGAGGCATAAAGCAGGTTCTGCCATGTACCAAAGAATCAAAAGCATACAGACCAAGTTTTCTGATCAAAATATAACAATCAACAAAATTAGAAATCAATAACAAAAAGATAGCTAAAAATTCATTTGGCAAATTTAAGGGACATTTATGAATATTTCATAGGACAAAGAAAAATCATAATAAAAATTGCAAAACATTTAGAATCAATCAACAGTAAACACCAAATATCAAAACTTATGGGTTATAGCTAAAGTATTACTTAGAGATACAGTATAAACATCTGCTCTTATCCACAGAGGATACATTCCAAGACCCCAGTAGATGCCTGAAACCACAGATAGTACTGAACTATATATATATATACATAGATATATATATAATTTTTCTTTTATACATACATACCTCTGATAAAGTTTAATTTATAAATTAGTCACAATAAGATTAATAGCAATAACTAATAAAATAGAATTAAAAATATGCTATAATCAAAGCTATGTGAAATGGTTTCTTTTTTTAAATTTTTAAAATA
>NW_006438113.1:11159125-11184398 GCF_000325575.1 Pteropus alecto
ATCTACACTTCCCAAAAGTTCATTGAGCATCTTTATAACCAGTTTTGAACTCTGCATCTGTTAAATTGCTTGACTCCATTATTTCTGGATCTCTCTTCTGTTTTCTCATATAGTTTCTGCTTCTTTGTCTTCCTATTTTGGCTGCCTTTCCGTGTCTGTTTCTATGTACTAAGCAAAGCTCCTAAATCTCCTGGTCTTATTAGTGTGGATTTATGTAGTAGATGTCCAGTGGCACAGTCCCAAGAGGGGTTCAGCTAAAGGCCAAATTTAGCCCAAGTCTCTGTGTCTCCGGACCACCTGTTAAGATTCAGCAAGCAATCCCCAGATGCTGTGCTTATAGTTGCCTCAAAAGGCCACACCAGAAACCGAGGCTGCTTCCAGTGTGAGTTTCAGCAAGGAGCCCCTGACTCGCTGAGGATACACCTGGATGTGGCTTGGGTGGGGCTGCAAGTTGGTGGAGGCGGGGTTTCAGGGAATCCTCTGGACAGAGTAACCTTTATTATTCAGTTTGATGATGTCATGGCTATGGCGGCGCTGTGTCCGGTGCACTGGTAGTGGAGGAGGGCTCAACAGCGAACAATGGGCATCGCTGGCACTTTTGTACCCAGCGAGTCTTGCCTCAGCCCTCACTCTGACAATGTCTCCTTGTAAGTCCCTGGTGCCCCCACGCGCAGCCGAGTCAGCTCAGAATGAGCAGGTCTGTCACCGTGAAAATCAGCTCGCGGACGTGGCCTCTTAAAGCAGCTTCTGTCACTGCCGCAACCTCCATCTCACTCAGCAGCTCGGGACTGGGCAGCCGTGTCCTTGCCCAGTCCTACCTTCTGCAGTTACAGGGTGTTTTCTTGGACTTCTCCCTAGTCGTATGGCTTGTTCCTCTAGATCCCAGGCGATTTTTCCTTGTTTCTATCACAACTTTGATTTGGTTGACAGAGGGATGAACAGAGCCTCCTCTCTCCCTAATAGAAATTTTAGAACTGAAAAATACAATAACCACTCTGAAAAGCTTAGTGAATGGGCTCAACAACAGAATGGAAGTGGCAGGGGAAAGAATCAGTGAATTGGAATATAGAACAACAGAAATTACCTAATTTGAGTAATGCAGAGGAACTAGACTAAAAAGTATGAACAAAACATAAGAGGCCTGTGAGACCATAATAAAAGATCTAACAGTGTCATTGGAGTCTCAGAGGAGAAGCGAAAGAAGGTGGAGCTGAAAAAGTATTCAAAGAAGAAAACTCCCCAAATTTGACAAGAGACATAAATGTACAGATTCAAGAAGTTGAGCAAACTCCCAACAGGTTAAATTCAAAGAAATCCATACTAAGAAACATCATAATTAAACATCTGAAAAAAATAGGAGAGCAGAGGAAAATTATGAGAATGACATCAATTTCTTATCAGAAACCATGGAGGCCTGAAGGAAATGGCATAATTTTTAAAGTGATAAATGAAAAGAACAGTATCCAGTACCCAGAAAAGATATGAAGGGGTTATCAAGACATTCTTAGATGAAAGAAAACTAAGAATTTGTTGCCAGCAGATCTACTCTAAAAGAATGACTGTATGATGTTCTTTAAACAGAAAGAAAGGATAAAAGAAAACTTAGGAGCATCAGGAAATGAGAAAATATGGTAAGCAAAAAACTGGGTAAATAAAGAAAGCTTTCCTTCTTGAGTTTTCTAAATTGTATTCGACAGTTGAAACAAAATATAACACTATCTAAAGTGGTTGTAAATGTATGTTGAGAAAATATTTTGGACAATTATAAATAGGGAGGGCAAAGGGACATAAAAAGGGGTAAGATTTTTGCACTTCACTCAAACTAGTGAAATGATGAAATGTAGACTGTAATTGTGTGTGTGTGTATTACAATACCTAGAACAGTCTGTAAAAAGTGATAAATTCAAAAGTATTATCGATAAAGCAAAATGGAATTCTGAAAAACATTCAAGTAATCCACAAAAAGTCAGAAAAAAGGAAACAAATGAAAAAGAGGATAAATAAACAAAGCCCAGCAGATAAACCCTAGTTTATTAATAATTACATTAGTATCACTACAAGATTGCTGACTGGATTAAAAAACATGACCTGACCATAGGCTGTCTATAAGAAACTCAAAATAGAACCATAAGTCAGGTAAAAAGTAAAAGGATAGAAAAAATTATATTATGCACACATTAATCAAAATAAAGTAGAAGTGATTATATTAGCATGAGTTAAAGTAGACTTAGTGAAGAAAATAACCGGAGACAGAGAAGTTCATTATATAATGGTAAAAGGATTAATCTACCAAGAAGATATAGCAATTCTACATAGGTATGCACCAAACATCAGAGCTGCAAAATATGTGAAGCAAAAACTGATAAAACTGAAAGGCAGACTAGACAAATCCACAGTTACAGTTGGAGATGTAAACACCCCTCTAACAATTTATAGAATAACTAGATAGAAAATCAGCAAGGATATAGGAAAACTCAACAACACTTTCAACCAACAAGATCTAATCAGTATTTATAGAACACCCAACAATAGCAGAATACACAAAATTTTCAAAAGCCCTCAGACCACATACCAAAACCATATCCTGGGTCATAAACTTAACAAATTTAAATGAATGAAAATAATACCAAATATGTTCTCTGACAATAATAGTATCAAAGTAGAAATCAATAACAGAAAGATAACAGGAAACTCTCCCAACACTTGTAAACTAAAAACACTTCTAAATAATCCAAGTGTCAAAGAAGAAGTCTCAAAAGAAATAAGAAAATATATTGAAAAAAATACTTCATAGCAATGTTTTTTGGCCATAGCTAAAACATTGCCGAGAAAGTTTATAGCACTAAATGCATACATTAGAAAAGAGGGAGAGTTTCAAATCAATAATCTGTAAATCTTCAGTTCAAGAATCTAGAAAAAGAACAAAAGAAACCCCAAGCAAACAGAAGGAATAAAATAATAAAAATAAAAGCAGCAATCAATGAAATACAAAACAAAAATAGGGAAAATCAATGAAATAAATAGCTAGTTATTTGAAAACATTAAAATTAACATCTCTAGGAAGAGAGAGACCACAAAATATCAATACTGGGAATGAAATGGCATAACACGACAGACTCTGCAGATATTAAAAAGATAGTAAAGGAATATAGCTTTACGTACTTAAATTCAACAACAAAATGGACCAGTTTCTTGAAAAACACTAACCACAACTCATCCTATATGAAATAAAGTTGCCCTATAACTATGAAAGAAATTGAATTCATAATTTGAAACCTTCAGAACGAGGTCGTTTCACTGGAGAATTCTACAAGCTTCTTTTCTCTTGCTACTTTTAAGATTCCTTTCTTGGTTTTGATTTTTTGACAGTTTTGTTGTTGTGTGTCTTGGAGAAGATCTTTTTGAGTTTGGTGACATATGAGGTTCATGAACTGGACATGTCCAAATGTTTCTCCAAATTTGGAAGTTCTCAGCCATTATTTCTTTTAAAAATCTTCCTGCCCTTTCTCTCCCTCTCTTCTGTAACTACAATATTTCACAAATTACTTCTTTTGATGGTATCCCATAGATTACATAGACTTTCTTCACTCTTTTTCATTCTTTTCTTTATCCTCCTCTAACTGGGTAATTTCAAAGTTCCTGTTCTCTAACTTGTATTCTTTTTCTGCTTAATTCATTCTTCTCTTGATGCTCTCTGTTACACTTTTCATTTTGTTCACTGTATTTTTCAGTTTCAGAATTTATGTTCATTGATTTCTATCTTTTTGTTAAACTTCTAATTTTGTTCATGTATTCTTCTCCAGGTTTCCTTATATTGTCATTCTGTATTATAGCTCATTGAGTTTCCTTAAAATAGGTATTTTGAATTCTTTTTTGGGTAATCTGCTGATCTACATATCTCTGAGATCATTACTGGCAGATTATTGTGATCCTTTCATGATGACATTTTTCTTTGATTTTTCATATTCCCTGAGATTTTGCATTGCAGTCTTTGCATTTGCACCTCCTCCGGTCTTTACTTACTGCCTTCAGGAGAGAAATACCTTTATTTGCCCCACTTGGGTTTCTGAGGCTTTCTCAGACCTTCTATGGATATGCATGCTCCATGCTGCTTGCTCTCTCCTGTGGCAGAATTCTTAAGCTTGTATGCATGCTATTGATACTGCAAATGACCAGGCTGAGTGCTGATAGCCTCCCTTTCATTTTCTCAAGGGCCGTGCTAAAGTTCAAGTTTGTGGTCTCTCCCTGGCCCACAGATGCAGGCCAACTTTTGACATGTACTCACTAACCATCTGCCACAGCTCACTTGCAACTGCTGTCAAGAGAACTCACAGGGAGCCAGCCACTGAATGGGGGTGTGTGTGGATGAGGCATGTGGAATGCTGGGGGTGCCCATGGACTAGTTGGGGGAAATCCAAAGATAAGGCATCCCCTACAGCTGGTGGGTGGGCTTCCTGATAGAGTCTGTGATGCAATTTGTAGGATTCATTCCCTTTAATGTCCTCTGAGAATCCTATCTGACAGTCTTCCAGATTCTCTCCCCTATCCTTCCACTGCCAGTCATGCAGCTCATGATTCAGCAGTCTGGATGGGGTGAGAGAGAAGTTGGCTTGGGTGGCAGCACCCTGCACAGATGGGGAAATGGGTGCTCATTCGCACACACTCATCTTCCCCCATGGAAGAAATCATGAGTCAAGACGATCTCTCTTGGCCTTGAGTGATGGGTGATGCAAGTTAAGACAAATTGTTATTCTTACCCTCTCCAATGCATGCAGACTCACTTTTTTTGCTCCTGATGTGCTAGTACTGCTTTGCTGGAAACTGGTACTTCCACAAAGGCTCTCATCTATGGGTGATTGTCTAAGACAGTGTTTTACAGGGGCTTCTGGACTGCAGGTGAGAGTGGCTGGAGCTGGTTCATGGGCCACTGTAGGGTTCATAGCTGGGACTTAAGTCTGTATGCCTATCACCTGACACATGGGTGTGTAATACTCTTCTGGGTCCTTTGGCTTATGGCATTGGATCCCAGAGCACCTACAAAGGAACGCTGTCTGTAGATGGATGCCAAATTGTTTTTGTCGAGAGGGGGAAACCACAAGGTACGTCTCATTCAACATTTTTGCTAATGTCACTCCTCTCACTTTCTCAAGATCTCAGTAAAGGTAAATACATAAGCAATTATAAAATCTAGTATTATTGTAACAGTGGTTTATAAGTACACTTTTTGTTTTGTACATGATTTAAGTGACTAATACATTTAAAGAAAAAAGCTTTATTAGTGTAAAAGCTAGTATTACTATAATTTTGCTTCGTAACACCAAATCTTATTTTCTACATAATTTAAGAGACTGATGCATTTTAAAAAATTAGTAGTTTATGTTTTGGGGTACACAGTGTGTAAAGATATAACTTTGTGACATAAATAACTTGAAAGGGGTGGGATGGAGGTATAAAAGAGCAGAGTTTTTGTATTTTATTAAAATTAAGCTGCTAAATTCAAATTAGAGTGTTATAACTTTAGGATGGTAAATATAATCACCATGGTAACCACAAAGAAAATAGCTATAGAATATACAGAAAAGAAAACGAGAAAGGAATTTGAACATGTCACTTAAAAAAAAAACAACACAAAAGAAGACAGTAATGCAGGAAATGAGGGGCAAAATATAAAGCATATATTAAAAAAATTTGTTTTATTTTTGCATTATTACACAATGACAGAAGTGTGTCTCTTCTTGTCAGTAATTACTTCAAGTGTAAAAATACAGGATCCAACTATATACTGTCTAGAAGAGACTCACTTTAGATCCAAAGACACAAATATGTTGAAAGTGAAAAGACGGAAAAAGATATTTCAGGCAAATCTTTTATTAATGTATTATATCTTATTTTGACCCAATCTTTTTTAATCTAAAGTCCATTTTATCTATCAATGTCATACATCAAATCAACAGAATGAAGAAAAAAGCCCTATATGATCATCTTACTTGATATAAAAAAAAAAAAAAACTCGTTTGACAAAATTCAGCAGACTTTCATGGGGGAAAAAAACACTCAAAAAACTAGAACTAGAAGAAAGCTACTGCAACATGATAAAAGCCATAGATGAAAAACCTACAGTGAATATAAGACTGAAAAGACATTTTCTCTAAGATCAGGAACAAGGCAAGGATTTCTGCTTTACCCCTTCTTTTCAACATAATACTACAAGTTCTAGCCAGAGCAGTTAGGCAAGAAAAAGAAAGGCATTCAAATCAGAAAGGAAGAAGCAAAATCACCTTCTGCAGGTTACATGGTTATACATGTAGAATACCTTAAAGAGTCCACAAGAGAAAAACTGTTAGAATAAATGAATTCAGCGAAGTAGTAGGATACAAATTCGATATACAAAAATCAGTTGCATTTCTATGTACTAACAGTGAACAATCTGAAAAATAAATTACACATTAATTCCATTTACAGTTGCATCAAAAGGAATAAAATTCTTAGGAATTAACTTAAGTATTGAAAGACTTGTGCAATGAAAAAATGAAAGACTTGTACAATAAAAACTACAAAACATTGCTGAAAGAAATTAAGACACAAATAAATGGAAACATATCCCGTATTTATGGATTGGAAGACAATATTGTTAAAATATAAGTATTACCCAAAGAAATACACAGATTCAATGCAATCCCTATCAAAATGTCAATATTTTTTTTACAGAAGTTGAAAAAGCCATTCTAAAATTCATATGGAGTCTCAAGAAACCCCAAATAGTCAAAAAAATCTTGAAAATGTTGGAGGTCTCTTGATTTAAAATGTACTGCAAATCTACAGTAATCAAAACAATGTGGTATTGGTGTAAAGAGAGGCATATAGAACAATGAAATAGAATAGCCCAGAAATAAACCCTTACATATGTGATCAAATGATTTTTGACAAGAGTGCCAAGACCTTTCAGTTGGGGAAAGGAGAGTTTTTTCAATAAATGTTGCTAGGAAAACTGGACATCCACATGTAAAAGGATGAAGTTGGACCCTCATTTAAGACTGTATTTTAAAAATTAACTAAAAATGGATCAAATACCTAAATGTGAGACCTAAAACAATAAATCTCTTCGAAGAAGATACAGGACAAATTTTCATGACATCTGATCTGGCAATCATTTCTTGGATATGATACCAAAGGCACAGGATAACAAAAGAAAAAATAGAGAAATCAAACTTAATGAAAATAAAAAATAAAATTATGCATTAAAAGACACTATTCATGGAGTAAAACCCCACAGGAGAAAATATTTGTCAGTTATCTAAGAAAGGATTAATATCCAAAATATGTAGAGAAATCCTAAAACTCAACAACAGCAACAACATAAAACAAACAGCCTGATTTAAAAATGAGCAAATAACTTGAATAGATATTTCTCCAAAGATCTACAAATGGACAATAGGCACATGAAAATGTTCAGCATCACTAATTGCTAGGAAATTGCAAACCCACACTATAGTGAGATACTACCTCATACCTATTAGGATGGCTTAAAAAAAAATAACATGTAAGGATGTGGACAAATTGGAACCCCTGTGCATTTTTGGTGAGACTATAAAACAGTACAGTCACTATGGAAACTGGTAGTTCTTCAAAAAAATTAAAAGAATTACTATATGATCTGGCAATTCCACTTCTGAGAATAAATCCAAAAGAATTTATAGCAGTTCTCTAAGAGATATTTGTATACTCGTGTTCATAGCAGCATTATTTACAAAAGGTAAAACATGGAAGCAACACATGTGGTCCTCACTGGAGGAATGGATAAACCAAATGTGATATGTACGTACAATGGAATATTATTAAATTTTGAAAAGGAAGGAAATTCTTACATATGCTCCAACATGGATTAACTTTGAGGACATTATGCTAAGTGATATAAGCCATTCACAAAAAGACAAATAGTTTGTGATTCCACATATATAAGATATCTAGTGTAGGAAAATATGTAGGGACAGAAAGTATTATTCTCATGGTTGCCAGGGGGAGGGGAGAATGGGGAGTTACTGTTTAGTGGATATAGAGATTTAATTTTAGAAGATAAAAAGTTATGGAGATGGATGGTGGTGATATATATTTAATAGCTCTGGGCTATACACATAAAAATGATTAGAATGCTAAATTTTATGTAATGTGTATTTTGCCACAATTTAAAAAAGACATAAAGAACATTCTGCCTTTACTTTTGAAAACTTAGGTTAAATGGACAATTTCTTAGAAATATAAAAATAGGGAAAATCTAAAGAAATGGAAGGGGAACCTATAGAGTAAAAGAGACTTAAGAGATATCACCTAATCACCATGTGTAGACCTTTTTTGGGTCCTGATACAAACAAACTGTAAAGAAAATGCTGTGGAGAGACATGAGGTTGAATAAAAGGAAAGGCATATCATATTCTTAGACAGGAATGCTCAGCATTATAAAGATGTCATTTTACCTAAATTTATCTGTAAGTTTAATGTGATCTCTATAAATCTGCCAACATTATTATTATTATTACTTTAAATTACAGAGTTATTACAGAAAATGTCACTGAGGTAGTCCACCAGAAGTATTTTCCACCAGAAGTCACCATATAATGGTGCATTCTTGGGTTTCAAGTTCATATCTCTTAATTTTTTTCATAATGCTTTGCTTGTTGCACCTTGGTTATCTGATAGATGAGCTAAACATGTTCTCATTTTCTTTGTTTTGCTTTTTCTAGTAACTATGACTGAAGTTTTACCTAAGGAAAAGAAACAGAAAGATGAGAAGACCTTAATTCTTGGTCAAGCTGTGGTGGACCTTCTTCCTTTATTGGAAGGTCAGATGTGTGATTTGTGCAAAAGCAGATATAACAAAGCTCATAAAATTTAACTTCAGCAAAATGAAAAAAATCAGCCTCATTGAACTTCAGAGATTTGATGAAAAGATTAGCACATTTATCTTTGCCTAACCCTTTCTTTTTTTGACTTGACTTGGCCTTCTTTTTGCAGGAGAGATTTCATTTGAAACGATGGTGCCACTGCACCCTGTACCAGGTTCACCGTTAGAGCCTCTTCGATCAGGTGTTAAGGTAAACAGGATTTTAACTCACAACATTGCTTTTCATTCTAACAAGTCTGTCTGGTGTCAAAATTCAATTCTATTGAGTCCAATTTATCAGTCACTTTCTTTTTACAGGTACACATATTGCTAGGTTCTGGGAAACAAATATAAATAAGGCAGAGTCTTACCTTAAGAGTCCATAATCTATATATTATGGATTTTAACCCAGTGTGATTAAATGATGGGCAGGGCACATGGGCATGGAGTAGACATTGGTTACTTTGCTCAGGGGTAGAAGTAGGGAAGGCTTAAAACCATAGAAATGCCTCTTGAACTATGTCCCGATGGATTAAATTAAATAGTATATGAATGCACCTAACACACTTTCTGGCATGGTAGCCTGCCTCTGGTTATTGGAGGAGAGGACGCATAAATTGGTAGACTGTGTCACTGGTTTGTCACTGGACTGTTTCCCATTCCTCTTGGGGATCATTAGCTTCTTGGGACATTGATTCCCACTCTGGTGCAAGTGCACTCAATCTCAGCAGGTACCACAGCCACCTTCTGTTTTGCACAAGTAAAGGAAAGAGGGGGGACCAACTGACTCAACTGAATGCAGTTTCCTAATTAATCATCACTGTAGGCCCCTTTCTGATTTTTGTTGATTTTGACCTTGGAGCTACCACAATCCACTCCTGCGTCTGCTGTGGTCCTCTTTTCTTATTTTAGGATGTGGTTGGTTTCTTCTAGCTTAGTTCTTTTGTAGATCTAATTTTTTTTCTATCTTTCGAGGGTTCCTGAAAATGTATAGTTTACTGATGGCATTTCTTGTTTTCCAGGATTATTATAGCATTATCCTTTAATTGGACATAAAGATATCATTTACTATCTTTTTGTCATTTCATGTGATTTGTCCTGGAAAGAGGTATATATTTGAGCTCAGCCTGCCTTCCTTGTTTCAGTCTCACAGCTTATGTACTGTTGATTTTCCTTAGATGTTATAGAAGAAAAGTCAGTCAAATAGATTGTCAGTCCTCATGACCTTTGCTCATAATATTCTTGTATTTACTTGTTTCACATACTCAAGGAAAAATATAAGACAGTTAATTTCCATTTGTTTGAGAGTTCTCACTAATTTTATATTTAAGCATCAACAATGGTCATTCTCAAGACTCAGACTAAAATGATATAAACTGTACTTGGAAAGGAGGTTCCAGTTCATCGTCCAGTATTCCCTGTCTCACTATGAGTTAGAAATCTTAGGGACATTTATTTACCTTCTCAGAGACATATTGACCAGAGGAGTCACATTCTTCATTTCCTCTTTCTTAAAAGCTTTCTTCCCTTTGCTGTTCCGATTTTCTACTTATTGACTGTACCTTCTCAATGTCCTGCACCAAATATCTCCTCTGCCTGTCCCTTAAGTGTGAAAGTTCTATTCTTGACCACCTTCTTTTCTTAGTCTGTGTTCACATTCCTGGTTGGATGAGAGGGAGGTTGGTCATCCATGAATTTAACAGTCACCGCTATTGAAGACTTCTAATTTAACAGCTCCAACCCAGATACCTTTCCTTAATTTCAGAATGTCAGCCTTTACAACCACCTACTGGATTTCTCTGTAATGATAGCCCATAGGTGCCTAAAATTCAACATTCCAAAACTAAACCCAGTATCCTCCCTCAAACTTACTCTTCCTTTTAATTTTAGTTATTTTGACTAGCAGCATCACCCATTTGTGAAATCATAGCAAATGCATAGAATCTACATTACATCTGTGACTCTTCTGCTCAGAACCTAACTACAATCAATTCCAAAATCTGCCTTTCATCAAATTTAGCCTTTTCTACCTCATAAGTGCCTTTGAATGCTCTCTTCGTAGTTTCATTTCTGTGCTTTATTGCCTTATAATTTTCTCACCTGGAACATTACAAGTAGACTTGTAATTACCTTACCTCCATCCAGTTCATCCTTCTCACTGCTTGCAGAGTGACTTAAAAGTAAATATGATCACATCTCTTCCCTTGCTAGCATCTATGTGGTTCATATATTCACCTACTGCTTACATGCTAAGGTTCAAATTTCCTAGCAGGCATGCAACAACCTTTATGATAGGAGCCTGTCACTAGTTCAGTCTCATCTCTCAGCATTTTCCTCCTTTGCTTTATGTTCTTAAAATTCTGAACTATTTACTTACACCTGAACTGAATACACCATACTGTTTCAATACCCTTTTACATAAAACTCTTCCTTTTGTCCAAAATTATTTTCTCTTTCCTTCCGATGCTTATTTAGATTTTAAACTTCTATTCATCTCGTAAAGTTAATTCAGATGTCACTCTCTCTTACTCCTCTCCACCCCAATAATTAATTATCCACTTCTTCCTTGGTGTTCCTTGACTAGGGCATTTTGTACAGGTCTCATTTATAACATTTGTCATAAGTCATGGGATTATAACATGAATTCCATGCTGAAAGGGGCCAAGTCTTCTTCATCTATATATTCTTAGTGCTATAGTAAAGTGCCTGGCATATAATCACACATTTTAAACCTACTTTTTATTGTATCCTCTATAAAAATATCAGGTATATATACATATATGTCTATATAGATAAGTATATAGATATGTATTTGAAAAAATATTTCTTATTAAAAAGCACTACATTTGCCAAATCAGAATTTCCATTGGAGAAATAACTTGGGAATTTTCCATTAGTAGGATACTTAATTCTTTAACAACAATATTAATTATTCTTATTAATGCTGATTCTTTGTTGTTGTTGTTTATTGGGGTAACATTGGTTAATGCAATTATATAATTTTCAGGTGTACATTATAATTTGACATCTATATATTCTATTGTGTGTTTACCACCCAAAGTCGTTTCCTTCAGCTACCATATATTTGATCCTCTTCTCCCTCCCCCACCCCCTTTATTTGACCCCCTTAATATTGATTCTTAGGAAAAAGAATGAAATGAACAAATTATTGTTTCTTCTGTAATAATATTAAAAAAAAAAACCACTAGCTGCCTTGACTGCCTTACTTGGATACATTACTACATCAAATCCTTGTCAGCCCTTCTAAAAAATTCATTCCTGGAGCTTACTCATGCTGCCAAAACTTTCCATATTTGAAAAATAGAAATATATTAAATAATCTGATTTTCAAATATTTCAT
Organism: Pteropus alecto; assembly: GCF_000325575.1. Lineage (NCBI taxonomy): Eukaryota > Metazoa > Chordata > Mammalia > Chiroptera > Pteropodidae > Pteropus > Pteropus alecto. Next base: position 11,171,365 of record NW_006438113.1, read on the forward strand.
AAAAACCTATATATTTTAAAAAAGCGCTATATTTAAATTACAAAATAATTATAAAATATAGACTAGCGAAAAAGCACCCCAATCTCACTCATGTGCAACCACTATTAACATTTCAGTACAGAACCTTCCAATTCCTCTTCTATATGTATTTATATACATACTTGACCTCAGTGTGGTATAGGGGAAGGGCTCTAGCTTAGGGATAGGTTGGTTCTCTTTTTGGCTCTATCTTTAACTCATGGGACCTAGAGAAAGTTATTTCAATACTTTGTATAGAAATAAATGACCTTTCTACCTTGAACAGTGATATGATATTCAGATGAAATTCAAATGATATTTAAATGAAAAAAAAAAAGAGGCCTCTGGCATTGTCAAAATGCTGCATAATTTTATTCTTTTCCAGCAGTGCAGTCTTGAAGTTAAAGTATCTGTGGCAGAGCCCTTATTGACCACAGCCCAGATCTTAGGAGGCAATTTACTGAAGGTCACATTGGAGGCTGCCTACTCTGTGCCTGAATCTTTCATGCCAGTAGGGCCCCTGCAGAACTACATGGTTGGTCTGCAAGTTCCATCAATTGGAGAGGTAAAGCCCTACAGCCAGATATTTATATAGATTTAAACACTCATATGGACGTCTCTTCTTCCTTTGCTAAAATTTCATTCAAAGCAAACTCTGTTAATGGCTCAGATTTATTTTAGTTTTCAAAAAATAAAGTTTACTTCTGTTTTATAAATAGATGTTATATTTATAGTTTATGTATTATAGATTACATAAAATTTATATCAGTGAATATATATTTATGGTGGAAAATATGTAAAACATTTTTAAATGAACAATTTTGGATATATTTCTACAGAGATTATGCCTGTTTTATGCATTTTGTATAATGCACTTTATTATACAGAACTTTCTCTTAATTCCAGATTATTTCCCTTATCCAAATTTCTATAGAATGATTGTGTATTGGTTTTTTGAGGCTCTTGATAAAGATTTCCAAATTGCTTGCTAAAAGAGTGTAATTAGTTAATACTTCTACTTGTTTTGCCATTTTACATTTTCAGTGTAGAACCCTCCAATTTCTCTTCACATTCCCAGCATCAGTGTACAAGGTTTCTAATTTCTTCACATCCTTGTGAATACTTATTATTTTCTGTTTTTTGATAATAGTCATTCCAATAGGTGTGGAGTGGCATCTTCTTGTGATTTTGATTTTTCTCTGATGACTAATGTCATTTAGCATCTTTTCATGTGCTTATTGACCATTTGCATGTTTTCTTTGGAGAAATGTCTATCCAAGTCCTTTGCCCATTTTTGAATCAAGTGTTGTTGTTGATGAGTTTTAGGAATTCTCTATATTTTAGCTATTAATCCCTTATTGGATGTGTGATTTGCAAGTGTTTTCTCCCATTCTATGGATTGCCTTTTATTCTGTTGTTAGTATCTTTTGATGCACAGAAGTTTTTAATTTCTGATGCAGTCCAATTCGTCCATGTTTTCTTATTCATAAGCAAGAAATCATTGCTAAACCCATTGGCATGAGGCTTTTCCCCTATGTCTTTTTATATTTATAGTTTAGTTCTTAGGTTTAGGCCTTTGATCCATTTTGAGCTAATTTTTGTATACAGTGTTAGGTAAGGGTCTAACTACACTCTTTTGCATGTGGATAACTGGTTTTTCTAGCACTTTTTGTTAAGACTGTTCTGTTTCAATTGAATAGTGTTGGCACCTTTAATTTTGACAATTTTTGCTAATATTCTTGTTGTTTTATGGAGGAACAGATTTTCAGAAGTCCTTATTCTGCCATTCCAGAAATGCCCCTTCTTTACAAAAGTTTTAAAACTTAACACATTGGACTAGAATAGTTGAGTTATACTGTATGCCAATTTTAAATTTTACTAGAGACTACAAAATTGCTTTCTATTTTTGTACCAATTTACACTTCCATCGGCTATGTATAAAAATACCATTTCCTTCATAACATTGACAACACTTGATATTTTTAGACTCTTGCCAATCTGTGGTTTAAAATGTTATCTGATTGTTTTAATGTGCATTTCACTTATTTTTAATAACTAGTATGTTTTAATTTAAATGTTAGATTTTCTAATTTCTCTTTCTATAAATTTCCTATTTATATCTTTACTAATTTTTATCGCAAGTATATTTTAGATAAGTTATAGATATGAAAAGCCTGTATTTTTAGGCCTTTATCAAATTTAAGTTTGTTTTTTTTAAAGATAATTTTTAAAATGTTATATTATGATCCTCATGTACATATAAAATGACAAAAAGAGTCGAAGCCAGTTCATAGGAAAATCTAAAGAAATGATTCATCTGTAAGCAATCAGGGATGTCGAAATGAATTTGCTAATAATTCAAAACTTGTCATTTATGGCTATGCCACCCTGAACAAGCCCGATCCCATCTGATCTCAGAATCTAAGCAGAGTTGGGCCTGGTTAGTACTTGGATGGGAGACCACTTAGGAAGACCAGGTGCTTGCTGTAGGCATAAAAAATAAAAAATAAGGGATTGTAAGCTGACAAGGTCCTTGCAATCTGTGAGGTCAACCAAAGGTTGCCTCGCCTAAAAAAATCCAAACAAAAAAACAAAATAAAACAAAAAACTTGTCATCAGTCACAGGGCAATAATCAATTTATCTCTATTCGACAAAGTACATTTGCACATTTGTGGACAAGAATAATTTGCATTATTATCTATTTCCTATAAATTACAAAATTATAAAACAACAGAAAGACAATGAAGGGCACAGTCCCCTCTACAGAATCAGATAATTACAGAAGGATCTGTTAGATAATTCTCAGCATTCTCCTGAAAAGACACTTCAGTAATCTTTTTATCTATCTCAAATTCTTTTACAAAATTTCCTAAAATATGATATTTATTTCTGCAGAAAGATTATCCCATTTTATTCAAGAATGGAACTCTGAAGCTTGGAGGGGAAAGAGAACCTGTTCCCCGGCCCAAAAAATGGCCTATTGCTAACATTCTGGCTCCAGGAGCTAATAACATTCCTGATGCATTCATTGTTGGTGGGCCCTATGAGGAAGAAGAAGGAGAACTCAACCATCCTGAGGTAAGAGAGTTATGCCATTTTTTTGTGATAAACTCAGTGTGCTGACATATGATAAAATTTTCGTGAATCACTGTAATTTATATATATTATTACCTATTAAAATAAAATAATTAAATGTCAAAAGAAAAGTTACCTAATTCTGATTGAAAGGCTTCTTCACTTCTTAAGTCCAGCAAACGAAATAATTGATTTAATTCAAATTTACTGTTTATTTTATTTTAAATTTATTTATTTTTGAGTAGGTAATAATACAGTCACATGTCAAAATAAGAATTGAGAGATATTCAGTTAAAGTCTTCCTTCTACTTTATGTCTCTTCCTCCTGATTCCTTCCAACGTCATCACTCTAGTAGCCACCTTTGTTATCGTTTCTTGTAGTTTCAGTAAAATCATTTGTAAGATGGGGATGGTTAAATTATTTTCAGTATCTGATACTAAATATTTAAAATAGTAGAGATAAAGCTAAAATACTTGAAAAACTTGTGCAATTTCTTTTATCATCATTGTGCTTTGTGAAAATTGTTCTTAGATTTATATTTTCATTTAGATCAGCTATATTTTATTTTAGATATTTAGATTTTATGTTTATATTTTAGATATTTAGATATTTAGATTTTATGTTTAGATTTTAGATATTTAGATTTTATAAAATCTAAATAACTAAACATAAAATCTAAATATCTAAAATATAACTTTTTCAGCCCTGGTTGCTCATTAGAATCACCTGGAAGGCTTTTAAAAAACACTAACAATGGGCCAGACCCTAACCCAGATCAATTATTTAAGAATTTATTTTTAAAATAACACCAATACTCAGGTGTTAATTATTTTTTCAGAAGCTCCCAAATAATTCTAATATGCGTCTAGGGTTGAGAATAACTGATTGAGGTTATGTGAGTGAATATTTGGCAGTTAGTACTGGATCGATGTAAGGATAATATAAATAATTTATCTTACGTACTTTATTAATCGAAAAGTACCCTAAAATTTACGGTGGTGGTAGTATTTACAGTAGTAGTTATACTTATGGTAGTAATAGTAGAAGTAATAAAAGTATTGTGATTAAATTCATTAATCGAATGCCCCACAGATTGAGCAGAATGAAGCCAGGTCACACCAAGAGAACAAAAGTTTCTATCTTATTATTTTACAGGACAGGGAATTTAGGAACCAATCAGAGTGCATAAAGAAAAGGATTACTTGGGACTTGGAAAGTCGCTGCTACCTTGATCCTACTGCAGTGGTGAGGTAGGAAGACAAAAGGAATATATCTAAATAACAAAGACTGTAAGTGGGAAAAAATGTTACTTTTTAAAATTTTATCTATATTTGAGTTAAGGTGACCTGACAGTCTCTTTCACCACATTTGTTAAAAACAGAGGCTCCTAGTGATGGTGAATTAACCAAGGTGGGTTCTTATTTTTCTTTCATATAAAAGAAGTCCAGACCTGATATGTATGGCGGCTTCTCAGTGTTATGAGGTATCTGGGCTCAGTCTTGCTTTTTTGCTCTATCTTCTTTAACATGTGCCCTGTATCCAGAAGGTTGTCTCACAGTCCACAATGGCTGTTGGAGCTCCAGGCTGCACATTCACAGTCCTGGCAGAAAGTTGGAAAAGAGGAGTGTTATGGGTAAAAAAGGACACGTGCTGGTTGTCTTAGCCCCTCCTGTAGAACCTCCCTGGAATCTGACAACTGTTTATATCTCATTGGTCACCTCTAGAGGCAAAAGAAGCTAGGAAATAGTGTTTTTGTTGGACACATTGCCACCCAGATTAAATCAGGATTTAGATAGTAAAGAAGAACAGGACACTTGATATTGTGTGGATAACTACTAATCTCTGTCACAATGACCTGGTGATTTCGGAGAGATGAGAAATAGAGGCTTATCAATATAGGTATAATTTGAATGAACTTTTTTTTTTTTCAATTAACAGACTATTTTTTTTTTAGAATAGTTTAAGAATTTTCAAAAAATTGAGCAGGCATTTCAGAGAGTTCCTGTATATCTCTGGTCCCCTACTTGATCATGGTATATAATATAAATATACATCATTGGATTTGATTTACTGATTTTTTTAATAAAGGATACATTGTTACTATTACTTTGAATAAACAGTAATCGATTTGGTCAATTAAAAATAAGAAAAATTAAAAAATTTTTCACTTTATTTCGTTCTGATTCTCTTCCTTTCTTTATGTAGATTCAAGTTTCTGACCCATATAATTTTTCTTTTCTCTGAAGACTTTTAGTATTTCTTGTAGGGCTGGTCTACTGGCCACAAATTCCCTCCATTTTTGTTTGAGAAAATCTTTATTTTTCCTTCACTTTTGAAAAATAATTCCCCCAGATACAGGATTCTAGATTGGTGGTTTATTTCTTTCAAAACTTTAAATATTTCACTTAACTCTCTTCCTGCCTGCATGGTTTCTGATGAGAAGTCCAATGTAATTCATATTCTTGTTCCTTTGTAGGAAAGGTATTTTTGCCTCTGGCTTCTTTCAAGATTTTCATTTCCTCTTTGGTTTCCTGTAGTTTGAATATGATATACCTTGTTGTAGATTTTTTAGTATTTATCATCCTTGGCATTCTCCAAGCTTCCTGGATCTATGGTTTGGTATCTGCCATTAATTTCATAAAATTCTCAGCCATTATAACTTCAAATATTTCTTTTGCTCCTTTCTCACTTTTTTCTCTTTCCAGTATCCCTGTTATATCTTTTGTAATTGTCTCATAATTCTTGGATATTCTGTTATGATTTTCATATTTTCCCCCTTTCCATTTCAGTTTGGAAAGTTTTTGATGTATCTTCAAGCTCACTGATTCTTTTCTCAGCCATGTCTAATCTACTGATAAGCCCATCAGATGAATTCTTCATTTTTATTGCAGTGTTTTTGATGTCTAGCATTTTCTTTTGATGCCTTGAATTTCTGCCTCCTGCTTACATGACCCACCTGTTCTTTTTAAATTAACTTTATTGTGATGACATTGGTTAATTACCCATGCGTTCTTGCATATTGTCTGCTTTTTCCATTAGAGCCTTTAACATATTAATCATTGATATTTTAAATTCTCTTTCTGATTATTTCAAGATCTGTGTCATACCTAAGTCTAGTTCTTATGCTAGCTTTGTCTCTTCAGACAGTATATTTCTTGCCTGTAGCATTCCTTGTAATTTTTTATTTTATTTATTTTTTTGACACTTATGAATGTGAAAAATTATTTAATGACAGTACTCTTGCCCTTGTAATTTTTTATCAAAAGCTGGATATTATGTACTAGGTAATAAGAAACAAGGTAATTAGGTTTTTTAGTGTGAGGGTGTATATTTATCTGGCTAGGAGCTGGGCTGTGTTTAATGTTTGCAGTAGCTGTAGCTGTAGGTGCTAAAGCCTTTGATTTCCTTTTTTTTTTTTTGCTCCTCCCCTGTTCTCTTTGGGTTTGCCTAAGAACTGTTTCTTAAATAGGGTCTATGTTTCACAGTTTCTCAGTTATAATCCACTGTTATACTGGAACTCTATTTATGGCGAGGGAAAGTGTTCTTTAATCCTGTGATTAAATCTCAGTATTTTAATGGGTTTGAGTCCCTGGACTGTGACCTTCAGAAGTGTTTAATAACCATTTTTTCTTTCTGTCTTTATATGAGACAGGAAGGCCAGATGGGCTTGAGGTGTCTAATTGCCCTTCCCCTGGGCAAGATAATGCTCTGGTAGTTTCCCTTAGTAGGTCTTCATTATGGAGGACAATCTGGGCATATTTCAAAAATGGTTACTTTTCCCTTCTCTCTGCCTAAGAGGATTTTTATCCTGTCTTCACTATGAGTAAATTCTGGGGTTCCTTGATTTAAAACGCAAAAAAGCGTAGGGAACCCCCGAGACTGAGACCCTAGGAGTTTTTAACTCTTGGGCTTGTCCACACTCAGCCTCCAGCAATTAGTCAAAATTACCATTAAAGTGTTTCTACCTGTTTCAGACTCCAGGGGCTTCTGCTGCCTGTAAACTGATCTCAGTTGTGATGCTCTGTACTTAGCTGTCTCTCCAAATTTCAGTGTGGCGATTTGCCCTATGTACTTAATTCTTAGATTGATCAAAGAAAACTTGTTGATTTTCAGTTTGGTCAGCTTCTTTCTTGTTTTGAGGACAGTAGTGAGAACTTCTAAACTCTTAACATGTCAGTAAGCTGACACTGGAAGCCCTATTCTATTTTCACAGTAGTTATAAATGTATTTTATACTATTTTTGCATACTTGTCTGATTATTTCTTTAGAATAAATAACTAGAAGTGGAATTTCTGGGCCAAAGATTATGAACATTTTAAGGCATTTGATTCATATTGCAAAATTGCTCTAAAAATGTACAATTTACCTCTGCTAGAAGTACAGTAGAATTATTTTCATAATTTTATAGATTTGAAAAGGTATAAAAACCCACTTACCTTATAAAAAATTTATATATGTGTATCCCATTACTTTTTAAAAGAGATGACTACTTCTCTTTAACCTAAATTATGCTAAGTCCATTTCACATGTAATGCTAGTGGGCTGATTCTTGATATTCAGTTTTCAGAAGCGAATTGCTGATTGCCGACTCTGGCCTGTAGAAATCACAAGAGTTCCTCTGATTACTGCACCCAAAGGAAAAGCTACCAGATTTGATAAGGTAAATTTGTTTACTTAAAAATATTTATATAAGAAATGCTGGCTCAGACCCAACCTATTATTCTGCTTCTAATTCTAATACCAGTGGAGTATATGAACTGATGTGGCTGTTCCCTAGGGTGACCAACAGATTCTGATTTCCTGAATAGTTCTGAAAGTTTCATGTCCCAAGAAACTCCCCTGTCCCTGGCAAATTAGGACAACTGGTCACCCTAGCTCCCTATTGTCCACTAGAAGTTATTTAGCCTTTATTCGCAGACATCCTATTTCCCTTTAGCCCTTCATTACAGTTTTACCACAGATAAAACCATACAAGATAGACATTTTTGTAGGTCAAAAGTAGTTAAATATTGACAATATGGTTCAAACTACTACATTTTTCTGAATTTCTTTTAGACTTACCTACTTAAAATATTTTAGCCTGCTAATTAGAGTAATAAGGTTCATAGATGTACTACTATTCTGAAAAGATATAGCTTTGATGAGCCTAGAATATGTTACTCGTGCATGTGTGGTCTTTTACGCTTGTTCATAAACTCCCTGAGGGTAGGGCTCCTGTCTTTGACTGCTTTGTATCCTCCACAGTACCTAGCATGATTTATGACATATAGCAGATACTTAACAAGTACCTTAATTATTTTATTGATTTTTAAAATAGGCTTTTTGCAGAATGAAAATACTACTACTGTGTTCCCACCTCTCTCTTTGTAATATATGATATGTACTGACTTACCTTAGATTTATAAACAACATAATGTTATCATATGAACATAGGACTTTAATTACTAATTATTATTTTAATAGGCAAAATGAAAGAGATTACTTTTAACCTTGTGGGAATTAAATGTTTTCTTTTACTCTTTTCCTTATACAAGTTTCCTATGGTAAACCGTACAGCCATTAAAAATGATGTTAAGATATATTTATTGACATATTCTTCATCTTTGTAATGAGAGTTTAGATGAGATCAGGGATGGCAAATACCTGACAGCAGACTGTCATTCATCTTCCTTCATCAGTGGCAGGTAGTACTGATCAATTAGAGCACTCTTCTCTTCTGAACCCAGATAAAGATACAGAATCTTTTTCAACACAGTACTCTAAGACACCTCTACCAATTGATTAGAATGTAGGCATCAGTTAAAACCTATTTGTCAACATTGGTTCAGATGATTTGTAAAACCCCTTTCATTCATATGAATATGTGAACGAAAGCTAAAAGCCACAGCTTCTGATATCTTTTAAGGTTTTGTTGTTGTTGTTGTTGTTGTTTTTTATTCACAAAGTTTTTCTTTTTTCTAAGAAGCAACGTGGTGAAATTGACTTTTTGGTTAAATTTATATATTATCAATTAATTTGTGTATGTGTTGATCCAACTACTGCCTTTACTATTCACTAGCACTGTTTTTATGCATTATCTCAGTGACCACTGTATATTAAGCTTATTTTAGAGATAAAGAAATAAGCCCCCAAATGTCTATGTTAATGGCCCAAAGTCAACTAGTAAAATAGCATAACTAGTCCCTAAAGCCAGGTCTTTAAACTGCTGAGTCAGAGCTCCATACTTTATGCTGCATTGCTCTATACCACTAATATTTCTCTGGTTTTATTCCTTTAGGCGGATGATGAAAGTCAGCTTTCATTTCATGGTGTGGCTTATGTTAATATGGTCCCATTGCTGTATCCAGGTGTAAAGAGGATTCGGGGAGCTTTTCATGTTTATCCTTACCTAGACAGTACAGTCTTTGAAAAGGTAAGAAAAAATTGTATAGATCATTATCATCCTAATTTATCTTTTATATATGTGTTTACTTACATCTATAGCATATACATCTTTGCAATGGATATTTGGAACCAGTTGTCATACTGGGATGTTAAATATAGAGGCTTGCTGTCATTCTACCATTGAATCTCAAAAAATTAGGGCCAAAAACTGGAAACAATCCAAATCTCTATCAACAGGTAAACAGAGAAAGAAATTGTATGGTATATCTATACAATGGGATACTACTCAGCAAAAAAAAAGAAAGGAACTGTTGATACATGCAACATGGATGAGTCTCAAATGCATCATGCTAAATGAAAGAAGCCAGACAAAAAAGAGTCCATACTTTATGATTCTATTTACAATTCTAGAAAACTAACCTAAAGCCATAGAAAGCAGATCAGTGGTTGCTTGGGAACAGGAATAGAGGGAGGGATGGATTACAAAAGAATGTGAGGAAACTATGAGGGATGATAGAAATGTTGGTCATCTTGATTGTGGTGATGGTTTCACATGTGTATGTATATGCCAAAATTGATCAAATTGTATATTTTAAATATGTAATTTATTATAATTTTACCTCAGTAAAGTTGGATACAAAATCTTTAGGATAATGAAAGAAATCAATTATGTTAATTGTGCAAAAATGTAAATCCATGTGCTGATGAATAAACACATGGTTCTCTCAGTTTTCAGATGTTAAAAATGTTAAAATCATCCTTTTATCTGTCTAAATATAGAAAAAATATATATACATAAAGCAAAAGGTCAATTTAATCATGTTGCTTCTAGGAGAAAGTGAGGCTTTGTAAAATACAATAATAAAAACTTATTTAACATATGTATTCATATACTATTTCATATACTATTCCATCATTATTAGGACAGCTATTTTTCAATAATAGAGTCATGAAAGACCCATCATCTATTTCAAACCAACTGAGTAGCAAACTCTTTATAAGTATCCTTTGAACTGGAAATTACACTTACTGGGATTATTCTTAAATAATTTAATAGGATTGCAACCCCTATATTCATGAAAACTTTTGGAGATTTATAATAGCAAAACCAAAAAATAAGATTATGTGTCTAAAATAGAAAAAGGCTTATTAAATTATTGTAAATAAAAATGATGGAATATGCATCCATTTAAAAAACTCATTAATGTTGTGTAGATAGATAGTTAAATAGAAAAAAAGATAGTGAAAATATCCATTACACCCAATGTTTTCTCGTGACCTTTTCTGTTATCCTCCTCTTCTATCTCTGTTTACTCCTACCCTTTTTTGGGGGCAGGTGGCTGTTTTTTTTCACTCAGCGTAAATTATATTTAGATTCATCCATGTTGTTTAATTTAAACATTTTTGTAAGGTTGTTTCCCAGTATTTATCTATAGTTTGAATTTCCCCATGCAAAGTTTTAATTTTGAACTTTAAACTTGCCCTATTCTTCTAATCCTAATTGAGGGGTCAGTAGTAATTAGATAATATTTCTTATACAGAAATAAATCCTACCACTTAAAGTTATTTGAAATTATGTGTCAAGGATTGAAAGCTATTTGATAACATGTTATGAAATACCAAAATCAAGCCAGGTTGAAAAGTCTCCCCTTGGGAATTTAAACGATAAGGTAGGCAACTAACTTTCTACAATGGTTTTACCCATTCAATGGGTATGGCAATACAATGAAGTTTTTTACTTTCCTGAGCTCTCTCTGATTCTACAATGATGAATTTATCTAGAAGACTAAATGATATTAAATAATAATGTGGGTTTCTTTTATTTGTCTGTGATTCATTGCATCTTTTTGTTTTTTTGTTTTTTTCAGACCAAGTGTTTATTTAGTTTGTTCCGGGATACTGGCCATCATTTGATTCAAAATAACAAAATAGGAGGAATTAATTCTCCATTGTCCAAACCAGTTATTTCTAAGAACCTGAAAGAAGATAAAATAGTAAGAAACAGATAAAGGAAAGCCTATGCCTGGGGATGTGGTAGGTTGTTGAGAAAATGATGATTTTGCTGGTTTTGTTGCATTCTAGAGGCTTGCACTGATTTCTTATTTTGTGAATTGTCTCAATTTAGTTCGTATTTTGATGCAACGTAATGATCATTGTTCCTGCCATTATGAAGACTATGTAAGAATTCCATTTTTGAGGTGTGTTCATTTTCTTTCAGCAGGCGGCTAGTATAAAATCTCAAAGTTCAGATACTCCTTTGGAAATTGAACCCACTCTAAACCACAATCCAGAAGGACAGGTAACTATGCATAAATAGTTGGGAAATTAAGTTTAAATTCATCAGTCCTTTATTGAGCAAGGTAGTATGGTATAGTGAAAAATGCTCATTATTTGAGTTACCATCTCAGATTTCCAATTATTAATTTATAACCTTGGGCAAATTTCTTTGTTTTGTTGAGACTTTCTAAAATAAGTGGGTACCAGATTAACTTTGAGGTCCTTTCCAGCATTAAAATTATATGTCTTTTATTAATTCTACTATATTAAGCGCTATGAAGGATGCAAAGATGCATCATCTGCAACATTTATTCATCTGCTCTCAGGACACTCAAGTCTGGTGGTCAAAACAGACTGGTACATAACTAATAGTAATATAGAGTTTTGATGAATGTTATCCTAGTAGTACAAACAAAAGTGCTGTGTGGTCTCAGAGAAGACAGAGTAATAGCTACTAGGATAGGACAGTCTCAGAAGGCTTCGTGGAAGAGATGTCATTCAAGCTAAGTAGTGAAAGATGAAGAGAACCTTTTGCCAGATAAAAATGGAGGGAGAGGCATTTTAGGGCCAGGGAACAACTTGAGTCAAGGCACAAAAAAAGATAGCTGAATTCTGAGTACATCAATTACTTCAGTGTATGATATAGAGAAATAAAAAGAAAGGAGAGATTCTAGAATAAAATGAGAAAGAAAAGAGAGGCTGAGTTGAGTTATAGAATGATTTTGAGAGACTTGCTAAAAAGTTTGGGCTTCAATCTATAGGTGACAAGAGACAATAGAACCTCATCTTAGGGACTCCCATTAAAAGTTTTTAAGCTACCTAGAAATAAGACTTCATATATGTTTCAGGGTAGAACTCTTGCAAGGATGTGAAAAAGAGAAATTGAAATTGGGATAGGGGCTTTAGATATCAGTTTATAGACTTTTCTTATAGTACAGATGAGTGTCGATGACAGTTTGATTTAGGGAAGAGGTTGTAGTAAAGGAAGTCAGAAACCTGAAGAGGCAAAGTATGGAATTGGGAAGCTTTAGGGTTGTCAAGGAAGAAAAGTTAAAGATAACTCAAGTTTAGGGCTGTACTTTCTGGAAGGGTGATGAAATCATTAAGAGAAAAGTCAAAAGAGAAGTTAATACAGAGGGGAATGAGAAGTTCGATTTTAGAAACGTTATATATACAATGCTGGGTAGAAATGTCCATCAGGTTGCAGTTGGTAGATGGTGGTGAGGAGGCTGTGAGTGGGAATATCAGAAGGTTATGAAGAAAATATTTCTACAGAAC
>NW_006438113.1:11184409-11233900 GCF_000325575.1 Pteropus alecto
TGTTAGTGGAAGAAATAATGGCATTCACTTAAAACAGTTCCAAGAAAAGTATTGAACAAGTTAATAGGGCTTCAGCTGGGGTAAAAGTCTCCCAGAATAAAATTGAAAACTCTTTTCTGCAAGATGTAACCTCTCTTGCTATTTTTCTTTCTAGTTGTTTTTCTATGAAAAAAATAGTTCAACAGTCAAGATCACATTATGTGTATAGTAGTATATGCAGTTTTCTCATTTATATTGTGAGCATTATCTTATGTTACTAAAATTTTTTCATAAATATCTTTTTCTGAAAAGAATAAATTAGAGAAAAATGTCTTTACAGCAATATGTAGAAGCCAGGACATACATCGTGTTGGAGATTCAGCTGGACAAAGCCTTGGTTCCAAAGCGAATGCCAGAGGAGCTAGCCAGACGGTATGTAGCAATGGTTCTCATACCTGATTTGCAAAAACAATTTAGATATAAGTAAAAGAAAGTCAGTTTGTTCACATAAATGTAATTTCCCCTGGGATAAGCATCAATTTTCTGTTTTTCTGTTCAGATGAAGTTTCTTATGTTACTGTTTTCTTATTACTAAAGCAGTATATGCCTATTACAAAAATTTTGAGAAAATCAAGATTAGCACGAAAACATGTAAAAACACTTAGATTTCTACTTACCCAGTGATAACCACTTTTATCACCTTGGCCTATATCCTTCTGGAGTTATTGTAAAGCCCCTATTATACAAACACACATCCCATGTCACATATAAATATATGTACTCTTTAAAAACTTTTATATTGTACTGTGGTGTTTTGATTGTATTTCTAGGAAAATTGTCCATTTCATCTAGGTTATCCAATTTGTTGATGTACAGTTGTTCATGATATTCTCTTATTATTCTTTTTATCTTTGAAAAATGGGGAGTAATGTCCCAACTTTTATTTCTGATTTTAGTAATTTGAGTTTTTTCTTTTTTCTTAGTTCACCTACCTAAAGATTTATCAATTTGGTTGGTCTTTTCAAAGATTTTCTCTGTTCTTTTTCTTTTTCCTATTTTATTTATCTCTACTCTAATCTTTATTAGTTCCTTACTTCTGCTACCTTTGAGTTTAGTTTTTTCTCCTTTTCTAATTTATTAAGGTATACAGTTAGTTTACTGATTTGCAAGCTTTCTTCTTTTTAATGTATGAGTTGAGCTATAAATTTCTCTATGAACACTTCTTTCATATCATCCCATAAATTTTCATATGTTGTGTTTTTGTTCTCATTCATCTCAATGTATTTTCTTATTTCCCTGTGTTTTCTTTTTTGACATATTAGTTGTTTAAAAGTGTGTTGGTTAGATGATTGTATAAAGAAGTTATGGTTCGTATATACAATAGAATATTACTCAGCCATTAAAAAATGAAATCCTACCATTTGCAACAACATGGATGGACCTAGAGGTTATTATGCTGAGTCAATAATAAAAATAAGTCAGAGAAAGATAAATACCATATGATTTCATTTACATGCAGAATTTAAGGAACAAAAAGAACTAATCAAAAACAGACTCACAAATATGTAGCACAATTTAGTGACAGATAAAGGAGAGGGGAGTTTGGTGTGCTGGAGGAAGGGATTACAAATTAGTAGTTGATAGATGGTCACAAGGATGGGGAGTAGTATGGCATAGGGAATGCAGTTAGCATTAATATATTGGCTAGGTGGAAAGCCAGAAGAGAGAAGGAGCAATTAGGGGGATCGTTTTATAAACAATATAAATGTTTAACCAATGTACTGTATACTTAAAACTAATTTTAAAAAAATGTGTTGCTTAATTTCCAGATATTTGTGAATTTTTCAGTTTTCAATTACCTTTGTTATTGATTTCTAATTTTTTCCCATTGTAATTAGAAAAGATACTTTGTATGATTTCAGTCTTTTAAAATTTATTGAGATTTGTTTTGTGGCCTATCATATGGTTTATCCTGCAGAATGTTTCCTGTGCTCTTGAGAAGAATGTGTATTCTGTGTTGTTAGATGAAGTGTTCTGTAGATGTCCATAGGTAAAATTGGTTTATACTGTTGTTTAAGTCCTCTATTTCCTTATGATCTTCTCTCTGGTTGTTCTATCCATTATTGAAAGTGGGGTATTAAAGTTTTTATTATTGAGGAGCTGCCTGTTTCTTCCAATCATTGTCTCAATTTTTGCTTGATATATTTTAGGGCTCTGCTGTAAGGTACATTTATGTTTATGATTGTTATATCTCTTTGTCTCTTGTTATCTTTTTTGATTTAAAGTCTGTTTTCTCTGATGGTAATATAGCCACCCCAGCTCTGTTTTTGTTACTCTTTGCACAGAATATCTTTTTCTATCTTCCTACTTTCAACCTCTTCGTGTTTTTCTATCTAAAAGGACTATCTTGTAGACTACACATAGATGGATCCTGTTTTTTTAAAAAATCCAATCTGCCAATCTCTGCCTTTTAATAGGAAAGTTTAAGCCATTTACATTTAATGTGATTACTGAAGAAGGATTTACTTCTACCATATTTCTATTTGTTATCTGCATGTCTTATATGTTTTCTGTTCTTTAATTCCTTCATCACTGCCTTTTATATATTTAATTGATTTTTAATAATGTATGATTTAGAGTCTCTTTTTTCCTTTTCTTTATATTTTTTAGTTATTTTCTTAGTGGTTACTTTGGGGATTACAATTATTATCTAAAATCTATAACAACCTAGTTTGCATATTACCAGTTTAGCTTCAATATTATATACCCTATTCCTATACCTCTCTCTCTCCCCCCCTCTTTATATCATTGTCACATATTTTTATACAAATATTTATGGTTATTATTTTATGAATTTTTTTCTAAAAAAAGAGATAAATAAGAGTTATAAACCAAAAGTACAATAATACTGGCTTTCATATTTACCTTTACCAGAGTTTTTTATTTCTTCATTCATCTTTGAATTATTGATGAGTGTCTGTTCATTTTAGCCTGAAGGGCTTCATTTAACATTTCTTTTTTTTAAATTAATTAATTAATTAGCTAATTAATTATTTTAATTCAAGAAATGATTTAAATTTTTTTCTCCTGTCTACCTACCCTCTTCCCCTACCCTCTGGTAACCACTAGTCCATTGTTCATATCCATGAGTCCCTGTTTGTTTCTCCTGTTCATTTGTTGCTTTTAGGTTTATATCCCACATAGAAGTGATATCATGTGATTTTCTACTTTTTCTATCTGGCTTATTTCGCTCAGCATGATTATCTCGAGGTCCATCCATGTTGTCACAAATGGCAGTATTTCATCTCTTCTTATGGCTAATATTCCATTGTATATATGTTGCTATGAACATCGGTGTACAAATATCTTTTAGGATATGGGTTTTGAAGTCTTTAGGGTAAATACCCAGTAGAAGGATCATATGGTAGATCAATTCTTAGTTTTTTTGAGGAACCTCCATACTGTTTTCCATAGTGTAAGCCAGTCCCTTCTGTCCTGCAAAGTTTCTGTTGAGAAATCAGCTGATAGCCTTATGGGAGCTTCCTTGTAGGTAATTAACTGCTTTTCTCTTGCTGCTTTTAAGATTTTCTCTTTGTTTTAACCTTTGGCATTTTAATTATGATGTGTCTTAATGTGGGCCTCTTTGGGTTCATCTTGTTTGGGACTCCCTGCCCTTCCTGGACTTGTATATCTATATCCTTCACCAGGTTATGGAAGTTTTCCATCATTATTTCTTGAAATAGATTTTCAATTCCTTGCTCTCTCTGTTCTCCTTCTGCCACCCCTGTGATACGAATGTTGTTGTGCTTGATGTTGTCCTAGAAGCTCCTATAAACTATTTTTATTTTTAAAATTCTTTTTCTTTTTTGCTGTTTTGATTAGGTGTTTTCTGCTACCCTGATTTTGCCTTCTGCTTCATCTAATCGGCTGGTTCTTTCTATTGTATTCTTTATTTTACTTATTATATACTTTATTTTTCTGACTCCTTATTTTTAATGGTTTCTGTGCCTTTTTTTAGGCTTACTATCTCTTTGTTGAAGTTCTCACTTAGTTCCTTGAGCATGCTTATAACCAGTGTTTCAAACTCTGCATCTGGTAGATTGCTTGCCTCCATTTCATTTAGTTCTTTTTCTGGAGTTTTATTCTGTTCTTTCATTTGGGAAATTGTTCATT
This sequence comes from Pteropus alecto, assembly GCF_000325575.1. Classification (NCBI taxonomy): domain Eukaryota; kingdom Metazoa; phylum Chordata; class Mammalia; order Chiroptera; family Pteropodidae; genus Pteropus; species Pteropus alecto. Next base: position 11,188,562 of record NW_006438113.1, read on the forward strand.
TGTTGAGCTCTCCCCCTTCCCAGTCTGCAGGCACCATAGCTGAGTCTCCATTAACCTGGCTAACACTGTTTGCTTCACCCTGGTGATTCCCTGAGACCTGTCTCACCTAATTTTTGGACTCATTTAAGACACTTCCAGTGGCTTTTTCATGCAAATTACCTGTCTTGGCTTGTGTTACAGAGTTTCCTAAAATCTCTCAAAGCTTTACAAAGCCAAAACAAGCATCATCTGGTCTCAGTGTGCTCTGTACCTCTTGCTAACCAGCCCCAAGCCTGGCACTAGTAGCATCTAACCTCGATTTGAAGCTTAGCCTTTTCTAGGCACCTCCAACCCCAGCACAAGTGGCAGTCATCTGCATATCACTTTGTAGGTCATACAAAGTGACCCCAAGGAGATGCTGACCTTGGCCTGCACCAAAGCCCCTCCCAAGAGGTCCCAGAACCAACACACCAGCTTCAGACCACACCAGAGCATCACCCAACCACTTCTACAAATGACACATTCAAAGGGCTGACTTGGGACCCGCTCTATGGGGATCAGCCCCTGAACAACAGCCCCTTCACTGTTGTCACAGGCAGTCGTCACAGCCAATCAGCTTGTGAGTCAGTCCCTCCCACTGATGTACCAACAGCAGTCAAGGATCAACTACAACAAGAGGATACCCAAGGGACACACCTGGAGCACATGGCTCAGGTGACTAGGGAGACTGTACCACTGAACCCCACAGGTCACCTACTGCATAAGGCCACTTTATCAAGACCAGCAGATGTAGCACCTCTACTTAATACATAGAAACAAACACAGGGAGGCAGCCAAAATAAGTAGTTTATACTTTTATTTCAAATAATTACTTTATTGAGATAGAATTTACATACCATTAATTCTACCCATTTAAATATACAATTCAATGACTTTTAGTATACTTACAGAGTTGTACAGCCATCACCACAATCAATTTATAATATTTTTATTAACTCTGAAAGAAACTCCATATAGATTAGCAGTCATTCTATATTTTCTCCCAACTCTCATGGCAACCTCCCCCATCCCTACTGCCCATCCCTTGGAAACCATTTATCTACTTTTTGTCTGTGTATATTTGCCAACTCTGGATATTTCATATAAATGGAACCACAGAACATGTGTTTCTTTTTTGTGACTGGGTTCTTTGATTTAACAATGTTATTAAGGTTCTTTTATACTGTGACATATATCAGTACTTCATTCTTTATTGCTGAATAATATGTCATAGTATGGATATATCACATTTTGTTTTTTCCTTCATGTGATGGGCATTTGGAAAATTTATTCTTAATTACAGCATTCTATAATAATTGTATTAAAATGGAAGTCAATTCAAGTAACTCTTATACTCAGAAACTACCAGTGACTCTCAATCACACTCTGAGTAAAAATCAAAGTCCTTACAGTGGCCTACAAGGGCCTACATGTTCTGTACTTTTCCCTCACTTTTTCAGTCCTGCCAAACTGGCCTTCCTGCTGTCCTTCACACTTGCCAGGAACACTGTTGCAGAAAGGCTTTTATACTTGTTGTTCCCTTTGCCTGTAACTTCCTCGCCCCTGATTTCTACACAACTTGTTTTTTCCTTCCCTCAGGTCTTCACTCAAATGTTATCATTTCAGGGAGTAAGGCTTTCTTTAGTGAAATATACTTTCCCACTTTACCACCCCAACCCCCAACGTAACTCTGTCTGCCTTCCTGTGTTCTCTATGGCACATATCACTAACATATTTATCTTAATTATGTAACTTGTTTATTGTCTTTCTTTCCCCAATAGAGCATTTTTGTCTATTTTGTTTAATGCCCTATCCCCAGAATCTGGAAAAGCACCTATTGGATAAGAGACACTTAGTATCTACGTTGAAAGAATGAATGGATGGGTAACATTGTCTCTGGAGTGGAACTGGGTAGCTGGAAAGCAAAATTAGAAAGAGATAGTTTATTATATATTGTTTCATATCTCTTAAGCTTTGAATAATATGAATATATTAACTATTAAATAATATTAAAATCAAGTTACAGGCAGAGGTATATAATCATATAGGATCTATTAAAGAAAAACTGAATTTTTGAGAAACTATAAGGAGGAAAAGCTATAACTTAATTCCCTCTAGGTTCTTGTAAGGTTTCCTGAAAATGGAAGGTGGAAGTTTTGGCATAGTAGTTTGACAGTGACAAAATATATTTTCTTACCATAAAGTTCAATATCATCATTGTAATTTAATGCAGTCTTGTAAATTATAACCTAGATAGGAAGGAAAGAAAAGCTTTCACTTACTTGTACCATTTAAATTTCCAAAACTTTATGCTTTTATAGACTCTACTGGGTGTACCTAAAATGCTAACACTCATTTTTCCCAACTCCTGAGTCAAGCAGCATCTTGTACACAGCAATGGTTTAAAATATGTAAGGGTAAAACCAGAGTTCGAATTAGCCAAAAGTACTACTTAGCTACTCTGAGTAGCTGCTGCTTTGCTTCCTTCCTATCTATACCTATATCCATACCTATAAACTATTCTGGGGTTCATGTATAGGCTTTTTGATGAGAGAATAGCACAGTGCTCAAGGACAATGGGGGAACAGATCCTAGATCCCCCTTACCCAGACTCTTTGTAGGCAGGAAATAAAGAGAACATAAATCTGCAGATAATAAAGTGGTTATGTTTTTCTGATGCAGGGTAAAGGAAATGATTCCTCCAAGGCCACCTCTTACCCGACGGACAGGAGGGGCTCAGAAGGCAAGTGACAAAGCCAAGATCCAACTATAAGGCATAAGGTGTTGAGTGTACTCATTTGAAAATAAGGCATGGATTTTCAATATGTTTTTCAAAAGGGGTAGGAAATTGTAGCTTTACGTATTTTCCTTTTTGCATCTAGTCGTGACCAATGCTTTATGGTGAATAGTATTTAGTGTTTAATCTTTCGCTGCTGGTCTCTGAGCTGGGAAGAAAAGGACAATTTATACCTAAAGTATTATTCAGTGTAAAACCCAATCCAGTTTTCAGACATCTATTCCACATCTTGACCTCTCTGAGGCCTCTGTATCAGACATTTCATATTTTCCTAGGCGGTGAGTGACTATCACATGCAGATCAAGAACATTTCTAGAGCCATTCTGGATGAGTATCACAGGATGTTTGGAAAACAGGTGGCCAAACTGGAGAGTGATGTAGATAGTGAAACCCTGGAGGAACAGAAGTGCCAGCTCAACTATGAACTTAATTGCTCTGGAAAATACTTTGCTTTCAAAGAACAACTAAAGGTAAATATTTATGTATTTAATTATTCTGTGTGTTTTAGGAAGCATCTTCTCTACATACCCAGTTATTTTTTTTGGCTATGTTTGCCTATGCTCCCATCTTTCTTCCTTGTTGGTGCAGAGAGCTGTGTTCTCCCTGATAGACTATTAGGAGAAGCTCCATTCTTGCCGAGCCTTGGAATGGTTCAGTATCCATTTTGAGTGGGAGCTTTTAAGAATCTAATTCTTCACTTGAGGTTAGGTCAGATTTTGGGTCAGATTTCATGTTGCTCTAGCAAGCAGAAACTGTGTACGTGGTACAGGTTCCATGACTAATTATCTCTGTCTCCCATTACAAACTTTTCTCTAGGCCATAGAATCACTAAGACTTGAGAAAAATTTACTTAGTAGTAATTTCCTAAATAATGCTAACATTTATTGAGTATTTGCTGTATATTAGACAAAATTTCAAATGCTTCATATCTTCACAACAACCCTATGAGGTAGGTACCCCCCATTTTACAGATAGAGAAATGCAACAGTTGGTTAAGTAATTTGCCCAAGGTCACAGAGCTAGTAAAGGTCAAAGGTGGGACTCAAATTCAGGCAATCTGGCTCCAGAACTTGTTCTTTTTTTTTTTTTTTTTTTAAAGATTTTTATTAAAATATAGCTAACATACAATATTATATTAGTTTCAGGTGTATACTATAGTTATTCAACATTTATATATCTAAAGAAGTGATCACTATGGTAAGTGTAGCAACCATCTGACACTGTACAACACTATCACAATATTAATGACTATATTCCCTATGCTATCCATTACACCCCTATAAGTTATTTATTTTGTAGCTAGAAATTTGAACCTCTTATTTTCCTTCACCTTTTCCCCCCTTTAAAATTTTTTTTGATTACAGTTGACATTCAATATTATTTTATATTAGTTTCAGGTGCAGAACTCACATTATTAAGTGCTTCACTGCACTGCCTCTCTATGCACATTTACTATGTGCCTTGAACTATACTAAACAGATACACAAAGAAAGCACATGGAAGTAATAAAATAAAAAATAATAGATGCTCATAAAGGCAAGAGGCTATTCTCAGTAGGCGGCATAATCACATCTCAGTTTGATTCCTGGTTCTACCATCACTATCTGGATGACCTTAGTCAAGTGACTTTACCTCTCTGAGCCTCAATTCCTTTGCCTAACAATGAGGGGTGATATTAATATTGTCATATGGGGTCATTATGAGAATTAAATAATACAATGCATGGAAAGTGTTTAGTACAAAACCTGGCAATGTTATTTGCTTAGGGGGAAAAAAGGAGGAGCCATCCTAACTATAGCAATATATTATTTGTACAGCATTTTAAGCTTCACTACCTGTTATTTCTCTTTGGCTTCTCAATAATCTTCTGAAGTAAGAAAGTAATACAAGAAGTTCATATCTAATTAACAAATAAGGAAACTGAGGTACCAATACCTCAAAAAATAATTTACGAGGTTGTACAGTGGCAGGATAAGAACCAGAATTTTATTCTCCAGACTCTCAACTCTGGCCTTTCTCCCTTGAATCATGTGGCCACCACGAGAGACATAATGTGTAAACCTAATGTTAACGTTTTCTTTGGCTTCATGACTCTCTTTACATAGTATGAGTACAGCATTGACCATATTAGTGATGATAGTGACATCAAGAAAATAAATCATACAGTGTATGTTGATTGGGGTAAAATCAGAGAGCCAACAGTTTAGTGGTCACCAAGGGAGAAATCCATCACCTTCTGAAGTTCTGATGAGCCTTCGACCGGAAGCTTAAGGGAGGCCTGTGCTATCAGCATGGGGCTGGACTCTGTTATCATATGCGTGACCTGTGTCTCTTACAGCATGCTGTGGTAAAGATTGTGAGAGAGAAATACTTGAAGACAACATCATTTGAAAGCCAGGAGGAACTTCAGACATTTATTAGTGAGCTCTATGTATTCTTGGTGGATCAGATGCATGTGGCCTTAAACCAGGTAGGTACTCAACTCAGAGCCCTGTAGAGTATCAGCATTTCCTCTGAGTGATTCCTTCCTTGCTTGCTTCCTTTATTCCTTAATTCTACAAACATTTATTGAGGTATCTGCTCTGTGCTAGGTGCTGAAAACAGATGATAGGAAACTGCTTAAGTTATAAGACTAATTTTAGGGAAAACGGGGTATATATCTTCAACTTTCTAGAAAAATTAATTTCACAACTGTCATAAATGTGATGGATAAAGAAAATGAAAAACCGGCTATGTAAATTATGGAGCAAAAATTATCATTCTGTTTGTTCTGTGAATGCACGCAGTTTTCAATTTTTTTCTTCAAGATTGACAATAAAAACAAAGAAAAACTATGAATTTTCAGACAGTATACCTGAATGACAATGACATTTCAAAAATGCCTTTTCTATTTGAGGGTGGTTGCTTTCCTCCTCCTTGTCCGTTTATATCTATTATTTGCACAGCTTGCATCTTACCTTTATTTGCTCATTTTAAAATATATGCCATTATGGTTTATTTTAATACAATGATAAAGTCAGTCTTTTTGTCCCCCTGATAGTCTGTCTCCTCAAAGCCTCTATTCTATTTGTCTCTCCTTCACTGTTTTTCTCCCCTGTTTAATTCTCCCCTGATCCCCAACTTCCACCCCTGATCAATGGATGTTGCTGGTTTCTCCTTTAAGAACTGGATCTCTAAAGGCAGGGCATCTCCTCCCACATGCTCGTAGTGTGCACCCAGGGCCTGGTGTCCCCAGGGGGGCCTGGTGCACCCGGGGGCGCCCAGGGCCTGGCTCACCCAGGGGTCCTGGCACACCGAGGGTATGGTCCATGGCTCCACCTGGGGCACGAACCCAGGACCTTCTGCCTGTAAAGCAGACATACTAACCACTACACTATGGAGTCACCTATTCACTGTTTTTTATTCTCTGCCACCATCACTTTTTTCACCTTGTTCAACTTTGCTGAAAGAAGCAGGAGAAGAGTGTTCAGTATCCTAGGATTAAAAGTACAATTCTGCATTGGGCACAGATGATTTGGATTATTTAATTTGGAAAGCAATTGAGTATGAGATGGTAAACCGTTGCCTTTTGTCCCTAAGGAGCCCCTGTCTAGTAGAGGAGACAGGCACAGAATACAAATAACTGCAGTAAAGTAAAGTAAGGGCTGTGATAGAAGTGTGTCAGTGGTAGAGCAGGTTAGGGGATGCCTAAAGAAAAAGTGATAAACTTCACTCTGAGACCTTTCAGGAAAGATTCACAGAAGAGCTGTGACTTGAGTTGGGCCTTAAAGGCTAAAAAGAAGTTCTCCATGTGCTATTTCAGAGCATTTGAGTTATAGAGAATATCCCAGAGGCTGGACGCTTGGAAGAACATGGCACGTACAGAAACTGCATATAGTTCAGGGGAAGAGGTTGAAGTGGTTGAGGGACAGAGAAGCAGATGAAGCCAGTTCCTGGTGAGGGAGTTGGAGGTGTTGGGGGAGGCTTTGTACAAAAAACACTCTGATAGCAGTATATAAGATGAATTAGAGGTGCTGAAACTGGTGATGTTAACTCGTTATTACATAGTTGAGAGGAAAAGTCAAAGATTCTTAAGTTTAAGGCTCAGTGACTGGGGAGCTGGTAGCGCCATTAACCAGGACAAGAATTTACTACAACATCAGTAAATTTGGTGGAAGGCAACTGATTTTGAATTAAATTTGGAACATTGGTTCTAGTGTGGTTTTGCTCAAGAGAGAGAGCTGAGCTGGAGATGAGATTTGGGGAGCCATGAGTATATAGATGCTAGTTAAACTATGATCATAGATGAAACTGCCAAGAAAAACTTGAGTAGAGAGAGAAGCGAGCTGGTAGTGAAACCCTAGGAAACACCAACATTTAAAGGATGGATGAGTAAAAGAATTAATGAAAGAGATAAGTGAATTGTTAAAAAGGCAAAAGAGCCAGAATAAGAAAATTTTAAGAAGAAAAAGTAGTCCACATTGTCAAATGCTCCTAGGAATTCAAGAAAATGAAAACTGTGGGTGAGAGCAGGGGAACTGGAGAAAGGTGGTTAGAAGGTACAAACTTCCAGTTACAAGATAAATAAGGACTAGGGATGCGATAACAGTGTGATGGCTATAGTTAATACTTCCATATGATATATATGAATATTTATGTTAAGAGAGTAAATCCTAAGCGTTCTCATCACAAGGAAAAAATTTTTTTCCTTTTTTGCATTCTCTTTTTATTGTATCTATACGAGATGTTAGATGCAAATTAAACTTATTGTGGTAATAATTTCACAATATATATAAGTCAAATCATCATGCTATATACCTTAAACTTATACAGTGATGTATGTTAATTAAATTTCAGTAAAACTGGTGTATCCCGGGGGGGAGGAGGGGAGAAAAACAATCTGAAAAGTTTTCATTGGATTTGGTAATAAGGCAGTTATTATTTACCTTTACATAGCAATTTCATTGGGCTAATGGAGTGGATTTTAATTATAATGAATTGAGGAGTAAATGAGCGATAAGGAAATAGGTGAATATAAATCCAAAAAGTTGGAATATAAAGGGAAGAAGTGGGAAAGTAGTAGCTAGAAATTAGAGATTTTTTTTAATATAGATAAGACTTTAGCATGTGTACAGGTTTGGGAAAAGGAGCCAGCAGACTGGGAGAATGTGAAAATAGAAAGAGGGGATAATTGATAGCAAGCCAAGGGTATACAAGTGGGAAAAGATTAAGAATTTAGATGGAAGGATTAGCCTTGAAATACAGAAGGGTGTGATGCCTCTTCCTCTGAGAACGAAAGGAAAGAGATGCAATGGATGCAGAAATAAACAGTTTAGGTGTGGGGTTCATAAATTGAGGGATTTTTTGCCTCCTGATTTCTATTTCCTTTTAGAAGTAACATCTTCACTGATAGTAAAGGGGATAAGGATTGAATGAAAAGCTTGAAGAAAGAAAAATTTAGTGCATAGCATTATGGAATATGTTGCTGAACAAGGACAAATACATAGATTACTAAGACTATAAAGGCCTTCAGCTACACTGAATGCCAGAAGAGTCTGTGGCAGCTCAGATATCTCTATGTGTATACAGTTTTCCTCAGGACCAGTTAGCAGCTCCTATCTAAGAAATCAGATTGTTGGAGTGTTTTAATTTGGGAGTTTTCAGGACAAGTGCAGGAGAAGGATAAGGATACCTGGGACTTGAGTGTGCTGGTGAGAGAGTAGTATGTGTGAACGATCATGAGGTCCAGGCTTATCCACTTAAGAAATGATAGGCATATTGGAAGTGAAGGAAATTAAGTTAGCAGTTTTAAGGAGACTAAGTGACAAAAGGGCAGAAGGCTTGTAATGTGAGTTCTGGGAGTGGGATATTAGAGGTAGAGTATTTCTGATTTGGGTATGGAAATGTGTTGCTGGAGGGATTTGGAGGTCAAGATCATCGAAATTAAAAAGGACTAAGAACAGAGGCATTAATCAATGATCAGAAGCTTTCTTTAGCCCATCTCAAATTTATCTTTCTTTATTCTTCACATCACTTAGCAACTCTAGTTGTTAAAGTCACTGGTATTATTTTTACTTCTAATTAAAGAATTTTGGGGAGTCTTTCTTGGCCATAGCTTCTGACCTAGAAGATTATTTATTACACCAGACTTCTTTCCTATCTGGATATATAGGACATATTATTTTTCTGGATATCCTCCTACCTTTCTGGCTATTTCTATAATATCTTCTTTGTATGGTCTATCTCTCTATATAGCCCACTAAAAGTATAGATGTAGCTTCCAAAGCTTTACTCTTAGTCTCATGTTTTCTCACTATTTGAAGACTCTATCTATTACTTGTCAACCTTTTTCATGTCATGGCACATAAAAAATTTAAATATTTATCCTATACACTAGAGAAAATGAAGGAAGCTATTTGTGGTCAGAGGCAGCTTGCTTAGGGATCCTGAGGATGGAGGACAGATCACTTCCATGAGCTCAGACTGTTGGTATTTAGATAACAGAGCTTCTCTTTCACCCTTGATATTTCTCTCTTGGTTCATTCTCACTCTCTTACTATATTGACAAAACTGTGAGAAACCTCAATATCATGTTAGATCTCATGACTGGTGTCTCATATCTGGTTTATTCTTATAAAACGTCTCTACTTGTAATTGCTTCACTTTGTCTGCCTAACGTTTTGCTGTTTTTCAAGACCATGCCAGATGATGTCCAAAGTGCTGTCTCAACCATTTATACAAGCAGTGAACAGCTTCGGCTCTTTGCATTTGAAGCAGAAGTCAATGAGAACTTTGAAATGGCAGCAGTGTATTATGAAGAGGTAGTTAAACATCTTTTCAGTTGTTGTTGTTTACTATTATTTGTACAAAATGGGTATAATAAGTAGTAGTTTTTGATTATTCAGAATTCAGCCAGACTAGTGAAAGGATAGAAACATAGATCAATAAAACAGAGTCCAAAAATTGGTGTTAACACAAATAAAGCTATTATATTTTTGACAAAGGTGTATAAGAAATTTCGTGGAGAAAGGACACTCTTCAAAAAATGGTGTTAGAACTGTTGGTCATCATATGCAAAAATTGAACCTTGACCTAAACCTCAAATGTTGTATAAAAATCAATTTAAAATGGATCATAGATCTGAATGTAAAACTATAAAACTTTTAGAAGAAAACAGAGGAGAAAAATCTTCATGACCTGGAATTAGGTAGAGTCCTTAGACATGACACCAAAGTATAATCCATCAAAGAAAAATTTGGTAAATGGAACTTCGTCAAAATTAAAAACATATGTTCTGTGAAAGACACTGTTAGGAGAAAGAAGAGAAAAGGTACAGTAGGAGAAAATATCTGTAAAACATATATCTGACAAAGGATTTGTCCTCTGAATATTAAGAACTCTCAAAACTCAACAATAAAAAACAAACAAAAAAATACAAATGGGTAAAGGATTTGAACACTTTACTAAAAAGGGCATAAGTATGATAAATAAGAACATGGAAAGATGTTCAACATCATTAGCCATTAGGGAATGCAAATTAAAACTGGAATGAGTGGCTACTACACACTTATTAGAATAACTAAAGTGAAAAATGCTGACAATACCAGGTGCTGGTGAGGATACAAAGCAACTAGGACCCTCATATTTTACTGGAGGAAATGCACAGTGATATAGCCACTCTGGAAAATAGTTTCACAGTTTCTTGTGCATTTATCATATGACCCACTCATGGGTATTTACCTTAAATAAATGAAATCTTATATACGTGAATGTTTATAGAAGCTCTATTCATAACTACCCAAACCAAAAGAAACTCAGATGTTCTTCAAAGGGTGAATAGATAAACTATGGTCTATCCATATAATGAAATACTACTCAGCAATAAAAGAAATGAACTACTGATAAACACAATTTGGATGAATCTCCCAGGCATTATACTGAGTGGAAGAAGCCAGTGTCAATGTTTGCATACTGTATGGTTCCATTTATATGACATTCTTGAAAAGACAAAACTATAATGATGGATAACAGATCACTGGTTGCCAGAGGTTATGGGTTGGGAGGAAGAGATGACTATAAAAGGATAGCATGAGAAACTTTTTTGGGATAGTGGAACTGTTCTGTATTTCAATTTTCTTGGTGGTAACATAAAGGTATACATGTGTTAAAATTCATAGAACTGTATACCAAAAGAAAAAAAACCATTAATTTATTACAAATAATTTAAAAAATAAAACCCAAATTCAACAAGTCCAGCAAGCATTTACTGAGTCCTTAAAACGCGTTGTGAATGACAGTTGAGTTCCTTAGTTCTGTTAGTGCCACCTATCACATGCATCATGAGCTGAATAAACATATGAAGAATGGTCTGAACCTTCATTTATATTTAATTATTGAGATGTAATTCACTGGCCATAATATTCACCTATTTAAAGTATACAGTATTTAGTATACTGTATTTACAGAGCTGTACAACTGTCACCACAATCTAATTTTTTAGTAGACTTTTTATATGTGTTGCCAAAGCGAGCACTTAATAGACTTTTTAAAAAGCTGTTTAGATTCACAGCAATACTACAGTCTAAATTTAGAGCATTTGCATCACCCCAGAAAGAAACCCTGTGCCTATTAATCGTCACTCCCCATTCCTCTTTACTTCAGTCTGAGGCGACCACGAATTTACTTTCTCTATATAGATTTGCCTATTGTAGACAGCTTATATAAATGGAATCATGCAATATGAGATCTTTTGTGACTACATTCTTTTATTTAGCATTATGTTGTTAAAGGTCATTCATGTTGTAGCATGTATTAGTACTTTATTCCTTTTAATGGCTGAGTAACATTCCATTGTATAGATATGCCACATTTTGTTTCTTTACTCATTATAGATGGGTGTTTGACTGGTTTACACTTTTGGGCTATTGTGAATAATGCTGCTATGAACATTCATGTAATAGAGTGTGTAAGTTTTGGTATGGACATATGTTTTCAGTTCTCTTGAGTATATACTAAGGAGTGGCATTGCTAGATCTTATGGTAAGTCTATGCTTAATTTTTTGAGGAACTGATAAGCTTTTTCCCAAAAGGCTGTACTAACATTCCCACTAGCAATGGATGAGGGTTCCATTTTTCTCCATATTCTAGATAATGCTAGTTATCATCCATCTTTTAAAAAAATTATTATAGCCATTCTAATGGGTGGAAGTGGTATCTCATTGTGGTTTTATTTTGCATTTTTCTAATGCCTAGTGATTTTGAACATCTTTTCACATTTATAATTTTTTCAAGAGGAAAATATGTTCCAATTTCTAAATTAATTGACAGAGGACTATTTAAACTACAACAAGTTCAAAACATCAGTCTATATAAATAAATTCTTATGCCCCTTTGTGAATGGCTTATTTCACTTAGCATGTATCCTTAAGGTTCATCTATGTTGTAGCATATGTCAGAATTTTCTTCCTTTTTAAGGCTAATGTTCCATTGTATGTATATACCACATTCATCTGTCAATGGGCACTTGGGTGCTTGTACCTTTTAGCTGTTATGAATAATTCTACTATGAACATGGATGTACAAATATCTCTTTGAAACTCTGCTTTCAGTTCTTATGGTTATATACAGAAGTGGGATTGCTGTATCATATGGTAATTCTATTTTTAAATTTTTTGAGGAACCACCTTCCTCTTTTCCAAAGTGGCTGCACCATTTTATATACTCACATTGTACAAGAGTTCTAATTTCTTCATATCCTCATAAACAGTTGTTATTTTCTGTTTTGTTGATAGTGGCAACCCTAATGGGTGGGAGGTGGCATTTCATTATGGTTTGATTCCTTGATGATTAGTGATGTTGAGTCTCTTCCTGTGCTTTTGGCTATTTGTAGGTCTTTGGGAAAATATCTATTCAAGTTCTTTGCCCATTTTTGAGTTAAGTTGTTTAATATTTTGTTGTTGAGTTTTAGGAATTCTTTTTATACAGTATTCTGAATATTAACCCCTTACCAGGTAGATGGTTTACAAATATTTTCTCCCATTTATCCCCAAACAACTGTGAGTAACATTTTTACTCTGTTGATAGTTTTTTAAATAATATTTTTTATTTTTCAATTATAGTTGGCATACAATATTATATTAGTTTCAGGTGTACAACATAGTCATCAGACATCTGTATAACTCACAAAGTGATCACCCCAATAAATCTAGTACCCATCTGGCACCATACATAATTATTACAATATTATTAACTATATTCCTTATGCTACACCTTATATTTTCATGACTATTTTGTAACTACCAGTTATAGGTCTTTGCTTTTCATTGCTTTGAATATTTTGTGCCAATTCCTTCTGTCCTGCAAATTTTCTGTTGAGAAATCAACTGAAAGTCTTAGTTCTCTTTCTGGTACCCCTATGATGCAAATGTTGTTGTGCTTGATGTTATCCCAGAGGCCCCTTAAAAGCTATTTTCATTTTTTTAAGATTCTTTTTTTTCTTGTTGCTGTTCTGATTGGGTGTCCTCCACCACCTTATCTTGTAAATCATTGATTCAATCCTCTGCTTCATCCAATCTGTTGATTCCCTCTAATGTACTCTTCATCTCAGATATTGTATTCTTCATTTCTGACTGGTTCCCTTTTATGTTTTCCATCTCCATTTTTATGTTTTCTATCTCTTTGTTAAAGTTCTCCCTGAGTTCATCTACTCTTGCCCTAAGTACATTGAGCATCCTTATAACCAGTATTTTGAACTCAGCTTCTGGTAGATTGCTTATCTCCACTTTGTTTAGCTCTTTTTCTGGAGCTTTGTTCTGTTCTTTCATGTGGGACATGTTTCTTTGCCTCCTCATTTTGGCTGTCTCCTTGTGCTTGTTTCTATCTATTAGGTAGGGCTCCGAAGTCTCCTGGTCTTAGTAGAGTGGTTTTATATAGTAGCTGTCTTGTGGGGCCCAGCAAGGTGCTCAAGGTATGTCTCTTGTGTAAGTCATGTGTGCCTCCTTGGTATAGTTGAGCCTTGGTTGTTATTTGCACTTCGATGGGAGGGATTGACTCTTAGGCTAATTGGTTGTGAGGACTGGCCGGTGAGGGGCTGACTCTACAGAGCAGGATTTACTTTATCACAGTTCTGGTGCCTTCCCAGTCTGCCCTTCGAGTGTGTCCTCCTCAGATGCAGGCCTGGGTGGTACTCCGGCTCCATCACCGGTTGAAGCAGGCCTCTGGGTATGCCAAGCCAAGGGCTTCCTGGGAGCGGCCCAGCTGTAGGCCAAGGTCAGCTGCAGCCTGTGCACTTCTGGGACCACCTGGTAATAGTCACCACGCAATCTTCAGATGGCTGCCACCTGTGCTGGGCTTCTAGGTGCCTCGAGAGGCCAAGTCAGAAACTGAGGCCAGCTGCTGGTAGTGTGGGGCTTGAGGCTGCTCAGCAAGAGGTACAGTGCACACCAAGGCCAGATGCTACTCCTTTGGGTTTTGTGAGCCTTTGAGAGATTATAGGAAAGTTTACAGCATGAGCCAAGACAAGCCATTTATATGGAATAAACCACTGGAGGCAGCTTATGTGGGCTCACAAGTTGAGAGAGGCAGAGTCACAGGGAAATCACCTGGACAGAGCAACTTATGTTATCCAGGTTGATGGAGACTCAGATATGGTGGCTACCTGTATCCACATGGTGGGAGGATGGAGGACCCAACCAAGGAATAATGGATACTGCCAACACTTCTGTCTGAGAGAAAGCTGCCCCTCCAGCCCTCACCCTGAAGCCCGACAACTCAGTGTCACTCAGATGCCCCTGGCACTCCTCTAGCAGCTGCTGGAGCTCCAGAGTGAGTGAGTCTGTCAGTGAGTAAGTTTGGGTGTGAGCCCTTTAATAGGAATGCCTGCAATTCCCACAGCCTTCTGTGTCACTTGGCCACAATCTCTGCTGGTTTTCACAGCCAGAAGTTATGGGAACTTCTCTTCCTAGCTCTGGAACCCTGGGCTGGAGAGCCCAGTGTGGTTCCTCAGGGAGGGGAGGGGTCTCTGCAGCCAAGATAACCCTCCTAGTTCTTGACAGCCACACATGTTTCATGTCTCTGCCCCTCCTACCAGCCCCAAGGTGACCTGTTACGTATGGCTCCGGTTGTATGACTTCTGTTCAGCCAGACCTCAGGCAACTCTCCGTGATGGTTGCTTTGTAGTTTCATTATAATTTTAATGTAGTTGTGAGAGGAGGAGTACACAACATCTGTCTTCCACACCATCTTGGCCAGTCTCTCCTGATAGTTTCTTTTGATGTACAAAAGTTTTTAATTTTTATTAAGTCAATTTGTCTTTTTTTTTTTTTTGTAGCCTGTGCCTTTGGTGTCATATCTAAGAAATCGTTGCCAAGTCCAGTGTCATGAAGCTATTGTCCTATGTTTTCTTCTGAGTTTTATAGTTTTAGGTTCTACAGTTAGTTAGGTCTTTGATACACTTTGAGTTACTTTTTTGTATATAGTGTCAGGTAAGGACGCAACATTATTCTTTTGCTTGTGGATATCCAGCTTTCCTAGCACCGTTTGTTGAAAAAACTGTCCTTTCCCTATTGAATGGTCTTGGCACTTTTGTCAAAAATCATTTGACCATATGTGCAAAGGTTTACTTCTGGGCTCTCTATTCTATTCCTTTGATCTATATATATCTGTCTTTATACCAGTGCCACACTAATTACTGTAGCTTTGTAAGTTATGAAATCAGGAAGTGTGAGTTTTCCAGTTTTTCTTTTTAAAGATTGTTTTGGCTATTCATATTTTCTTGACATTCCATATCAATTTTATGATGGATTTTTCTAATTCTGTAAAACTTTGGGATTTTTTTTTTTAAGTGAGGCAACCCTTGGTTGACCTCACAGATTGCAAAGACCTTGTCAGCTTACAATCCCTTATTTTTTATTTATTTTTTATGCCTACAGCACCTGGTCTTCCTAGGTGGTCTCCCATCCAGGTACTAACCAGGACCAATCCTGCTTAGCTTCTGAGATCAGATGGGATCGAAAAACATTGGGATTTTGATAGTGATTGCATTGAATCTGTAAATTGCTTTGGGTAGTATTGACATCTTAACATATTAACTCTTCCAATCCATGAACATGGGAGGTGTTTCCATTTAGTTATGTCATCTTTAATTTCTTTCAGCAATATTTTGTACTTTTCACTCATTACAAGGTGCTGGTTTTGCATACTTGTAGATAAACTCATACTTGCCATCTCTAGATTATGACAGAAATGATTATATGTGAATGTTTAAAATGAACCATAAAATAAATCTTTAGATTATTTCAATTTAGATTATTATTATATCAATTTAGATTTTTAAAGTCAAATAGTTATTGACTTTATGGTAAGCCAGAACATTGACTGTGCTAGGCATTCAGAATTCAATGGTAGGCAAAAAAGAAGTCAAAGTTTTGCTTTCATAGAGCTTATAGTATTTATGGAGTGCTTCTGTGTGATGTTACATGCATAAATATATGACATGGTGTTACAATAACCTTGGTCCTCCCGATGCTTCACATGGTAGAGATTAGTCCGTGAGCCCCAGAACCTGGAACACTGGCTGGACTATGGTGCCTTTTGCCTCCTAACTGAGGACAACATTAAAGCACAGGAGTGTTTTCGGAAGGCCCTTTCCCTCAACCAGAATCATATCCACAGGTATGGGTGAAAGGAGATGGGGAATGAGTAGAAGCAAATAAACTTCTATATGAAGTTGTCTTGATTTCATTACTGTGACATGGAACCATGTTGTTAATCATGTTGGTGGTGTCTTCTCAGCTTGTTGCTGTGTGGTGTCCTGGCTGTCCTGATGGAGAACTATGAGCAGGCAGAAATTTTCTTTGAGGATGCTACTTGCTTGGAACCAAGTAATGTTGTAGCCTGGACTTTGCTTGGTATGGTATTTTCTTGTGATCTGAATGTGTTTTCTCTCATTATAAGATTCTCTCTTTCTCTTTCCTTTCTCTAGTGGCCCTTCATGTAGTTCTTAAACTTTGGTAAAAATGTGAGAAATGTTGCAATTCTTCAGTAAATGATGGTGAGAAATTAGTCACATTCATTTCAGCATCTTTCTTTCAGGTTTGTACTATGAAATTCAAAACAACGATATTAGAATGGAAATGGCATTTCATGAAGGCTTCAAACAGCTTCAGGCACGAGTGCTTCAGGCACAAGTAACGAAGGAGAAGAGTATGGGTACTATAGAGTATGTTGAAGAAGGAGGGAACGTAGAATCCAGTTTAGGCCCTTGGGGAATCACTGATGGTTCCTCTACAACAGCAATTAAGGCGGAAGCCCCAGCAGGTAGGACTGGGGAATGGAGATCATGAATGGCTATTGGGAAAATTACCGGCCTTAGGAATAGCACCAAGCACATAATAGGTACTCAGTAAATATTTGTTAAATGAATAGGTGGAGTTTTGAGTTGTTCTGGGCATACCAGGAAAAGACTTCTCCAAAATATTTCCTCATTTATATGATTGAAAGTCTGAAGCTTCTACTATTGCTATTCAGTTTTTTTAATTTTAGAGAATTTGTTCTCTGTGTACCTCTAAAAGGGGTATCATTCTAGCAGAGTGAAGTTCTTTTTTTCCCCCTCACTCTCTTCCCCAACATGTAAGGTCTCTCTCTCTTGTGATTCTTAAATTTATTTGTGCACTCCCTTGTTTCTTTATTGCCATTCTCCTGTCCTCTACTTCAGGAAATCAGTCATTCTACTGTATTTAATGTGTGTTTTTGTTTGCATGTTTTTCGCATATGTTATGTTATTTATATGTTATTGCATATTGTTATTTTGTGTGCATATATTTTCAATAGTTTTTCTGAGGTGTAATTGACATTTCATAAACTGCACATATTTAACATGTACAATTTAATACATTTAAACATATGAAAACACCCATGAAAATATCACCACAATCAATTCAATGAACATATCTAAACTCCCCCAAATTTTCCTTGCACCTATTTCTATTCTTTTTTCTTGCCCCCATTTCCAGACAGCCGCCAATTAGCTTTCTAGTTTTGTGCTTTATAGTTTTGTGCTTTGTAGTTTTGTGCCTTTGAAGTTTTGTTTTAATAGCTCTTCCTACCTCAAGTCACATGTTCTTCAGTTAACTTTATCATGTTAGTTTTACATTTAGATCTTTAATTTATCAGGCAGGATTCCATCTTTGAATGCGAAGTGAGGTAGGCGTCCAGTTTCATGTTTCTCCATACAAGGATCTAGTTTTCTGAAAATTATTAATTAAACAATCCTCTTTTCTTAGACTTAAGGTATATATGTCTCTGAGCTCTCTATTCTTTTTTTGTCTTATTTTAAAACAATATCACACTCTTTATTGCTGTGGTGTTGTAGTATGCCTTAATATCTAGTGTATCAGGTTCTCTAATTTGTTTTTTTTATTCCTAACTTACTTATTCATGGACCTTTATTCATCTTAATGGATTTTATAATGAGTTTATCAAGTATATAAAAAAAATCTAGCTGAAAATTTTATTTGGACTGGATAGAACTGGATGAATTGAGGGATAATTAACACCTGTATATTATTTAAACCATTCCCTCCAAGTATGTCGAGATCTCTCCATTTACTCAGATCATCTTCTATGTCCTTTGTTAAAGTTTTAACATTTTTTTCCACCGAGGCCCTGTTTAAGTAATTCATAGTATTCTATAGATTCCATTGCTATCATTATATGATCTCATTTAATTATATGTTCTAGTTAGTTATCACTGTTATCTTTTTAGGATATGCTATTGACTTTCTACATTTTCAATTTTATTGTATACTATTGTTTTTTAGATTAAACTTGTATATGACAGTCTTGTTTGACTCATTGATTCTAATAGATTATTCTATAGTATTTTTCCTAGAATATGATTATGATATCATCTGCCAATAATGATAGCATTACCTTCCACCCACCCCACCAATCCTCATACTACTCATGTCTTTTTATTATCTTCAATAATATGTTATACAGTCATGTGCCACATAACAATGTTTGGGTCAGTGATGAACTATATGATGTTGGTTCCATAGATTATGATGGAGCTGAATTTCCTGTAAGAAATGGAAGGATATGTGGTTTGGAGGATTTATTTTTCTTTGACAAGAGCAATATCTATGAGACTTGGCAATAGATTCCTTCTCACTCACAGCACCTCAATTTTAGTGCATAGATTACATCCCAATCAGTCAGCACTGACCTATAAAGAACAGCCAAGAATAGAGAAAATTAATGAGACCAGTAACAGATTCTTTGAAAAGATCAATTAAATTGATAAATTTGATTAGGAAAAAAAGAAGATACATTATACCAATATCAGGAATGAAAAGAAATACCACTGCAAATCTTATAAATCTTAGAAATATAGTAAGGGGAAATTATTGACAACTTAGTGTTAACAAATTTGACAACTTAGATAAAATGCAAATACTTTGACAGACATACAAAGCTTATCAAGAAGAAAGAGAAGATCCAAATAGCCATATATCTCCTAAGAAATTTAAATATGTAATTAAAACCCTCTCACAAAGAAAACTCCAGGCCTCCCCTCTTCCTACAACAAACTCGGAAAACAGAAGAGGGAATACCTCCAGTACTAAAGTTTGAGAATAGTTATTATTGTGATATCAAAACCAGACAGATCCATCCTAAGAAAAGAAGAGTACATACCAATAACCTTCATGAATCGAGACACAAAAATTCTTAACAAATATTAGCCAGTCAATTTCAGCAACATATATAAATGATAATATATCCAATCCACAAAGGGTTGTAAGTTTCACATTTGAAAATCAAT
This sequence comes from Pteropus alecto, assembly GCF_000325575.1. Taxonomy (NCBI): domain Eukaryota; kingdom Metazoa; phylum Chordata; class Mammalia; order Chiroptera; family Pteropodidae; genus Pteropus; species Pteropus alecto. The sequence goes on from NW_006438113.1 coordinate 11,208,178, forward strand.
GCAATTTACTACGGAATAGCTAAAATTAAGAAGATTGATGATACCAGGTTATGGAAAGGATATGGAGTAACTGGAATTCTCCAAAATTTCTGATGGGAATGCCAGATGGTACAACCAATTGGAAAAACAGGCAGTTTTAAAATAAAGTTAAACATATGTGTGCCAGCAATTTCGCTCATAAGTATTTACCCAAAGGAATGGAAACATATATCCTTGCAAAGATTTGTATACAAATGTTCACAACAGATTTATTTATAGTAGACAAAAACTGGAAACAACCCAATCACTTATAGATAGGTGAATGGTTAATAAATTTTCATATAACTGCACAATCAAATACCACTCAGGAATAAAAAGAAACAAATTACCAATATACACAACATGGATGAATCTCAAAAACATTATGCTGACTGAATAAGCCAGATGCAAAAGAGTACAATACTGTATGATTCCATTTAAATTAAATTCTAGAAAAGGCAAAACTATATTGAGAGAAAGCAAATCAGTTGTTGTCTTCAGCTGGGAGTTGGCAACTAACTGTAAAGAGAAGAAGGGAGCTCCTCAGTGCACTAGAAATCTTTTGTATATTGATTGTGGTAATGATTACCTAAATGTATATATTTGTTAAAGTTCATTGAATTATATGCTTCAAACACTTTTTAATATATAACTTATACCTCAGAAAAGCTGAATATTAACAATTTTTAAAAATTAAGATCCTCACTTACTCAATGATCAGTCTGCAGTATTTAACCACTCTCCTTCCTGAAATACATCTTAGATTGCCACCTTCAACTGTTTGGGTTTCCCTTGTTAGCTCCTCTTTCTTGTCACTGTCATTAGATATAATCAATTCTCGCTAACACAGTCTTGCTTTTTAAGGGCTCACCTACCGTCATAGTTTCCATTTCACTACTGATAACTCTTAAGTATCTATCTTTAACCCAGACAACCCTCCAGAACCCAGCAGCTGGATTATTCTACTAGTAAACTCAACTCCTTATCTCCCAAATTGACTTTACATCACTATATTAGTCATCCAAGCTCATGATCTCAGAGTTATTCTTGTTTCTTCTTCCTTTCTTGCTTGAGTTTCCCCCATACCTATATCAGATTTAATTCCCAAGACCAGTTGTTTCTCTTTCAAAATGTTCCTTGCATCTTTCCTTTAGATTTTCACTACTCTCCTTACCAAATATCCAGCCTTATTACAGATCTCTTTGTCTCCATCCACATTTTTTTCTCCTTGCTACATAGCACTGTTAATCTTCATTCTCCTTACCAAATATCCAGACTGTTGTACCAGCCTTATTACAGATCTCTTTGTCTCCATCCATATTTTTTCTCCTTGCTACATAGCACTGTTAATCTTCATAAAATACCACTTTCATCATATAATTTTTCTGTTCAGTACTCTTCATTGTAACCCTCATGTTTTGCCTCTAGAAGAAAAATCCTAGCATTCAAATATCAATACAATGTAGCCCCAACCTACCTTTCTCTTAATTTTCTCTATGCAATCTTCAATACCCAATAAAATAAATTACCTCACTACTTCCATCCTTTTTCCAACGGCATGCCCATAGCCTTGTATGCCCCTCTTTCTCCAATTTCTACCTATTTTTCAAAGCTACATCTTTTGCTCTAGCTGAGTGACCTCTTCTGATTCATATCCAGCTAGTGCTGATCATTTCCTGCCTGGCATTACCTTTTATTTTTTATTTGTCAAACATTTGTTTGCTTGAGAGGCAACATGGTATGTTTAAGAGCTTCAGCAAATTATTTAATTTCTCTGTGATGCACATGGTTTAAAGGAGCATAATAAATAAAATCTCATTATGTGAACAATAAATAAGATTATACATTAAAGTTCTTAGTACAAAACTTGGCATATAGTCATGCTCAACTATGGCTACTTATATTATTAATTATTATTATTAAACACTGAGATGATTAGAATTCCTATCTTTCAGAGGTTTTAATATCATCTAAAAATATATTAATCTTCTCATCTTGATTCTTGAGATTCTGGGTCTAGCAAATGATATCATGCCTTGGGCTAGCAGCAGGGTTGGACTAGGGGTTATAGTGACAGAAACTGCTCTAAGTTTAGCTTGTACTCTTTAAATTATACAGAAATATAAAAAGTCTGCAAAACAAGTCTGTCCATGCAGTAGTTCTGGAATATGTTTTGAAAATTGATTATATTTTATTTTCTGTAATAACCTTTTAATATTCAATGTAGGAAGGGTTTTTTCCCCCTCATTAAAATTTAACCTATTTAGGACCAGGAACTCCATTATCCATTCTAGATGGATTTCTTGAAGCATCCTCCAAACTGCAGTCTGATTCAGAAGAACCCGTTTTGTCTGTACAATCTCAGGATCCAGTAGACCAAAAACCATCCAACCTATATGTCAAGGAGATACCAGCAAAAAGAGGTAATTAGGAAAAAGATTTTCAAATGAAAGAGGGTATAAACAAACTAGACAAGGATGACAACTCCTATGATTACCAAAACAGTCATCTTAACACATTAGAAAGTTGATTAGTTTATCTATCATTTTGCCTAAGTGCCTTCATATGAGGCTAGGCTCTGAAATCCAAACTCAGTAGTATAACTCTTTCAATAAACAAGTATATTTAACTCAGAAAAGTAGCCAGCTATCGACCTATGATTTTCTAATGATTCATTTTTAGAATATCTATAGATTATGTTTCACATTCAGGAAGATCTGAATACTTATAAAAACCCATTTATTTGGTTGTGACTTGCATTTGGAAACATTAGTTGAATAACCTTGAGAACTTTTGAGATCTTCTCTTTGGGGACCATTGCTGTAGAGCAATCTATTGCTTTCCAGATTATAATCTCTCTCATATATATTAGAATAATCTCCCTGCTACATTAGTGTGTCTGAGGTTCATACATTTTTTTCCTTAACATCTAATCGTCTATTCTTTTAATATATTTTCAGAAGCATCAAAATGTCAAGATTCATCGACTTTTCTGCATCCCACTTCTTATGGTGTTTCCCAAACTCCTACCACCATCTTCATGGAAACCATACGGTTCTTGATGAAGTTCAATGCTGTGCAGGTCAGAATATTTGGAAAAGTACAAATAGATGGAAAGATTTTAATGAACTACTTATTCTATTCATAATGGTCTATTTGTAAGCTTAAATATGTATGATACAGAAATCAAAATGCTTTTGAGAGCACACAGTAAGCCTAGTGGGATGAATATCCAGGCGTGAACCACTTTCTGCAGGGAGCCTCAGAAGACCTCACTGCAAGTCTGCTCCCTGTAGAATACCAGCAGAGCAAATGAAGACTCTATATGCAGCCTGATGTCACTTTATTATGGGAACTCAGGCGAGTGTTGGGATTTCACAGGAACCTAATTATACCCTTCTTTCCTTTCAGGATCTGAACCAGTTGGAACAGATACACGGTGCTATATCAGTGTGGGGGGAAAAAATATTAAATTTTTTTATTGGTAAAACTGGGCTAGAGATGTGACTGGTCCTAGATTTAACTTAACCTATGCTGTCACAGGTGGAACATCTGGAGAATTGCAGCCTCCTCCCAAGGAAGAAGAGTATCCTACAAGGTCTACCTACCACATGGGAAACAGAAGTATATTCATGAAACAAGCAGTAGGAGAGAGAGCAAGATCCAAGAGCCAAGAGAGTTAGCCCTGATCCTGCACTGTGCATGTTCCACTTGAGGGTGGACAAGTTCAAGAAAGGGCAAAAATTATGAACCGGGTGGGAGTGGGCCACATTAAACCTTTCCCAAAAGAAAAACAGGCTCTCTGTTTCCCTGATTAAATAAGTCACTATCCCTCCATGTCAAAGCCAGAATGCAGGTAGAGGGAACAGCTGCAGATCCTCCCTTCAGCATTTTCCTAAGAAGGGATAAGTGTTAGTGGAAGTTTCTACAGTATAAGCTGAGATGGGAACAGAGGGAAAAGAAGGGTTTCCCCCTCTGCTTAGCAAGTACATGTGACTGTCAAATTTGCAAGTCTTGCATAGTATTAAAAATAAAGAATGGGCAAAAGTATAAAACTAGTGAAAAAAAAAACAAATGTTTGAGAGTATGTCACAAATAGATACACTGTTTCCAAGATCCGGAGTCTAGAATTTTAGTAAAGGGAGGTTTTCACTCACTGTAAGTTTCCTTGTAATTACGGCTGCCTGAAAATGTTACCTTCTGTGTAAATGTAAGTGCCTTTATCTGCTGCATAACAAAAACAGGCTAAAACTCATCTAATATGTTGACCAGCAATACCAGAATTGTGCAATACTGTATTCACTTGGGAACATCTACATTTGGTGACTAAGTGAATAGTTGGTAATGTAACCATGATATACTGAATGTTTATAATTCACCTCTAACCTTTTGAAGTTCATAATCATTTCATTCTATAATATGTTACTTATTGTTTATTATCAGAGAGAGAATCTTCAACAATGAGAGCTATGGCACTAACATAATGCAGTCATTTACATGTTCCTTATAATCTGATTTTTCCTTGCAGTATGTGCACAGGGTGCTTGCACATGAGCTGTTATGCCCTCAAGGAGGCCCCAGCTGTGAGTATTACTTGGTGCTGGCCCAGACATACCTCCTCAAGAAGGACTTTGCCAAGGCAGAGGCATACCTTCAACAAGCAGCCCAGATGGACTACCTGGTAATAACTTTTGCTAGAGCCTCTTGGGTTTAATTTGGAGAAGGAGTGAGCAGACTTTCTTAAAGGTGGTTATGCCATATCACAGGTAGATTTCTGGTTTCCAGAGATGGGAGTCATTAGCAGTCAGTTAGGTCATATACCTGTTTCCTTCCATTTGTTTTTCTTAAGCAATTCTGAGTTTTGCAGAGGGCAGAGAAAAGGATAAGGACAGCTCTTTCATAGATACCTTATCTATTTCCAGTTTTCTGTGCTTCTGTTTTTCTTATTGTGAACACTATCTGGCTATACTTGAATGTTTTTATTAATATTTATCCCAAAGACAGAACAGCTTTGAAGAATGCAAGAAAGAAATGAGAGGGCAACTGAATGGCCCTGTTTCTAACTGAGCGCTATTAGAAAAAGAAAGCAGATAATTTTAACATTTAAGTTTAAGTGTTAAACAAAGATCATTAATGTACTTTTAAATTAAACATCACCTCATCCCACGTACTACTTGTTCTTCACTTTCTCAGAACCCTAACGTTTGGGGTGTGAAGGGCCATCTCTACTTTCTGAGTGGAAATCATGCTGAGGCCAAGGCATGCTATGAGCGAACCATTAGTTTTGTAGTAGATGCTTCTGAGATGCACTTCATTTTCCTGCGACTGGGGCACATCTATCTGGAAGAGAAGGAGGTGAGAGATAGAGAACCATGTAAATCAGGTCATGGTCTGGGACCTGATTACAGTCAAGCATTGACATCCATGTGGACTAAAAGTAGTAATATGATAATGATATTTTTATATGCAAAGATAAAGTGACTTGCCCATCATCAGATAACCAGTAATTAATAGAAGCAGGATATAAATCCAGGCAGTCTCATATTAGAGTCTGTGGTTTTAACCATCATAATACTAAAAAGTTATTAAGAACTCAATAAATTTTATTTTAGCAGAAGTAGAAATATTCTTAGCTTGCCTTAACTAATGGAAAGTGTTATGGGCTTCAAAATAAATTCTCCAAACTTCCTCCGCAGCACAAAGGATTACATTTAATTCAGCTGAGGCTAACCCCATCCCACAGAGCACTCTGACCTGACCCTTTAACAATTCCTCTCCTTATTTTAGGAAACACCCCAAAGCCTCCTAAAAGAAGCTTTCTCTTATGGAAACTTTCAGAGAATATAAAGTAAACAGAATATAAAGTAAACAGAATAGTAGAATGAACCAATCATCCCACTTCAACATTATCAGCATTTTCCCAAAGGCCTTTTAACTCATGCTTTTGTTTTGACTTCATTCCATTTCTCCCTGCAGAATACCCAATTTTCTTTCTATGTAAAAATAAAACAACAGCAACAAGAAGTTACAATGCCTTATAATTTAAGTAGGAAAGCTCACATAGGCTTGAAAGAGAAAAATCACTATCATTACAGTAAAGTAAATAAGTTTTCTTTTTGATGTTATTGCAGTCTGCATCTCCACAGAGCTGCTAACTTATGCAGTGACTAGGCAAGGAGTTCATAGGCTATTTGCTGAGGCTCAACTATAGTTTCATTTCTCACGCTGGAGATATAAGACAAGAGTGGTCTCTTGAGGAATACTTCTTTTGGAACTTTTTTTAAAAAAATGTTTCTAAATGTCTCCTGTACTGCTGAGAACTTCTAAGACCTTTTACAACAAGGGAACAGACTCTCAGAATAATGAGGTTCTATCAAATATACCCCTTAGTTCAGAGATTCTATATCTGTCATCCTACCACATGTCACTTTTAAGTAAAAAAGGTGATCAATTCATAGAGTCTAGGTGGAATTCTGATAATCATTGTGGTCACACAGAACTTTCAATGTAACTCCTTGCCTCACCTCTTAAAAAGATTATAAATGTCTTTGGAACTGCTTTCACGTCAAAGTCTGCCCTTTAATTTGGTCTGTCCTTCTCCTCTCACCAGTTTTCTTTCAACAGCTCCCTGAAAATAGACATAAAATACAATCCAAGACCAGAATAGCCAACATAATATTAAAAAAGAAGAGCAAAAGTAGAGGACTGACTCCCTACCTGACTACAAGACTTACTATAAAATTAACAATAATCAAGACAGTATGGTATTGGTGAAAGAATAGGCAAATAGATCATGGAACAGAATAGAGAGCTCAGAAATAAATCCATATAAATATAGTCAACCCATCTTTGACAAGGAGCAAAAGGAATACAATGGAGCAAAGAAAATATTTTTAACAAATGGTGGTGGAACAACTGGATATCCATACACAAAAGAATAAATCCAGACACCTTTAAAAATGAACTCAAAAGGGATCATAGAACCGAATGTAAAATGCAAAACTATAAAACTTCTAGGAGATAATATAGAAGAAAACCTATATGACATTAGGTATAATGATGACTTTTTAGATATACCACCGAAGGCATCACACAGGAAAGAAAAAAATTATAAGTTAGATTTCATCGACGTGAAAAACTTATGCTCTGCAGAAAACAATGTGAAAGGAATGAAAAGACAAGCCACAAACTGGGTGAAAATATTTGCAAAAGTCTGGTATCTAAAATACGCAAAGAACTCTTTAAAACTCAACAAAAAGAAAACAATTTGATTTTAAAATAGGCCAAAGACCTTAACAGATACTTCAGCAAAGAAGATATACAAATAGCAAATAAATGTATGAAATTATACTCCACATCATATGTCATTAGGGAAATGCAAATTAAAACAACAATGAGATATCACTACACACCAAAATCTGATCAAAATCTAGAACACTGACAACATCAAATCCTGAAAAGGATGTGGAGCAGCAGGAGCTCTCATTCATTGCGGTTGGGAATGCAAAATGGTACAGCTGCTTTACATGACAGTTTGACAATTTCTTACAAAACTAAAAATATTCATACCATACTATGCAGTGAGTATGCTCCTTAATATTTACCCAAAGAGTTGAAAACTTATATCCACACAAAAACCTACACACGGATGTTTAAATTAGCTTTTTTCATAATGGCCAAAACTTGGAAGCAACAAGGATTTCCTTCAGTAGGTGGATGGATAACCTGTAATACATCTAGACAATGGAATATTACTTCGAGCTAAAAGGAAATAAAGCTCTCAAATCATGAAAAAGAAAAAACCACAAAGGAACCTTAAATGAATGTTACTAAGTGAAAGAAGCCAATCTGAGAGGGCTACATGCTTCATGATTCCAACTGCATGATAGTCTATAAAAGGCAAAACTGTGGTGATAGTAAAGAGATCAGTGGTTTCCAGGGATTGGGGAAGGGGAGTGATGATGAATAGACAGAGTACGGGGAATTTTTTTTTTTTTTTAAGTACAGGGAATTTTTAGGGCAGGGAAATACTCTAATGAGGAATACATGTCATTATACATTTGTCTAAATCCATGGAATGTACACCAAGAGTGAACCCTAAGGTAAATTATGGACTTTGAGTAATGATGAAGTGTCAATGTAGGTTCATCAATTATAACAAAAGTACCACTCTGGTGGGGGATTTTGATAGTGAGAGAGGCTATACATGTGTCGGGGCATGGAGTACATATATGGGAAATCTCTGTAATTTCTTCTCAATTTTGCTGTGAACCTAAAACTCAAAAAAAATTAGGTTTAAAAGAAACATATAACTCAAGGACTCATTATCTTAGATTGGTCTGGAGTGCAACTGAAGAAGCACCATGATTATTCTAGCAATGCAGTGTTCGAAGATTCCTAAAGAACAATAGCTTAGTGGTACTTTCTTTCTGCAGTATGAAAAGGCAAAGAAAACCTACCTGCAAGCCTGTAAGAGATCGCCTTCATGCCTTACCTGGCTAGGACTGGGAATTGCCTGTTATCGGGTAAGAGGATAAGGGCTTGAGACTAAGCCTGTGTATATAGCTGACCTTGATTCCTTGATCTTCCAAGCACTCTGGGAGTTTCTAATGACAGTAGGATGGTAATCAGGGAAGTCTTCTCTAATGAAAAGTTGCTCTTCAAAGTTGTTTAGTAAACTGAAGGTCAATCTGAACTAGAAAAATAAAACATTCTTTAAAAATCCCACAGGAGATTTCACTTTGGGTGGTGAACACACAATGCAATGCACATATAATGTATTATTGAACTGTACACTTGAAACCTATATAATTTTATTAACCAAATACCCCAATAAATTTAATTTTAAAAATCCTGCGAAAACTTGAACCAGGAAGCTATAAAATTAAAAATTTCATGATTTTTGGTACACATGCTCATAATTTTATGATGTTATCTATAAGAAAAACATGATCTGGGATATCAAGAATTTACCTAAATAAATTAAAGAAATTGATTGATATTTATTAAGCTCTGTGGCCCTTCTGTATTCAGGAGTTGCTGCTGTAGCTTCTGGTAGACCTTATGATTTACCACCCATAAAAACTCTCTAGTCACCCTTCCCTCTTCCTCTGTTCTAATCTTTGAAAGAGGCATGCATCCCACTGTTCTTTTCTAATATTTTACACATATTCTTGATTCCATCCCTCTCCTTTTCTCCTAATACCTTACTTTCTTAATTTTTTCTTTCTCTTTGATTTAAATTTTTAACCTTTCCTTTTCAGTCAGCTTTCCCCATACTTTCCCCTTCTTAGTAAGCAACAATGATAACAACAACCTTCCTGATTGTTACCCTTTAACCAAAAGAGTTGTCTACATTTCTTGTCTCCTCTTCCTCATTGCTGTTTTTTTAACCATAAAGGTAATATATGTTTATTATAAAAAATTTGGAAGATACAGAATATGAAGAAGACATAAGTGTATCCATAATCCTGTCACTCAGTAATAATCGCTGTTAACATTGAATACATTGTTCTCCAGTCTTTTTTCATATATATATGAAAGCAATTTTAGTGTATAAAATTGTAAATAATGTATTTACTGCTTTGTAATCTTTTGTCTACTTAACTATATAGCATTGGTATCTTCTCATATCACCAAATAGCTTAAAACATGTGTTTTGATGACTACATGGCGTTCCCAGGTTTTCATGCATAAATAAGGTGATCGTGTAATTCATCATACAAACCAAGACACTTCTGAGAATGAAAAGGGTGTTATTAATAATTACACTGGGACACAGAGACTGTCCAGGCCAATTGGGACATATGATCATTTACACATAAGCAAATACCATGGTAACTCTCCTACTTAAACCCTTCAATGGCTACCCTTTGTTTCAGAATAAAATTCAGATTCCTTTGAATGAATATGTATGATCTGGTCTCTGCTGAACTCTTTAGTCTTATCATTTCCCTTATATTCCCTTTTCTCCCTTTCTTTTCTTCAGTCACACAGGCATACTTGAGATTCCTGAGCATGCCATGCTATCTTATGCCTCCATGCCTTTGTATATAATATTCCTTTTATTTAGACTTCCTTTCTTTGCCTTGTGCAGCTAACAAACTCCTGTTTATCTTTCAGGATTTACTTTAGCAATGTTTCTTCTCAGAGGCCGTCCTCCAATCTCAGGGTAGAATTATTATTATTTTCCTTTACTCTCCACTAGATCATATATATGCTTTTATTATAGAAATGTTTATTCTGTATTGGAACTATTTATATGTGTGAGTTTTATTTTTCCTTTTTTCTAAAAACATATCTGTCAGTGAACTCTTTGAGGGCAGGAGTTGTATTTTACCTTTTTATTCCCAGTATCTAGAATACTGCCTGACACATTAATTCCTTAGCAAATACAGGCTGATTTGCTAAGGACAATGAATCAATATCTCAGAGACATTTAAAGTGTAGACCAAGGTCTATGGCCATGCTACCCTGAACAAGCCCGATCCCGTCTGATCTCAGAAGCTAAGCAGGGTTGGATCTGATTAGTACTTGGATGGGAGACCACCTAGGAAGATCAGGGGCTGTAGGCATGAAAAATAAAAAAATAAAGGATTGTAAGCTGACAAGGTCCTTGCAATCTGTGAGGTCAACCAAAGGTTACCTCGCCTAAAAAAAAATAAAGTGTAGGCCTAGGTATGGGCATTGCTGAAAAGCCATTCTTCATATTGTCGAGCCTAGAAACCTATTATTTTCTAAAATAGAAAAAAATGAAGAGCTACTTTATTGGGGAAGAGTGCCTTATTGTTTCCTTAGGTGGTCTTTTGAAGATTTAACAAAGCAAACTCACAGTTTTAGAAAGCAGCTATGATATCCATGTAACCAGAGCTCAGGAAGCACCCTAGAGTCTCTGACGATTGTATTGATTGCTCAAGATTGTGCTGTTAACTAACTTTAGGGGAAAGAAAGCTTTCTGAACAACAGTATTTTGACAGGCGCATAGGACTTTAACCTTAAGAAAGGGATTCATGATGTAAAGGAAAAAACTACAAATGTATCTGACAGCCATTGCATATGGGGAAATCACTGAATGATGCACAACAGTGTGCCATCTGAAGCTTGATGGTTCGTGGATGCCTTTGGGACTTCTGTAGAGGGAAGGACGAAGAGAGGGGTATAAGTTGAGAGCCTAGCAGAGAGGATTCCAGATTCCCCCACCTGACTTTTTAATCAGAGCAGTTCTACTTTTAACTGGTTCATATATTGGGCCACCACATAAGATTTTGTTTGAAGAAAAAGTTCTACTAAAAACCAAAAAGTTGAAAAATGTTGGTATGGTCATGTACAGGACCAATGTTATTTGGAAGTAGTGTTTTCAGCTAAGCTGACTCCAGCTGACTTAAGTGAAAACAACATTGACTTAACTCACATGTCTTCTTTTTTGTCAAGCTGGAGGAGATTACTGAGGCGGAAGATGCTCTCTCTGAAGCCAATGCATTGAGCAATTACAATGCTGAAGTATGGGCATATCTGGCCTTGGTCAGCCTGAAAGTGAGTGTTTACTATCCTTACACAATGGCCTTTTAGGGCAAAAGGTGAGAGACCAAGTAAAGCAAGAGACAGCAGGATAGCCATTAATGTATGATATTTAAGGTTTGATGGTATTCAGATTTTGTCAATATATAAATGATGAAGGAGGGGCTGAGTCTGGGAAGCCTTGACTTGGAATATGCTTTAAAATAATTTACTCAGGTGTGTTTGTCTGAAAAGGAAATTCTAAAAATGGGAGTGAGCCATTTGGGCTTGGTGGTCATGGGTGCATGGGAGTGGGGTGGGCCAGAGCAAACTGCCGTCCGGGGTTCTAGGAGGGGTGGGCTCCCTGCAGCACCTTTGAGCTATGCTACAGGCCCAGCCCAGATTGTGCTAACCAAGCCCAGCCCAATGCATGCCCTGCCTCAAGATGAAGGAGGATGTAGGTATCAGAGCCTGGCCTAGGGTTGGGGTTATGGACACTGAATGGAGAGCTGTGCAAGGGTAGCGACTGACAGCGCAGTCCGATGGCAGATTAGACTTGGGGGTGGTGAGTGGTTCTCCTTTTGCTCTCCTGGGTGCCTCTTCCCGCACTTAGGAGCTCAAGCCTGGGGCAATGGTGAGCGATCCTTGTATAAGTCATTCCAATTATGCTCTGGATCTACAAAAAAATTACTGGAGCCACATATATACCCCTTAATTTCCCCTTTTGTAAGTTATATATGGCCTAGAAAAGCTATGTAAGAGTCCAATTATAAAATAAAGGCAAAGTAGGCTATAAGGGTACAGATATAAATGGATTACCAACAAAGGACCAATAGATGTCTCCGACAGACTAAAGTGATTTTCCCAAAAGATCTCATTGTTTTAAAAATGGACCTGATACTATAAAGCATCTTCTTTGTAATTGTCTGAGTTTTTCTTTGAGACTAGAATTTGGGATAGTTTAGATAGTTACCTGATACTAATTAGGAAATACATGGTATTTATATTTAAAATGTATTTAGTTACATTTAATGATCTTATTCCTCAGTTCCTTTTTTATTAGTTTTCATTTCAAAAAAAGAATAAAAATTTTAAATGGGAGTGTTATTATATCAGAATGTAAACAAAGTCAAATACCAGTGAAGGAGATGCTCTACTAGTCTTTCTAAATCACTCCTTCCTGTTGAACTGCTGTCAGGGTGCTTATCCTTGATATAGATGGGAAATTAGATGGAGAGTATTGTGGGCGTTTGTGATAAAGAAGTGGCGGTACATATATACAATAGAATATTATCCATAAAAAAGAATGAAATCTTACCATTTGTGACAACATGGATGGGCCTAGAGGGTATTATGCTAAGTGAAATAATTCAGAGAAAGACAAATACCATATGATATCACTTATATGTGGGATCCAAAGAACAAAATAAATTAACAAACAGAAACAGACTCATAGATACAGAGAACAAACTGATGGTTGCCAGATGGAAGGGAGGTTGGTAGGCTGGGTGACAAAGGTGAAGGTATTAAGAAGTACAAATTGGTAGTTACAAAATAGTCACAGAATGTTAAGTACAGCATTGGGAATATAGTCAATAATATTATAATAAACATGTATGGTGCCAGGTGGGTACTAATCAAGGTGATCACTTTGCAGGTTATATAAGTATGTAGCCACTATGCTGTACACCTGAAACTAAAATAATTGAATGTCAACTGTAATTGAAAAGTAAAAAATATATATGTTTATTTAAGAAACAAAGTTTTTTTAGTAAACAAAACAAGGACATGATAGAGAGGATTAACAAAATCATAAACTGCTTTTTTTGGTAAGATTGGTAAATAGACAAACCTCTGACATAACTGATTAAGACTGTTTAAAAAGAGAGAAGGCACAAATCATGAATATTACAACAAAATAGAGACTGTACTTAAGGAAATTTTTGTCTAAAATTCAACTCATTCATGACTTCTGAAAGTCAAGCAAACTAGCTTTTTTAAAATCTGAAAATGTATCTTCTAAAATCTATACTATTATATAAAATTTCTTTTGAGTTGGGAACAAGACAAGGATACTTGCTATCATCATTCTCATTTTTACTCAACACTATACTGGAAGTTCCACCAAGGCAATAACACACCTACACACAGAAAAGAAAATGGAGGAAAAAGATTAGGAAGGAACCAAGAAAATATACAAACAAACTGAAAGATGTAAAAAAAGTTTCAATACTTAAAGGGTAGACGAAAATGAGTAATGATGGTTAGTGGTGGGGGAAGGCGTTGGGGAACAGAGTAGACAGGGTCAGGATGGAAGTAAGACATCTTAAAGTATACCTTTTTACATCCTTTTGATTTTTTAATGATGTATATATATTATCTATTAAATAAGTATTAACTCAGAAGTGGAATTGGTAAGGTTGCTGGATAAAAGATCAATATAAAAAATATCATCAAAATCAGATATCATCAGGAACACCAATTTGAAAGTCTAATTTTAAAAAGTCACAGTCAAGACCTGTTAGATAAAATTATAAAACTTTATTAACTGGCATATAAGAAGATCTGATAGAGATACCATGTTCAAGGACAGGAAGTTTCAATAACATAAAGATGAAAATTTTCCCCAAATATTTAATTTTAATTAAATTTTTATAAAATCACAGTTTTTAAGGAACTTAATAAAATAATCCTAAAGTTCACATTAGTGCAAGGTTTTATATAAAATAGCACCTTTTGTATAAGAAATAAGGAAAAAAATTACATGCAGATTTGCTCATTTATGTAAAAAAAGTAAGGAAGGAAAAATCAAAGATTACCTAGAGTGGGTCCTATAGGACATGGGCAGGCATAATGTCTGAGGAAGGGAGGGAATGAAAGGGTAATGCTCTCTAATTGTACTTTTTTGTACAGATCTGGCTTTTGGTACCATATTAATGTTTCATATATTTTTAAAATAAAATCAACAAGAAATGGAGAGATCGTATAATTCATATCATAAACAAAGAAAAACACATAACAATAACACTGAAGGTATGAAAAAGAACTAACTCAAGATACTTAAAACCTCTGTACAAAATTGGACTCTAGTTAGTAGTCTTTTTTGCAGAGTCACGAGTTAGCAGTTATGAAATTACTAAGTATTCTGTGATTTACCAAATAAGTAATTATGGATACTAGGAGCCAAGTTTCTCACTATCAGAGAAGTTATAAACGTGGAAACAGAGAAGATGAAATGACCTTGTAGTGATGAATTAGAATTGGAGATTCCGATATGAGCTCATGATTTGATAGATTTTACATATATGTATATGTACATATACATATATATATGTAGAACATACATAAAGCGGTGGGGGCATGAGTACACCTAGTGCTAAGGACTTGGTTTCTAAATTCATGAAAAAGAAGTAGGGCATTTGTCCAATTTAAAGGAAATAAAGGAATCAGAGGCTCCTTGGAAAATGGCTGACTTTAGAACTGGGACAGGGAAATATAATATGAGTCTGGAATATTTGGCCAAACAAAATAAAAAGTACTTAAAGAAAGACTGAGATATCAAAAACACACAAGGGAAAACAAAAGACAAAGGAACTAGCTTAAAGCGGGGGCCCTACTGGCCCTATGTGGGACAATTTGGACATCAAAATAAATAATTATAGTTAAGGACTACAAATGAGAAACTATGAGCCCACAGTGATATAATTAAACAAATAATTGTAGAAGAGGAAAGCTTACAGTAGAAGGCCAACTGTTAAATGTATAAGGAATCATGGAATTAGAAAATCACCGTTTGTAAACCACCATAATTATAATTAATTCAGGGAACAGTCATCAATGTATGCTGAAACTATAGCTGAATGTTTAAGGAGTAAGAAGATATTTACATAGATCAAAGTATATCCCTACAGATATTTATTGCAAAGGGGAACAGAATAATGTTATAGTAGAAAAACCTGACCAATAATAATCTAAACAAAAGATCAAAGTTTCCATCATCAGTATTGGGATAAATATATGTCTCTTAATAGGATGCACTGAGGAGAACATATCATTTTTGTGGTATTCCTGCTAAAAATTCTAACCTGAAATGAAGAAAAATCAGATAAAAATTGTGGAATATCTTACAAAATAACTCTCCTATACTCTTCTGAAATGCTAATGTCATGAAACATAAAATCTTAAGAATTGTTCCAGACTAAAAGAAACTGAAGACATGAATACTGAATGCAAGGCATGATCCTGGATTTTCTTTTGTTGTAAAAGACACTGGGATATTTGGAAAAATCACAATGAGATCTATAGATAGATAATAGTATTGTATTTATACTAATCTCCTGATTTTGATAGTTGTACTGTATTATGTAAGAGAATGTCCTTAATTTTAGAAAACACATACTGAAGTCAAATTGTATCAGGTCTCCAATTTACTCTCAAGTGGTTCAGGAAAAATTAAAATACATACTTGTGTGTTTGTGTGTGTGTGTGTGTGTAGAGGGACAAGAGAACTATTCTTGCAACTTTTCTTTAATCTGAAATTAAGCCAAAAAATTTAAAAGATAATTCCTTAAGATAATGCAAATTAACACCACAGTGCACACCCACTATAACAGCTTAAATCAAAAAGACTGACAATACCAAGTATTGACAAGGATATAGAGAAACTGGAACTCTCACCTGTTGCCGGCAGGGTTGCAGATTAGTACAACCACTTTGGAAAACTGTTTGGCAGACCTTTAAAAAGTTAACCTGTACTTACTATCCATCCCAGCCATTTCACTTCTTGGTATCTAGTCAAGAAAAGTGAAGACATATGTCCACACAAACATTTCCCCATTTCATTGCAGAATTTAATAAGAGCCAAAGACTGGGAATGTTCTGAAAGTCTGTCAGTGAATGGATATACAAAATGTGTAATATTAACATAAGTGGAATACTACTCAGCAATAAAAATGAAAATCTGATTTATGCAACAATACAGATGAGCCTCAAAAACATTATGCTAAGTGAAAAGCAAGGCACAGAAGATTACATATTATATAATTCCATTTATATGAAGTTAAGAAAACTGAGACAAAAACAGATCAGTTGTTCTCTAGGGCAGAGGGTGAGAATGGGGATTGACTGCAAATAGGCATAAGGAACTTTTGGGGAGTAACAAATCTTATAAAACTAGACTGTGGTGATGCTTGCACAACTGAACCTTAAAATTAGTGAATTTGTGGTATGTAAAGTATATCTCAATAAAGCTATTTTTAAAAGACTATATAGCGCCCTCCCTCGTCCCCGAAGTGAGGAACATATGGACTATTTAATAAATAGTGGTAGAGAAACTGGCTATCCATACAAAAAAAAATTAGTTCCTTACTTCATAACACCAGACACAATTTCAGCTGGTTTAAAGACCTAAATCTTTTTTTTTTTTTATTTAACATATTAGATGACTGGTTTACTACAAAAAGTTATAACTCAGGAACAGCCAGATGGAAGAGACGCATAAGGCAATGGGTGTGGGAAAGGGTGCAGAACTTCCATGTTAAAGACCTAAATCTTAAAACTTTAAACTGTTTAGAAGAAAATATAGAGAACATCTCTATGCCCTCAGAGTATACAAAGTTTCTTGTAAATGTAATAACACAAAGTAAAAATAAAATGTCAATCAATTAACAACTTTAAAATTAGAAACTCATGTATAACAAAAGACATTAAAAGCTTAAGGACTTCGTTATAAATACTTGCAGCATTTATGACTAAGAAAGGATTAGTATCCAGATTATATAAATAGCTACTAAAATAAGAAAAACCCTATAAACTGATTGAAATATACAATTTGCCAAAGTGGGTCTTGTAAATGTCAATAAATGTAGGAAAAGTTCTACCTCATTAGTAATTATGAAAATGCAATTTAAAATAATGTGACAGAAATTCATGCCCATCAGGCTGGCAAAAATTATTCTGATATTACCAACATTTATAAGGATTTTTATATTTGCTAGTGAATGCAAATTGGTATAACTACTTTGTGGTGCATATGGTACTATGTGGTCACATTCATGACTACAACTTAGCAACTTTATATTTAGGTACCTTCCTAAGAAAAATACCAGAAGAGGAGTATACGAATGTTTACTGCAGCATTTTCTGTAGTAGCAAAAAAAAAATTATCTTTTTTTTCAAAATTATTTTGGCTATTCTGGATCCTCACATCACTTGGGCCTCTGCCTTCCTAAGGTAGAAGTAAAAGGTAATAGTGACAGGAAAGAAAGATGTGCTGGAAAGTGCCCCTGGAATTCAGTGAACTTCAGGTGGGAAGACTTCAAAGTGTAGATATTATAGGAAAGTTTTTTGGGTAATGAAACTTTGTGAACTAGTAAAAATTTACCATGGACTAACACTGATCAGGAAATTGAACTAGATATTCTCTAAGTTCCCTTCTAGCTTGAACATTTTGTGGTTCTCATATTTATGTATTTAAGCTTGCCCAAGTGACTCTGCATACTCTAATCTGTTATGCACAAACTTGTGAAATATAATAGTAAATTCATATTATTTTCATTTAACTCCTTCATGTAAGGAGTAACTGGAGTAGTAATTGTCTCATCTCATATCCAGATCTACATGAAAGAAATTCCGTTATCTGCTTTTTCTAATACATAGAGACAAGATAAAGGTAAAAAGACTTGGGTGCCAGACTGCATTGTTTTAAAACCTAGCTCCTCCCCTTATTAGCTTCATAACCCTGGCAAGATATTTATCCTTTCTGTGCCTAGGTTTTTCTATCTATAACTGGGAATTATAAACAGATATCTCCTAGGGTTGTCTTGAGGACGAAGAATGAAAGTATGTAAAGCACTTAAAACAATGTAAAACAAATAAAACAATGTAAACTACAAAGTAACTATCATATGAGTGTTAGCTATTATTAGTATTAACAGAATGGCTTCAATCCTGAGAAGCAAAAAAAGGCCAGGTTATCCTTAAGCTTTTCGAAATGAAGGAGGGATATATATATGCTTTTCCCTACCACAGTTCATTTTCCTGCTTCGCCTTTGAATTTAGTTTCTTAACTAAGGTTTGGAATCCTCTGCTTTAGGTAGAAATGTTTGCGGCAATGTACTTTCCCACCATAATGTTTACGATATATGATCATCACCAGCTGCTCTTTTTTTCAGGCTGGACGGCAATTGGAAGCTGAGCAAGCCTACAAGTACACAATGAAGGTATGATGCAGATGCCTCCACTGTTTTTCTACACTGTTCCAGGTTGGGACACTGAGAGGAAGGTTATTTGCTTAATTCAGGACTTTACAAGCACATCATGATGTGAATAATTTTCTAGAGGCTTTTCTCACCATTATGCAATTATCATGGGGCTGCTGAGTTTGGAATAATAACCCACATATTACCATGGGGGATCTTTTTTATACCTCTTGATAGAGAATACAGCTTAATGGAAAGTCAGATGGCCTGGAAGTCGGTAGTTAGAACTGACTTATGCTCCTACTTTTGCAATTAACTTACTATGTTAACCTCTGGGCCTCATTTTCCTCATGTGTAAAATAAAGGTAGTAGTCTAGTGCAGGAGTCAACAAACTTTTTCTGTAAAGGGCAAAATGGAAATATTTTCGGCTTTGTGGGCAAAATGGTCTTGATCGCAACTACTACACTCTGCCCTTGCAGTGAAAGAGAGCCATAGATAATACAAAAAACAAATGAGCATGGTTGTTTCAAATAAAACTTTGCTTACAAAAATAGAGTGCTGGATTTGGCTCTTAAGCAGTGGTTTGCCAACCCCTAGTCTATTCTATCAGTTATGAATTTTAAGTAATTTGACTTGAAAAGACAGTGGCTTAAACAAATTAGGAGTTTTATTTTTCTCATCAACTGAAGAGTCCAGGGCTGGTACAACAGCTCCACAATGTCATCAGAGACCCAAACTCTATCTTTGTGCTCCATCCCTTATAGTTGAAAGACAGCCATTGTAGTTCCAGCCATCATAATCATGTTTCAGACACAATAAAAACAAAAGAGGGGAAAGGACAAAAAGTCATAATATTTCACCTCCCTTTAATGAACAATGACTATAACTTGCATTTCATTGGCCACATTGGTCTTAAGACTACCCCTAGTTGCAAGGGAATCAGGAAATGTGGCTTTTTAGTTGGCTGCATTGCTATATGGCAAAGAATTTTTTTTTTTTTAGTTTTAAAGGAGAGACAGGGTATTTAGTAGGCAACTAGATGTCTCTACTACCCATCTAGATTCTAAAATTAAATTCAGGTCTAATGTCTTTGATTCCTTTCCATCACTTGCCAAATAAGGATAGTTTATATTAATCAAGATATATTGGGTGATAACATGAATGTTTTAAAAATAAACTTTATAAAGTTATTGTATAAAAAATGCAAACTGTGAATGTTCTGATGAATTTTCTTAAAGTGAACATATCCATGTAACCAGCACAATGTTCTGAGGTCTTTTAATAGAAGTTACATGAAATAGGGAATATAGCCAATTCCACTCCAAGGAACTATGTTCTTTAGCTGTGGCCCCACAAATGAGGGGTCTCCACATAAGTATATCAGCTATGACATGTGTCCCCTTCCTTCCTTCCTCTCTTGCAGCTGAAATTGAAAGATGAGGCTCTGCTTGCAGAGATCCACATGGTACAGGAATTGGTTGGCTTTGGCAATCCATCTTTCTGACAGCCTTCCAGCTGAAGAATTTTCTGAGTTCTTTTCCTTCCCAGAAGAATTAAACTCTGGATGCTTCACCACATGAGACCTTAGGATGGAGAACAAAAGACTCTTCGCCATAAATAAAAACCCATTCATTTATTTCCATTGGCTATCTTACTGGATGGCTGTTATGGTTCTTTGACTAGTTCACAGTAAACTGGATGACAATACAAATTGGAAATGAGATTCAAAATTCATCAGCGTGGTTCTGGAGTTAAGGTATACTAAGGTATAAATAAGTAAGGAAATATATATAAAATTAAGGTATAGTGGGGTCATTATTAGGGTTTCTGGTCAAAGTTAATTAGGATCAGTCCTGGAGGAAGTCAACTGCTAAGGTCCCTGCCCAGGTTCACTTACTGGGACTTGGGAATTAAGGCATCATTTTCTAAGGTGGAACTAAAGGAAGAAAGGTATGCTGGGTCACTGTATTAGGGCAAAGCGCCTATTGTGGCCAGAACTTTGGATCCAACGATGAACAGAGAACTAGAAAGGTCTTTACTTAAGTTGGAAGTACCGACTCCCTCTGACCCACGGGCATCTTAACGGATCTAAAACACAAGGGCTACACGAAGAGTCCATTACCCTATAATAGATGCAAAACTCCTGACAACTGAGGCCATTATGCTAGGGCTAAAGATAACAAGGAACCCCTGTCGTCCTAGATCACTGCACAGCAAAACTAGGAATAAGGCTCTCCCTCCTTATTTTTCAGAGGAGGAGGTGGAGAGAACAGGAGACATATTAGGAAACTCTATATCATTTGTAGCCCTTTTCCAGTCGGCCCTAACTATATCTCCTTTATGAAGTCTTCCGGAGGCACCAAGGAAATATCAGGTTCGGCTTCTCCTCTGCTTCCCCAGGACTGTGTACTGACCACCCCTAGTTACTCTGGTGTAACCTCACCGTCTCCCTACCACACTGTGAGCTTCCTGCAGGCAGCGACAGGGCCCTTTCATCTCTGCGTTCTCAGCACTGCGCGTTGGCCTAATAGGTACTCAAAAAACATTTGCTGAAAGGATGGATTTGTGGAGCAGTTCGACGCTTCCCAATACTCCTCACCCCACCACGGACTGACAGGCTAATAAAAGGCGGAAGCACTCCCAGGGTTCGGCCTGCACGGCTATCTCTGGCATACACAAACACTAGCGCGTCTGTTTTGCGGCAGTTTAAGTAAGGTACGTCAGGGTTCACCGTGTTGCATTGTGGGAAATGGAGTGCGGAAAATGGAAGGGGCGGGGCTAGTAGGCGATTTTCTTCCAGCTCGGAGGACCTTCGTCTTGGCTACCGGTCGCGTCAGGGTCCCGTTTCGGCAGCGTAGACCCTCCGCGTCCGTCCTCTATCCCGCGCGAGGCGATCCTTGCGGGCGGCGGGACGCTCTGCGGCGCCGCAAGTGGTAACAGGCCTTGGCGCACGCCGGCTACACCATGGTTCACCTCAGTGAGTGAGAGGGGCCCTGACAGACCTTCGGGGCTGTCACGGGAACTAGGGGGACATGGGACCGTGCGGAGCAGCGCTTTCCTAGGCCAGGTGGAGGCAACCCAAACTTGAAACAGCCACAGTGCCTTACGTTTAGTATCCCTTCAGTTTTTCTCACTTAACCCACCTTGAAAGCCTATGAGATAAATGGCATTCATTTTATCGCTGAAGACAGCTGAGGCTGTTACCTGATCACAGAGCTAGTAAATGGCAGGCTTGTGCTGAGTGGATTGGGAGATGAAGAGGAAGCCATTTCTAGCTGGAGCGCATAAGAGGAATTTAACAAAGACGAAGGTATCTAAGCCAGATTGACAAGATTTAGTTGGAAGTAAGGACATTTCTCTGGAGAAAAGGGATTGTTTCATCTACCTCACTTTGTCCATTTTGTGTCCTCGATTCTTCTGTCTGAACCACTTATTTCTCTGCAGCTACTGTCCTCTGCAAGTCCTACCAGCGAGGCCACTTAACCATCCGTCTTGCCCTAAGTGGCTGTACCAACCGGCCTTTCTATCGCATCGTTGCTGCTCACAACAAGTGTCCCAGGGATTGCCGTTTTGTGGAGCAGCTTGGCTCCTATGATCCACTGCCTAACACTCATGGAGAGAAACTCGTTGCTCTCAACCTGGACCGTATCCGGCATTGGATTGGCTGTGGGGCCCACCTCTCTAAACCTGTGGAAAAGCTGCTGGGTAACTCGGCTCTAGCCATACCTCATTGAGGGGATTTTAAACTGAAGTCAGTTCCAGGGTGATGAGAATTAAGAATGATTTTTATTACTTCTAGGCTGCTCGGGACTGGAGTGAGAAGTGAAGTTGTGATCTAATCTGGAGACCCCTTTTGTGGACTCCTTTATGAGCCTTTTTGGGTGACGAGATTTTATGCTAAAAATGGGAATAGTGTGTCTTGAATGGCTGTCTGTCAGTTTATCTTTTTTTCTAGTAAGGGAAATATTGTTAGAAGGTTGACAACATCAATTGTCGTCATGTAGTAAATGGAGGGGAGGGAGTTGGGGGAAGAGGTAACACAGTATGGAAAGTGAAGAGCATGTTTTAAATCCATTCTATACGTCAGGTCTCTGTTAGACTTCAGTTCTGTGAGGCTGAGATCCCCAAGAAACATTTGCTTGTACTGTGTTATAATGAATGAAAATCCTATTGCTTTTAGGTCTTTCTGGCTTTTTCCCCTTGCATCCCATGATGATCACAAATGCTGAGAGACTGCGACGGAAACGGGCACGTGAGATCCTCTTAGCATCTCAGAAAACAGATACAGAGGCTGCAGAAACAAAAGCAAGCTGACTTCAATGAGCATAGCAGTGGAGACAAGGTCAAAGTCCTCTTAAAACACTTGTGCAGAGTTTATAGTTTTGTTAGACTTATAGGTCAATAAATGGAATTTTCTATGTTACTCATGCTCTTTTGGCCTGGCCTGAGCAGGGCCCTGGGAAAAATTTGTTCTTATCGATTACAGAGCTGGGTGTAGGTACTAATTAGCTTCTTTAGCCTTCATCTGGAAAAACACAGTGGCCGTGGGATGGGTTGGACTTTTGAGTTGGACAGCTTTACAGTCTGCTGCCTTCCAAGACTTCTGTGCTTCAAAACCACTAACCATGACCCATCCAAGTAATTCCTTCCTTAATCATTTAGGGCCATCGCACCAGATCAAGAACACAATTACTTTGTTATATTTGTAATTGCAGATTTATATTGCCTTGCATAACATAATTTACAAAGTTAGATTACTTATAAGTTTTGGGGGCTGTAATGGTCTATTTTTAAGAATAGAAACTGGAAGAAAGCTAATATTGTAAAGTATCTTTGTACATCTAGGCCCTTTACATGCAAGGTTATTTGCGAGACATAAGGTATCATGAAAACAGGTAGGATTATTTCTATTTTATAGACCAGTAAGCTCAGGTTCAGAGGTGAGAATTTGCCCATGGCCACAGTTTTAATGTTGGCAAAGCTAAAATTTAGATCCCGATATGCCTACCTGGAGAGCCCTTTTCAACATGTATTATCTGTAGCTGGGCGGGGAAATGAGCAAATGTGAAGGGCTTTTCAAATGTCCACTTAAAAAGTCAATGATAGAATTGGGTTTAGGTATCATGAATTTGGTAATATAAATGACTGGCTGTGCAAAAAAAAAAAAAAAAATCCCATTATCTGCTTCACCCTAACCTCAGGATATTATAATCACAGGCATGGATTAGGTGGTTTTAATGTACACTGTAGATAATACAGATTTCAAATTCTGGCATAAGGCTAGGATGTAGATTTATAGAGGTGATTCTAAAGCCCTATCAATATACCAACTTATTTTATTCTCTGGGTTTTATATTCCGAGAATAGTGAGCAGCCACCTCAAATTCTGGGTGTTATCAAGGCTCCACCAGGGTTGTTACTGATTGGCCTCCCTTTCTTTGTGGGACTTTGAAGGCAGTGCAGGCGGAGAGGAACTGACTTTATTTGGGTTTGATCCTGGATATGGGAAAGCAAAATAATTTGAAAACAAGAACTCTGTAAATTTAAAAGATACTACCCCAGAGAGTTTAGGTCTTGGGAGAAGCTTTAATTGGTAGAGCAGGAGAGAATGTGATTCTGAAAAGTATTGATCAATGAGGGGAACTGATGTGAAATAGGTTAAGGTAAGATATTATTTTGAGGTACTGAGTTTCTGCTAACTTAGGTATTCACTTTGTCACCTTCTCTGTCCTTTGTCCAAGATCTGTATACACTTATTTTCCTTTGTGAGCTCATCCTTTCCCTGATTTCCAAAGTTTTCTCTAGTCTCACTATGTCTTGGATGATTACATCAGCCTGTCCTGCTACCACCTTCAAATCTAACATACTCAAAAGTCATCTCTGCACTTTAGAAAGCATTAACAACAGTAACAAACAACTTTTGCTTTGGCAGCATATATTATTAAGATGAAGGTTGAAGGTGATTCAGGAGGTGAATAGGCGTGATTCTGTAATAAATGTCAAACCTACGAATCCTATCAGATAAAATTTTTTTTAAAGACCGGTGTTTTGTGCTTTTTGTTTAATATATTTTTTTTCTGGTAGGGCTCAGGGGAAAGAACCTACCAGCAGACCCACCCCGTAGGTTGCAAAATTATTTGGGCCTTAGAGCTCTATGTCCTCTCATCAGGATCATCTCTGAGAAAGAACAAATCTATTTAACCAATGTTCTTTTGAAATAAACATGTATATGAACCACGTGAAATTGCCAAATGTCGCTGTTATGCTGTTTTTACTTAAAAAAAAAAAAAAAAGCAATGTATAGGTTCAGCCTAATATGGACATTCCATGTATTACTGAAAAAGGCTCTGCGCAGGGACATGGAGGAGAAGCGAGACGCCAGAGTTCCCCAGTACGCGGAGGAGAGCCTGGGGGGGTGGGGCGTGGAGGCTACCGGACTAGTTCCGTTCCCAGCCGAAGGAGGCTCCCGCACCACTGCTCGCTCTACTCGACTTCAACCCTGGCAGACGCTAGCTTTTCCACGCCCCACTTTGCAGCCGCCGTAAAGTGCGGCGTCGTGGCCGCGACTATTGTGACGCAGGCGCCTCGGGGTTTTGCGCGGGAAAAGGGAAGCAGTTTGGACTTCTAGCCAGTGTCCCTGAGGTCCGCTTTTTTCGTGGAGTCCGCCGTCAGCTCCGCACCTCTGCCAGCCATGGGGCTGCTGGAGCTGTGCGAGGAAGTGTTCGGCACAGCCGACCTTTACCAAGTGTTGGGTGTGCGGCGTGAGGCCTCGGACGGCGAGGTCCGACGCGGCTACCACAAGGTGTCCCTGCAGGTACACCCGGACCGGGTGGGCGAGAGCGGCAAGGAGGACGCCACCCGCCGCTTCCAGGTACGCGAGTGCCCACGCCGCCTACGCCTGGGCTTCTGATTGGCCTCGCCCGGGTGGAGTGCGCGGAACCTGGCGTTTTCCAATCTTTATTTCTCGCGGCGCGGTTTCTGTGAGAGGGGCAGGAGTGACTTGCAGGCT
>NW_006438113.1:11233919-11244711 GCF_000325575.1 Pteropus alecto
GAGGGGCAGGTGACTTGCAGGCTCTTGCCCTCGCAGATCCTCGGGAAAGTCTATTCTGTTTTGAGTGACAAAGAGCAGAGAGCAGTGTACGATGAGCAGGGAACGGTGGACGAGGATTCTGATGTGCTCAATCAAGATCGAGACTGGGAAACGTATTGGAGGTTACTCTTTAAAAAGGTAGAGGACTCCGGAGACTTCTTTGTGACTATTATCATTCATTCAACAAACGTTTATTGAATGCCTCTAAAGTCTCGCATTTTGTACTTTGTAGGAATGAGGAATTTCTGTTTAGTCTCGAAATATAAATATCACTGGCGTTTCTCAGGAGATAATATACTGTAATCTTTGAAGAAAAATAATTTAAACCTTAGGTTGAACCATGTGTTTTCGTATGTTCACACATACTTATTGAAATGAGTCTTTAATTACCTATTGATTTAGAGTGTAGTGAAAAGAGGGGATTTAATTTTTTACAACATGTGCTATATTTTACATATCCAAATGTAAGTCCTGAGTGTTTTTCTGGGTCCCTTCCCATCTTTGGAAACTCCACTTAAATTTTCCTGGTCTATGGTTAGCAGTTGTGAAGGTTGGACTAGGGAGAACTCTGGAAAAGCTTTGGCATAGAAACGTTGATTTCTTGCAACTATTTCAACTCAAGCACCTGTTGTATTTGGGAAGAAATATTTCAACGCCTAAGTCTAGTTTTACTAGTATACATTTTATTTAAAATTATCAAAGTTAAAGCATATATCTCTTATTTATTTAGATATCTTTAGAAGACATTCAAGCTTTTGAAAAGACATACAAAGGTTCTGAAGAAGAGCTGGCTGATGTTAAACAGGCCTATCTGGACTTCAAGGGGGACATGGATCAGATCATGGAGTCTGTGCTGTGTGTACAGTATACAGAAGAACCCAGGATAAGGAACATTCTTCAGCAGGCCATCGATGCCGGAGAGGTCCCTTCATATAATGCCTTTGTCAAAGAATCGAAGCAAAAGATGAATGCAAGGAAAAGGAGGGTAAGATTTTGAATGCTATTTATTACTTATATCTTGAATGCTTCCAAAAAGAATTTGAGGATATTTGCAATAATGGAAATATAGATAAGACTGCTGAAATAAGGAGAAAGATTAATTTGCTATGTAGTTCTCATCTAATAAAATGAGCATACGCTCATCAAGAGAAACTTTATTTTTCTTAGTATGTTGTGCTCAAGAGGATTTGTCTGTGTAGATTATTTAACTAATATCATTTTCAAATAACACTGAAATATCCTTCATATGGGCCAATTCCTGAGGCATTTCTCAGGAGACAGTAATGTAGTCGAGATACATAGGCTAGACAATGGTTCTCACGTGGTTAAGGGGTGAGGAGAAGGTGCGAGAGACTCTTTTTTAAAAAAGCTGTGTCTTGGTATTACAGGTTACTTTGCTCTTGCCCAGTTTCTTGAGTTGGGCCCAGATTACACATTTTTTAAACAAACTATTTAGTTTATTTTAATTGTGTCTTTTAAAATACCCTTTGAGGGAAAACTTTTGTGGAGAATCAGGATTGAAGTCTGTGTGCCCTTTACATGCATATTAAACTGTGGAGTTGGTTGGGGTAAGGAAGATGACAGGAGATAGGAGCTTAGAGACAGCTGGGGTTCTGGGAGGAAGTAGATTCAAAGTAGCAAACATCTGTGCCTCTGATCAATGGTTACTGGTACCAAAGTAACCATTGCCTCAACCTGGCTTTCATAATGGGAGCTCCATGGAGAGCGGATGGTGTAAGATTTTAGACCTTTGATTGGTACCTGAGGTGAATACCTTATTTTATATGGCTGAACTGGGAGTGGAGGTAGCTCTACAGCATTTAGATATAAGATGCACGGAAGGGAAAGCTGACATGTGTGTTGAGTTGAGAGAAGTGGAATGTATCAGGATCATCATTTTGGTTCATAAGCTACATCTGATTAGATTCAAACTGACAGTTTAAGTCAGTAATCATTTTCTCAGGTGAAGCTGAGCACAGCTGTATTCAGTATTTGGATATTAGCTTGAGAAACTTTCCTAGAGTTTTGGGAAAGAGATTTTAGCAAACTTAGGGAGGGGGATAGAGTATTAAAACAAAGCAATTGGAAACAAGTCTGTAGACACTGGAAACTTTATGTCTTTATTGGAATAACAAGGTTCTAATGTGTTATCGTTCCCAGTATTAATAGTATTTACTGCTATTTAGAAAATTCACTGAGGGTTGGGGCCTTTTAATAGTCTTAATTGTTGCCCTGAAAGAATAAAACGAACTTACCTTTTCCAAGGTATCCTTGTGGTATTTTGGCATCAGTGCTCTAGGAAAATTTGGCAAAAGAAGGCGGCTTTGAAGTCGGGTAAAGAAAGGTTAAAACTGAATTTGCTAGTGTTTATTCTGATTACTTAGGGGGAATTTTAAACCAGGGTTGCTTTCAAGGCTGCCACTAGTCACCTGTAGTAAATTGGGTTTCCAGAGGAGGAATCTGAGGTGCCTCTGTCCTGGAAATATTTTTGAGAGCATCTTTGGTTGTGACCTTTCTTAACTTCCCTTGCATTTTATTTTTTTTCCTCTTACCACGTGGTTTATTAATACCAAACAATGTGCTACCCCTAGCAAGTAGTAATGGCAAAAACTCGGAAATGCTTATTGGAATCAGAGGATATATTGCTTGCATTCAGCAATTTTGCTTTTTAATAAATGACATATTTGTGTAATTTTATCCTTTTTATCTGTATAATCCTCAAATTGAAAGGGTCTTGTCATAGATTTGGTTTTGGCAAAGAGGGTGTATTTTTATCATTTGCTAGGTTGCCATGGAGTCATTCATATGAGTTTCTCGTTTAGGCGCAGGAAGAGGCTAAAGAAGCAGAAATGAGCAGGAAGGAGTTGGGACTTGATGAAGGAGTAGATAACTTGAAAGCAGTCATTCAGGTAAACGTGGCACACTGTGAAGGTTGCCGCCATTTCTTTCATGTTCTGATTCTTACTGCTAATGTTTTCTTTGAAGTATATGTATAGTGTCGTGGGGTTTTTGTGTGTGTTTGTTTGTTTAAGACAGTGGTCCCCAACCTTTTTGGCACCAGGGAACAGTGCTCCTATGAGAATCTAATGCCTGGTCATCTGAGGTGGAACTGAGGCGGTGATGCTAGCGCTGGGGAGCGGCTGCAAATACAGACGAAACTTCGCTGGCTCACTCATTGCTCACCTCCTGTTGTGCAGCCCGGTTCCTAACAGGCCATGCACCAGTACTAGTTGGGGGCCCCTGTTTTAAGACATAATTCACGTACCATATATTCATCTTTTTAAAGTGTACAATTCATTGGTTTTTGGTATATTCATCAAGTTGTACAACCATCAGCATTATCTGATTCCAGAACATTTCATTACCCTAAAAAGAAACCCCTTACCCATTAGCAGTCAGCTCCCCATTCTCCCTTCCCATCAGCCCCTGGCAACGACTAAGTACTTTTGTCTCTGTGGATAGTCTTGTGTTTTGAAAGCTTGTGTTTTAACTCTCAAACAGAGCAGACAAAAGGATCGACAAAAGGAAATGGACAATTTTCTGGCTCAGATGGAAGCAAAGTACTGCAAGCCTTCCAAACGAGGAGGGAAAAAAACAGCTCTCAAGAAAGAAAAGAAATAATGGAACTTTCTCTTCAAAAGTCGTTAGGTATTAATTGGTGCCATTATAGGCAAGGTACAGTCAAGATTTGAAGACAAAAGTTAATCCAACCCTTGAGAAGAGTTGTCTTTACTGCTTAAATTATTCAGATTTATTATGTAACCCAGAATCTCTCAACCTGATCTTAGTATATTCTAGAAATCCCAACTTTCTGTGAAGTCCTCAAAGGAAAGAATTTGGTGGTGATAATTGAGGGAAGAGGAGGAGGTTGGTATACTTCCAGACAGCACTTCTTTCTGTGGATCTTCTGTACAAGAAACTCTTATCTAGAATGCTGGTCTGTCCTTTACCAGTTGTCATTTTGCCACACAGGAGTGAGCTGCAGAGTATTCAGAGTGATGTGCATGTTTATTAGGACAGGTACTGTACCTAGTTAGAATGCCTTCAAAACACTGGCTGGACATCTGTCTTCCAAATACTTGACAGTTTGCTTTTAGTCTTAATATTCTCGAATATACCCTCTGTCCTTTTTGTTTTACTCAACCAGGCTCTGTACTCTTTGCTTGAAGTACAAAATAAACAGGTGTTCACATTACTTCAGGCATCTTTATAAGACTTATACATGATTAAATAAACAAGTAAAAAAATGACAAGTTTTAATTTATCATTGGTATACTTCATTTGTAAAATTTAATAATAAAAATAGCCCAGTGATCATTTAAAATATGATCTAGAAAAAATACGAATGGTGTTTAGAGAAGAGAGAAGAAAAGTCCTAGTCAGCATTACAGGAGTTAGCCCAGTTTAAGTAGCATAAAGAGATGTTGTAATACTGCCTGAATGTCATTAAGCAGGTCACTGAACTTGTTGGAACTTGTTTTCTCATTTATGAAAGGGCTGATGGATTTTGGGTAAATGACTTCTTAGAGGCACTTTCCGACTCTTAACTCTAACTTTGAAAGGCAAGCCATCTTGATCCAGTGGTTTTTTTTTATTGTGCACACATGGCATTGATTTCTGAGAATAGTACATATATTTTCACTTTAACATTTAGTTGAATTGGTATGTATTTATTACAATATATGAAAGTTTTGTAGGGACTGTTCAATTTAAAATCTGATTTGTAGGCTAATATAGTCAATACCATATGCATAAAACAAGCCTTCTGTTACTAAGCTTTATGTATCAATTTATGTGAGGTAAGCATGTGACACGTTTTCAGTTTGTGATTACAAACAGGTTAAAAAATACTCTTCAATTGTATTAAAAATATAATTTAATGCAGGTTGCTTGAAGCATCTGTCTTCATATGATAGCATTAGCACACTAGTATAATAGAAAATTACCCCAATTTATGATCATTTGAATTTATCTACTCTAAAGATTAACAATAAGATCTAAAACTGGTATGATCATCAGAATTAAAGTTCAATGAAATTTAAATAAATTTAAGCCATAGTTAAAACCATTGCTGCATTCATGAGTACACTCAGGAAAAGATCCAAGGTAAAATCAGAAGAACACCACAGTTCTCTACTTCTGCTCTTAGGATGTGTTTATACTGAACTAGGGTTTTGGGTTTCTGAAATTTTAAGGAATTGCATCTGGCTCACTAGTAGAAAGATTCTATAAATTTTTTAATTGACTTTCTTAGAACTGCAGGAGAAAACTGGCAAGTTGAGTTTAATATTTGTAAAAAAAATATGACCACTAAAAAGTACTTTAAGAAAAAAAAGAAGCATAACCTGATATCAAGCAGGCATTGTGAAGTTGAGCTGGCACAGCCGAAATAAATATATGCATGATTTCACATGTTACTTTACACCAGTGTTCAACATTTATGTTTTTAGTTACCCCTTCCACTCTATCTGCCTGTGTGATTAGATATCTAAAGAGAAAGCTTTAGGAATGACATCTGTTTGATGAGTAGCTCAGATTTTTAACAGCACTATCTCTTAAAAATGAGTTAAAACTGAGTACAACTCTCCATATATTAATACAAGCAGAAGTATTCGAAAGCCAGTGATAATGTTATCAGATAATCATTTGCTGCTTTTTGTGTATGTATAGTCTCATAGAATCACATAATGATTGAACTGATCATTGTTAACAGACAACATGAGCAGTGATTTGGGGGTAATTATTCATTTGTTAAATCTTTGGGTACAAACTTTACTGTCCATTGGAATAGGTTCACTTATGCTGAAAGAAAACAGTAACTGGAGATAGAAACAGTACCCATGTAATCTTTGGCAGATACTCTTTTCTTCTCAGTCAGTTGTACCAAAATAACTCTTCGTGAAGATGGTTTCAGGTTGTCTCATATATAAGCTCTGCATCACACGATGAGTGAACACTGATTCATCAAATCTTCCCATATGTCCCCTGCAGCCTGAAGCAGATTCTTGCCCTATGGTCCCTGCCTGGTTCTAGAGACTGGTCCACCTCTGTTTTGAGATTTTGTAGACCCATGTAACTGAGGACCTGTCAGACAAAAATGACATTATAGAGTCACATTAATAGTCTATATTTGGTAATCTCAAATTCTTACCTAAGGGCTTTTTCCTCCAATAAATTTGGAGACTGGGACTAAGTAGTAGAATGTATTTACCAAGGCAATAAAAAAACCTTAGATATTTTATGTAAAAACTAATAATATTAAGATGAAAGCAGTAACCTAGTTTTAGAGAAGAGCCCACTAATTGAAAGGGACTAAAATGTCTTTCATTTCACTAAATGTTGCACTAGTTTCACCTGACCATCAACATGGCCAAATGTAATATCTAGCTTAGAGGAAGGATTACTTCTCTTCCAAGAACAGAATCCATTGAAAGCATTCAAAAACTACTAAACTGCTGCTAGAAAGTGAACTAAGAGAATTCACTTGGACCACAGAGATGGGTTGAAGGCAGATTATTTTTTAATGTATTTGTTGATTAATCTTATTAACAGGAAGCATATCAACTGCTCAGTACTTTTAAATGTCACCTACAACATAATGAGAAAGAATGATTCTGATGGTGGTGAGAAGACCATATAGGAAGACCACCATTATAGGAAGAATTAAAATATCCATAATTTTCTTCCATCACTCCAATGAAAATAGAAGCTATAGAATATAACTTAGAAATCAAAAAACTAAATGGGATAGAATTGGATTCAGCATATCTGGACATTTTAGAATTTCTTTTGTTTTACCTTGGCCTAGCAGGTTAACTGACTAAAGCAGTTTATAGCAATATGGATTTTGCCTACATAATAATAAAACAATGTTTGAATGTTATGAATATGACTTATTTGGCTGAAATTTAAGTACTGTTTACTTTGTCAGAGGAGTGAAAAGTTAGTTTACATAAGAGAAAACAAATCTGGAACTTTTTGGCTCTGAGCCCAAAGAGAGGTTTCTTTTTATTATATCCCATCTTCCAAAATGAACTTAAAGTGACTTACAAAGATGCAGGAAAACAAAACAATAAAGTCTGGAGAAAGGGAAAATAAGCATAGAAAAAAAATAAGAAAGGGAGGATCTTAACATCCATACAGTAGTAAAATAAGAGTCATGGCCCCACCTGTCCCTGCAGATCCCCTACTAGGTCGGGCCTGATGATACTCAACAGCATATGAATGACAATACTGTGTGTCTGGCTGAAAAAGAAAAGAGACAAATTCTTAAAATGCAGTATCTCCCGAAGGATAATATGTTAGTAGTTTTACAAGAGAAAACCTGGAAATTAAAAAAACACTGAAAATGGTATCATCTGCCAATCTGAGGGTCAGGTCGGCTGAGTGCACTCTGTTATGTGCCACGGAAAAAATCCCAAGCCAGAGGCCCACAAAGCCTTTTACTAACATAAAAATTGCAAGTTCTACAACTTTATTAATATGCCTTTAAGAAAATTTTAGCATTTATAAATCTGTATGGTTTAATATTTCTAAATATTTGTAATTGACTGCCAAGGGAATTTTGGCTGATTTGTTGCCTGCTGACTGTAAAACAGCAAGACAGCCTTTCAGCAGCGCTGAAACACCCATGACTTCTTCTCCCTACTTGTGACTCTCAATATGAAACTCAAACATTTCAAAATCACCTCAAGGATTTTAAAGATTTTAAGATATGACTAAAATATTAAAATGCAAAATATATT
The DNA here is from genome assembly GCF_000325575.1 of Pteropus alecto. Lineage (NCBI taxonomy): Eukaryota > Metazoa > Chordata > Mammalia > Chiroptera > Pteropodidae > Pteropus > Pteropus alecto. Next base: position 11,241,704 of record NW_006438113.1, read on the forward strand.
TTTAAAAAGCTATCAATGCTGTCTTGCTGGCATTTCTGGAATAAAAAACATCCTTTTCAGTTCCCTGTCAGAGCACTAGAATTGAGATTTCGGGAATTTTTTTCTGGTGAAGCCCATGTTTTTGATCAAAGATCAGCAAATGTAATTTGTAGAGGGCCAGGAGAGTAAATATTTTAGGCTTTATGGTTCAGACTGCCATTGTTGCACCTCCTCAACTCTGCTGTTGTACTGGGAAAGCAGCCATAGACAGTACATGATTGAGCGTGGTGGCTCTTCCCTAATAAAACTTTATTTACAAAAGCAGGTAGTAAACCAGATGGTCCATGAACCATAGTTTGCCGACTCCCGTTTTAGATGAGAACACCAAGGCGCAGAGTACTAGTCTGGCAGTGCCAAGCCCAGGACTCAGCTCTAGTACTCTTAGCTATAATGACTACTAGCTCATCTCCCTTTTCATGACAGCAAATTGAGAGAGAAATGGCTATGGTAAGACATTTTTACTTTTGTTATAAACTGAAAAAGAAGAAACTTTGAAATATTTTCATGTGTTCACTTTTACTCAGGCAATCAAAAAATAATTATTCGATATAGAATCTAGCTATAGAATATCAAACACTGCTTAACTAATGTCCTAGATCAAATTAAGAGAAGACAAATTTAATAAAGGTTTTCAAACTTTCTACGGTTCACACTGAGTAAGACTCAAATGGTCACATTTTCCCTTTTTTTGACCATGTTTTGGGTGAATCTCGCCCTAAATCAAGCCTCTTGAGGTCTATTTATGTCCACCTGGAACCCGAGAATGTGGCTTTATTTGGAAATAGTATCTGTGCAGTTGCAATCAAGTTAAGATGAAGTTATACTGGATTAGGGTGGGTCCTAAATTCAATGACTGGTATCTCTGTAAGAGAGAAATTTGGACACAAACTTTGCTAAGGCCATGTGAAGATAGAAGCCAAAATGGGAGTGATGCAGCTGCAAGCCAGGGAATACCGAGGATTGCTGGCAATCACCAGAAGCTAGGAAGAGGCAAGGAAAGATTCTTCCCTAGAGTCTGCAGAGGGAACATGGCTGTCTCCTAGCACCTTGATTCTGGACTTCTAGGCTCTGGAACAAAGAATAAATTTCTAGTGTTTCAAGCCACTTAGTGGTAATTTGTTACGCCAGCCCTAGGAAACTAATATAGTATGCCATTCATTAATTCGCGCTATTCTAGTAGGGGAAAAATCGAGTGGTGCTTTAGGCTGTAACATTTCAAGGGTTATGAGTTGAGATAAGCGGGCTGCAAACACCACCATCCTGAAAATTTATATAGGTTGTGCAGCCCCTGATTCTTGGGCACTGGGTTTAGCCCCAGTCACTTCTCCAGGCTCTCCAAGCCCTTTTGCCACAAAGCAAATGAGGTGGGGCTGAGCTCATGGCCTACAATTGGGCAAAGTCAATTGCATGAGCTCCAGTCTCCTAACCAGGTGTTTCCTATCTTGCTTAGACGTAAAGGGGCTGGTAAATGTACCAAAAAAAAAAAAAAAGAAAAAGTCTTAGATTGATCATCTGCCAACCCACTTTATAATCTGACACCACTATTGGTATAACTCCATGAGAGCAGCATTAGAGAATGAAGTTATGCTGACCTGATATGCACTGGGGTTTTTGCTTATTCTCAGAAATATCTAAATTTTTAGAATTTGTAATTTATGTATTATTATTATTATTTTTGCTTATTCTCAGAAATATCTAAATTGTTTAGAATTTGTAATTTATGTATTATTATTATTTTTGCTTTTTCTCAGAAATATCTAAATTGTTTAGAATTTGTAATTTATGTATAAGACATTTTGTATGTTAGGTGCCGCTGAGTCAGTTCTGACTCCTGGTGACCCTGTGAATGAGTGATGTCCACAATGTCCTGTCCTCAGTAGCCCTCCTCGGCCTCTGTGGACTCATGCCTATTGCTTTTATTATGGAGTCAATTCATCTCATATTTTATCTTTCTCTTTTCCTGCTTTCAATTTTTCCCAGCATTACTGTCTTTTCCAAAGACCCTTGCCTTCTCATGTGCCCAAAGTAGGACAGCTTTTGTGTTGTCATTTTTGCCTCCAGTGATGTTTCAGGATTAATTTGCATTTTACCTTATTCTTTCTACAAGTTAAAAGAACTAGGGGCAGAGACTAGTTAGAATTTCAACAAAACGTACTTACAACATTACTATTATTTTCAGAACCTCAACTTTTATTCTCAGAGTTGATTAACCACTATGTAAAGTCTTAAGTCTACCAAACTATTTTTTTTCCTCCCCCACCTTCCCCCTGACCCCTGAATGTCAAGATCATAGAGGAAATAGGTCACTCTACCAAAAATGACTGAGTTGTGTTGGGCCTGGAGAAAAAGTCAGGTAAAAGGAGCTTCTCCTGGGGCTGCTGATGGTTAAGTTCATCCACCACTGCACTTCGAGCTCGATTGGTATCGCCATGGCTTTTCTGTGAAGGGGATAAAATTACAGAAACGGTTAAAACAATTTGTAGTGGGATCTGTGCATGTCCTACATCTACCCCAGCAGGTATGGTAACTGCAGGCCAAGCACCCCCAATTCCATTGTCAAAAATAGAATTCTGTATGTACTTTTAACAAAATATAAATTAAGACCAGAGCATAGATCCTACAGAATTACTGTCCATGAAGTTTTATAAGCACATGGAAAGACATACCATTTGCCTTTGTGATCCCACAGTGCTCAAGTGTTCCATTTCAGCTGTGCCAATAGGTGGCAGCAGATTATTTCGACTCAGGGGCATTGGTGAAGGAGAAGAGAGTGAGTCGGCCGCCACTGGGCTGCAGGTCCCATCAGAGAACAAGACACAAAAACAAAGTTATAACGATACAAGCAAACTGATTAGAATCAAATAAATGACGATAGAGGAGTTTAATGTCACACACAGAAAGCTTTAAGCTAATTTTTAAAAGAGCTCTCAAAAGATTTTGGAAAATTAAGAGTTTGGGTTTTTTTCAGA
>NW_006438113.1:11244771-11258148 GCF_000325575.1 Pteropus alecto
ACTGGAATAAAGCAGTTTTCCCCATCTGGTATTACACTTCTCTACCAAAAATGGATTTGTAATTTCATATCTAATGGAATTCTCTACTGTTCTAGGCATTCTGGTTGTCCATTTCACTAATAACTATAATTCCCAGGTAAAGTTCCTAAACTTTCATTTTCTTCCATGGACTTTGGAGCAGTTTGCAGTATGACTCATACCCAAGACAGTAACTGAAACTGAAAGATACTTTCATGTCCCAGAAGAAAACAGCAACTTATTTTTCTACTTTGAAAAATGAACTGTCAGAAGAGATGAGATTAATTACACATCAAGACCATTTATCTTCTAAATGAATGAATCTATAAGCCATATTAGTATAGATGTAGCTACATCAACATTATAAAATAGTGAACCCTGGTGTTCTGACAAAGATTTTTGGTGGTTTTGGATATCTTAGTCTATTGGGATAAATTATAACAAATTGAAAAATGAAAATCAAGAAATAACATGTTGGGAGAGAAGTATAGTGATATGTACTTAATATAGAAGCTGAATTCAAAAGAGTCATGGCATTATTATCTCATACCCTTGGTCATAGTGTTAGAAATCAACCATCCTAAGATTTTTGTGAATCAACTAATAAAATAATTTTATTTAAAAAATTGACTTCTAGGTATTTTTTTGCACATAGTATGGAAGTTTAGTGTTATTTCCTAAGAAGTGCTAAGGGAATAAACTAATAAAATAATTTTATTAAAAAAAATTGACTTCTAGCTATTTTTTTGCACATAGTATGGAAGATACTATGTTTAGTGTTATTTCCTAAGAAGTGCTAAGGGAATATATATATTCTCAGTATAAAGCAACTACTTCTCTGACATTTTCGTTGTCAATGGAATAAGCATTTCCCAATGGTAGAGAAAAATATTAAAGGAGAATTAACTACTATTTTGGGATGCATTTCACTGAGCATGTTCCTACTAAGAAAAATGTTTAATAAAATACATACATCTTTTTTTCCTTTAGTAAGCGTGACTGAAGTATTCTAGCCAACGTTTTATTTGTAGAAATAGAAATCTTTAGTTAAATCAACAGAAAGACCCAGTACCTGAATTTAATTCAAGTTTAAACTCATTTTTTTCTGTAGTGGATTTAAACCAGTCTTTAATCTATCATAAAAATAAGCAATGATTAGTTTATAGGTATATATTTCGATCTTATATTTAAATTTGTTCTCTATGTAAAAGTCTTCATTAGTTTTACAACAGCTTCCAGAAGTTCTGCTTTTGAAACCTACACTCGGGATCCTCTGAGGATTTCTTCCATAGGTCTTGGTGTTCCAGCGCGTGAATGGCTTGTACTGATGGGATGAAGGGTTCGTGGTGGAGGGTTGCGTCTCCTGGTGGACTGCACTGTATATGACAGAGATGATGTACAAAGGTCCAGGGCTCGATTTGCCCAATTTCGGGTTGAAAGGATGGTACTGGACCCGGGCCTCATAAGTAGCTTGTCATCAATATCTCTAGTGGCCAAATCAGAAACCCACAGTGAAATCAAGGTTTCTCTATACCAGAGACAAGACTCAAAAGAGTAAAAAGCCTTAGACTATAAAATACATTCGAGGTAGAAAACAAAAGTAAAAATCCATTCAATCAGTAACTTAGTTTCTAAAAATTATGTAATCTGACTTAGGTATGAGAACGTGTTCTTAAAGACCACTTCACGCATACACATAATTTACTAGAATGGGGATTTAGGAAACCAAGTCCCTTATTCACCTGCCATCACAGTCACTTCAGTTACCAGTGAAGGCTAACCTGAAGGGTACCTCCTCCAAAATATTTCCCAAAAGTTTACCTCAGGGACTGAGATTCCTACCATATTTGAGGCATTCTTTTGTGCTGAAGGAATGTCACCAGAAAAACAACACAATGGTAAATATTGCTGCTTGGGAGTAATGTGGTACCAATGTGGCTCCCACTGTGGAGATTAAAATGCTGAGCTATTTGGAGCCTGCAAGGGTAGGAGTGTGGGTCCCTCGGAAAGCTGGGAGCAGGCAAAGGGTCCAGAGCCTTGGGCTGTCCAAGGTAGAAGGACCACAGTAGATCCTCATTTGCATAAGCAACTGAAATAGAACACTTTGGTGTAAGTACTCTGATAAAATACCTTGTCCAAATAGTTCAGCAGCTTAAATTCGGCCTTACAGACTCAGGAGTTTTGTTTTTTAGGCAGATGAGAGGACGTTTGGCTCTACTGTAAGGCACCTAAGAGGCAGCACTTGCACAATGAAATGGGAAAGTGAAAGAATAAAGCTCTGTCATGTGTTATTTGGTTTTCAGCAAGTTCTTCAACCTTTCAGGACACATTACTGTCCTCTAGTGCAAAATATTCCTCAATGTTTGGTGGACTTTGAAGGGAAAGTGCTCGTCAGGAAATAGGACTAAGCCTTGAGCATTACAAGAGATCTTTTTGGTTTCCAGCCTCCCTATCCATTCAGTTATGTATTTTCTTTACATACTATACTTTCTAATTACAGAAGGTTTAGTCTATGGCCATGCCACCCTGAACATGCTCGATCCCATCTGATCTCAGAAGCTAAGCAGGGTCGGGCCAGGTTAGTACTTGGATGGGAGACCACCTAGGAAGACCTACAGGTGCTCTAGGCGTAAAAAAATTAAAAAAAAAATAAACATAAGGGATTGTAAACTGATAAGGGCCTTGCAGTCGGTGAGGTCAACAAAGGGTTGCCTCGCCTAAACAAAAAAGGGGAAAAAAAATAATTACAGAAGATTTAGGCCTTAGCTACTCTTTGCCAACATTATTTTGTCCTCCAGCTACTCATTCATAATTCTAGATTCAATTACCACCTCTAGCTAAGTGACTTCTAGATCAACTGCCAAATCTGACCCATATTTCCCACAAGATGCCCCATCACTGTAAACCCAACACACCCCAAACGAAACTCATCTTCTCCTCTCCCAAACAAGCTTCCCTTGAGTGTGAAATCTCCAAGGTAACTGATTCTTTTCTTTTTATAGAATTTGATTTCTTTTACAATATCTCCAGATATATTTAATTTGCTACAACTTGAGTGTAGACCCTTAGCAGCGTATGCTTGAACTCCTGCATTAGATTCCTTACTTTCAGTTCCTCCTGCTGCAATCCAGTCTCTGTTCTGCTGTGAAATCTATCTTTCAAATTCCTGATTTAAATATATGTGCTTCCCAACTGAAACTCATACATTGCTGGTGGGAGTATAAAATGGTGCAATTACTTTGGAAAATTGTATGGCATTTTCACTTCTAGATATTGACCCAAGAAAATGAGACCATAGGTCTACAAAAAAGATCCGTGCAAGAATATATTTAGTGCCTTTCCGCATAACTAACTGCCCCTATCTAGAAACAGCCCAAGTATTCATTAATAGAAGAATGGATAAACAAATTGTATATTCTTAGAATAGAATGCTACTTGGCAATAAAAGAGAAGGTAACATGCAACAACATGAATGGATCTCAAAAACATGGCATTCAATACCCTCCACAGTCTGGTCCCAACCTTCATCAATTTCATAGTCTCTTCTTTTTCCCTAATCATACCATGGCCTAATTTAATTCTAGAAGATTGTCAATAATCTTTGGTCAGAAGCATTAAAGTTCCGACCTATCTCCTATCCTATTATAGCAAAAATGGTTTTTCTCTTTTACATATTTTGTGTTTTCCCATCTCCAAACCTTTTCCCACACCATTTCTCCTACCTAGAATAAATAGCCTTACTGCTCTTCTCTGCTTATGCACACTCTCATCTTTCAAGGGCAAGTTCAAAATCTATACTTACCCAGCAAAATGCCTCCCTTCTTTGGGGCTGCCATAGCACTCACTCTGGGTGCCATCCACTTAGCATTCAGTCACAAAAATGCCCTGTATGGTTAGGTCTCTTTCTACCTGTGTGTGTCTTCTCTTTCTAGTTATATTATTGGCTCCTTGAACTTGAAGACCATTTCCCTTAGATGCTTTTACTTTCTAGGTGTCTGACTGCTTGTTCGCTATTCAATATGTTCATGTTGATTGACTGACTGTCCTATTCTCAGTGATCTACGTAAACTCTATAGTCTTTTACAATTTTATACTTCTTACAGGAGTTTGTCCATTAGGGAGAGATTTCTTGGCTGTAGAGGCATCCCATGAACCAAGAGACCATTCACATTTGGCTGATGACCACTTGCTGCTTGACAGAGACTCATCTATATGTTAAAAGAAGACGTTACTCATTGGTTGGTGAAGATACCTGCTTAGTTGTCCAACTTTGCCAAAAGTTATTTCCAAATTAGGTCATTTATACATTTTTCTCATATGCCTTAACTTTTGTAATATCTTGGCCAATAGCCCAGCTGGGGCCCTAAGTTCACTGTCAAGATGACAGTGAACTTAGTCCTGAGGGATGTGGGGGGACAATCCCTCAAGATGACAGGGTCATAGTCCTTTCCTCTCTATTCCTAAGTGACAGCAGGTGGGGTAAGCCTGATCAATCTAGATGAAAGCACTTAACAGCCACTGTCACAGAGGAGAGAGGACCTTTATTATTTTTGTTACTTACATTACATTATAAAAGAAAACCTAAAAAGAAAAAACAAATATGGAACAAAAATGGAAAAAATAAGGGTAAGCTCTAACAATCTCACATAGTCCTCCACTCTATAGAAACTAATCCTTTCTCCACTACCGCTGGAGTAGTCAGCTCTCACTGATAACCTAAATTCTGAAGACTTATTAGAAGGTGTTAATCTTATTTGTTCAAATGTTAGCAAGATTTACTCTTACTTGGACTGACATCACCACCTCAGTGTCCTGTTTCTTTTTTCTCTCAAGCCTTCAGTTTGGCCGTCTCCTTTGCCATGCATTTTCCTCCTACTTTCTCTGAAGAATGTTTGGATTAACACTTCTTCTTTTTATTATTAAAAATCAAAGCCATTTAACTGTTTGGGACTCAGTTTTCTTAAACCATAGCCAAACCAGTTCAACATGTAGAAGTATTTTATTACAACCAAAGGAACATTAGTTCACCTGGTTCATCCTTTAATGCAATATGGTATGGGCCTTATTTTAAATAGCTCATTTATAAGTCCAGCTGCACAATATCTGGCCAGTATATTAACAAAGCAAATACTAGATCTGGTAGTAAAATCCAGGGTTGATGAGTATGGTCTAAGGATTAGAGTCCTTTTTCTCTCTTTTTTTCCCTCCCCACTACCCTCCAACTCTTTTGTCACAAATAACACTGGGAAATTAACATGTAGGAACTGGCACTACATAAGTCATTACACTAAGAAGAGACCAGGCAGGCTCATCAACCTGTAAGAAATGGCCATCTTTATGCTTGTTCATAGACTTAATTAAGACTCTTTCTCCTCTCTCTGGTTTGCCTTTTACACCTGGGTTATGAGTGCTGAACCTCCATAAGGCAAAAAAGTCAACAGATTCAAATATTTAAAAAACAAAGACTAGGTAAGCAGAGGTAAGAGAAAAAGGAAGGCGTCAAAAAGAAAGTCAAAGGGCAGAATGTTAAGACCATAAAAAATCTGAGACTTGGTCCCTCTTTTCATTATATCCTTCATTCCAGAACAGAGTTAGGCTCACCACACAGTTGATTCTAGATTGCACAGCTTATAGATGCCTTTTCAAAAGAGCTGACTGAAAATAACCATAATTTGCTATTAATTTTTTAAACTGAAATTAAATTTGTCAACACGTAGAGTCCCTAGATTATCGTGATAAACACGTAACTTTACTGAAAAAAAAATTGAGTCATAAATAATACAACTAAGGCAAATAACTCTGAGCAAACTTCCTCTGGCAAGAATAGTCCTAGGTTCTTCAGTATATTCCCCTGTGGGGCTTACCGGATTCGAGGTGATGGACAGCACCTTAGACTGTGGCACTCGAGGTAAGACCAAAGGTTGTGGTTCACTCAGCACACAGGGGCTTTGTGAAGCTGATCTGGTGATTGCAATATTACTCTCATCATCTGAGCAAAGGAACAGAATCTATTATCCATGGATATCTCCAGACCCACAGTATTGTGAAAAAAAAAATCTCCCCTCAGATCTCGTGGTCTCAAGCTAGGCTTCACTCATATTAGCAGCCCAATTTCATACAGCATGCATGATTCAAAAACGAACAAGCAAACAAAATACCTCAAACCAAGAATTTCGTTTAAAGCAGGCTGGCAATGCCTATTGGTACCTGGCAGAAGGAAAAGCAAAGATATCTAGAGCAAAGCTTGTGCAACAAAGTATTTGCACTTGATAGATATGTTCTACATATGTATTGTCCAAAATAGTGGCCTCTAGCCACATGTGGCTACAGAGCACTTAAAATTTGGTTTGCTTGAGGAACAGAATGTTAAATTTAATAGCCACACGTGACTAGTAACTACTACAATGAACAATGTAGTCCTAGGGGAACCTTCAGATTGTTAATCTAGGCTTCAAAGAATTTCCACATAAAGTTACAAGATTAAAACCCACTGTTAAAAATCACATGATCCAAGAGGAAACAAAATACCTTGAGAAAGAGCAAGCAGAAATACATAATCAGGTCAGCAAAGACTTCCGAAATTGGAATGATCAGGTTCGAAATGTAAAACAAATGAAGCAATTAAAAATATAAGTAAAGAGTAAGACATAAAAATACCCAAGTAGATTTGTAAAAGAAGAAAACTACAAAAGAACTAAAATTACTAAAAAACTCAGCAGAGAGTTAATAATGTTAGATCCTTCTGAAGACAGACTTAGTGAACTAGAAGAAAAAGATCTAAGGAATTCATCCTGAATTCATTCCAGAGGAAAGGAGGTGGGAAATATGTACACTAAAAAGGGTGAATTTTGCTGTATGTAAATTATACCTTAATTTTTTAAATGGTGAAATAAAACCACAATGAAACACCCTTTTATACATTGACAAAAAAATGATCAGTAGCTATTGAAGAGATTGTGAGCACAGGAACTCGTGTACTGTTAGTGGATATATAGAACAATCACTTTGGGCAATTGGGGATTATCTAGCGTAGTTGAAGACGCATTTCTCTATGAGCCAGCAACTCCACATGATGGTGTATGCCCTAGAGGAACTCTTGCACATGTGTACCAGAAGACTGCTCAAGAATGTTCATAGCTTCATTAATCATAATCAAAATATTGGATTTTGGCATTTCCAAAAACCTGGGATTTTAGCACTTCTCACCATCAATTTTGGCTCCCAAACTGACTTCAAGATGTGGAATCATGTTTTTGAGTAGAACTAATATGAACTCTCGGTTGTCATTGTTTCTAAATCACTTCATCATCTTGTTTATTACTGCTTCATTCAGAGAAGGTGTACCTTTTCTTGACAAAAATGTCTAGTGAAGTTTGTTTTCCCATTAGCAAATTAGAGTTAAAGATAATTTTTAAATATTATTCCATAATTTGGATTTTAAAACTGGTCTGATTAAAAGTTAAAAGAGTTGTTAAAAAAGTTATAAAATAAATTATTACATTCAGTTTCATAAACTACTCAGTTACAGTTGACAAACCTTAAAATACCACAAGTTGTCATGTGGTGTTTTAAAAAATCTTATTGTAGCAAGATATACATGAAATTTACTATTTTAACCATTTTAAAGTATACTGTTGAGTGGCATTAAGTACATGCATGGTGTTGTGCAACCTTCACCACTATCTATTCCATAACTTTCACCACCCCAGTGGGAAACCTTATGCCTGTTACCACCATCTGTGTTTTCAACAGTAGCTTGTGTTTTCTTGTTGTATAGAACACTGTTGTAAGAATGTATCACATTCTACTGGAGGGATACTTGGGCAGTTTCCAGTTTATGTCTCACAGTGTAGTTATGCACCTTCTTATATATGTCTTTGGTGAACATACATACTAAATATATAAGAGTGCACATGGATATATCCACTCATTTATATATTGTTTATGGCAGTTTTCAAGGGCAGAGTTGAGTAATTGTAACAGAGACTGGATGGCTGGCAAAGACTAAAGTATTTACTACTTGGCTTTTTATGCACAAAATTTGCTGACTCCTGTTTTAGGGAATTTCAATCAGCCCACTAAACCAGTTAGAGATCCTGCAGCTCCATTTCAAGATCAGTGTCTTTGTTTTAAGACTTTAATTCTAAAAATCACAGCGACAATGAAATGACGTAAATTATATATGCACAGAAAAATAAGCTGAAAGCATATTAATTCACAGCCCAACATTGGTAAATTGTGATAGGCAAAATCAATGTTTTCTCTGATATCTCAGTGGCTGATACTGAAAACTAAAGGAGTTCCTTTATCTCCAGCATTTATTACTAAGTTTGACTGTGGACTTTATCACCTGTTCTGTCTCCAAAAAATTAACCTCACTTAATATAAACCAGTTAGTTTTTAAAAGTTTTATTGTTCTCCAATACCAGCTTAAAAAGAGAACTTACATATATACAAAAGAATGGCTTTAAAAAAGAAACCACAGTATCAACTGGCCGATGTGTGAAGCAACTATGGAAAATGTAGAGCAACTGGAATTCTCATAAAATACTGGTGAGAGTGTAAATAGGTGCAGCCACTTTGGAAAAATTTATGGCAGTATTCACTGACATCGGAATAGCATATCCTATGACCCAGCAATGCTGCTCTTCTGTATCCAGTACATATGTTTACCAAAAGACACATACAAGAATGTTCATAACTGCACTGTATGTAGGCAAACAAACTGGAAACTACCCAAATGTTTATCTACAGTAAAATGTGATATACAATTGAAAACTATAACAATGAAAATAAACTCTTGTTACAAGCAAAACTTGAATTTAACGATGTTGAGTTTAAAAGCCAGGTGAAGGGCACATACTATACAAATGTGTTTTTACGAAGTTTTAAAACAGGTACAATTACTCTGTGGTGTTATGTCAGAAAAGGGTTATTCTTAGGGAAGTAGTTTAGTAACTGAAAGAAAGCATGAGAAGGGCTTCTAAAGTGTTGGTAATGTTCCGTCATACAAATGTTTCTAAAATAAGCTTACTTGATATAAACTTATTCTGTGATTTTCTATATAGATATACTTTAATAAAAAGTTTAAAAATTTTGCTGGACTTCTGCTTACAGCCAAGATGGAATAACAGACTGGCTTTACTCTCCTGCTTCAAACAATAAATCCATGAGACTGGAAATCGGGTCATGAAAGATCAGATCATGAGATGGTAAACCAATGAGGCTAGCCCTACGATTGCCTTGAAAGAGTTTCCAAGACGTGACACAAAGAGGGAGAACAGAGGAAGACCCTGGTGGACTCCCTGATTTGAGAGTCCAGAGAGACCAAGAGAGCTAGGGTTCATAGGACAGTACCAGAGAGGAGGAAAGTGAACAGAAAGAGAACCCAGGATATCTGCAGAGGATAGGGTGTTACTTTAGTACTCAAAAGAGTACTGATCAGTGCATGTGTGAGAAAAAATACCTGAGGCTAGGAAAGACAACCAACTGAAAGAATTAGAGGGAACAGTGCCTGCTGCTTATACAAGATCAGAAAAATTCCCTGCTCCCACCAGCCATACTAGAAAAACTCATAATTCATGGGTAATTGGACAGAGTACTTGGGAAGATCTTGCTTTAGTAGCTGGGGAATAATTAGCTCTATAGTGAGCATTGCTCCAGACCTGCCTAACGAATCATAAAAGCAAGACCAGAAAGGACAGAACTTATTTCAAGTAACTGCATCCCAGAAAAAGACCAGGAAAATTTATACGAATAAAAAAATTCACCCCCAATAGGATAAAATTCACAATTTCTAGCATCCAAAGATTACCAGGCAGGAAAACACAACTCAGAATGAGGAGAATGTCAATCATTGAAACCAACCCAGATGTCGAATTATTCCACATTTTTCAAAAAATTAGCAACATGGGAGATATTAACATCACTCATATTTCATAGAAAACAATGTCTGAGTAGAAAAATACACTGGATGAGCTTAACAGTAGATTCAACATTGCAGAAGAAAAGATTAATGAACTTGAAGGCACAATAATAGAAACTATCCAAAATGAAATATACGGGGGCGGGGCGGGGGAATGTATCTGAGGGATAAGTGATCAAATGGATTAAATATGAGTAACTAGAGTCCTGAGGGATGTGGGGGGACAGAAAATATCTGAAGAAATAATGGCTGAAAACTTTCCAAACAAAACAAAAATGCATAGATCTAAATAGTTCAACAAACTCCAAGCAGAAGTAACATGAAGAAAATTATATTGAGGCACATCATAATCAGATTGCTCAAAAGCAGTAATAAAGAGAAAATCTTAAAAGCCACCAAAGAAAAAAAGACATGTACACAGGAACAAAGAAAAGGATGACATCAGATATCATGTCACAATGCAAGTGAGAAGAGAGTGGACAACATCTTTCAAGTACTGAGAGAAAAACTGTCCACCTAGAATTCTGTACCCTGAAAAATTGTCTTGAAAGAAAAAGCAAAATAAAGAAATTTTCATATCTACAAAAGAAAGAATTCATCATCAACAAACTCACATATAATAAATGTTAGAAGACGTCTTTCAGATTGGAAGAATTAAAAAAAAATTTAATGAGAAAAAATCTACATAACATAAAATTTGCCACTTTAAACCATTTCATAATATACAATTAAGTGGTTTTTAAAAATTATATTCACAATGTTGTGCAACAACCACCACTATTTAATTCAGAAAATTTCCCTCATTCCAAAAAATCCCATAGTTCCCAATTCCCCTCTTCCTCCATCCCCTGGCAACCACTAAACTACTTTCTGTCTCTATAGATCTTCCTGTTCTGGACATTTCATCTTAATGGAATCATAAGATCATATAATACACGGCCCTTTGTGTCTGGCTACTTTCTCTTAGCATAATATTTTCAAGGTTCATTCATGTCATAGCATGAATCATTACTTAACTCTTTTTATGGATGAATAATATTCCATTACATGGTCTATTAGTTACTCAGGCTGCCATAACGAAATACCACAGACTGGACAGCTTAACAGAAATTCATTTTCTCACAGTTATGTAGCCTAGGAGTCTAAGATCAAGGTGCTTTCAGGGTTGATTTGTGGCGAGACCTCTCTTCCTGGCTTGCAGGCAGCTGCCTTTTCACTGTGTCCTTGCGTGATCTCTTTTCTGTGTATCCACAGAGAAAGAGAGCTCTAATGTCTTTTCCTCTTCGTATGAGGATACCAACCCTATAAGATTAGGGCCCCATCCTTATGACCTCATTTAACCTTAATTACCACCCTAAAGGCCCTATCTCCAAACACACTCATTGAAGGTTAAAGGCTTCATCATATGAGTTTTGAGGGGGACACATGGATATGCCAAATTTTCTTTATCCATTCATCAGTTGGTGGATATTTGGGTTGGTTCCACTTTCTGATTATTAAGAATAATGCTGCTATAAACTTTCATGCACAGGCTTTTTTGTGGATATATGTCTTCAATTCTTTTGGTTATATACCTTTGAGTGGAATTGCTGGGTCATATGGTAATTTTATATTTAACCTTTTGAGGACCTGCCAAACTTTCCAGTACAGCAATACCTGTACTACTTTATATTCCCACTAGCAATGTATGAAGGTTCCATATTTCCACATCCTTACTGTCCTTAAAACACACACACACACACACACACACACACACACAGAGCTATCTTAGCAGGTACGAAGTGGTATCTCACTGTGGTTTAGGTGTTGATTTGCATTTCTCTAATGAATAATGATGTTGTTATAAATGATTTTTTCATTTACTTATTAGTCATTTGTATATCTTTGGAGAAACATCTATTCAAGTTATTTGCCCATTTTTTAACTGAGTTGTTTGTCCTTTTGTTGAGTTGTAGTTCTTTATGTATTGTGGATACTAAATTCTTATGTGGTATATGATTTGCACATATTTTCTTCAATTCTGTAGGTTTTTTTTTTACTTTATGATAATGTCCTTGATACACAAAGATTATTATTATTTTTCCTCATTCCTTCTCATGACTTCATTTATTTATTTATTTTGTATGGTGACACTGGTTAACAAAATCCAATAAGTTTCAGATGTACACTTTAACAGTAGGCATATATATATATTAACACTGTGTGTTCACCTCCCATAGTTAGACTTTTTTTTTGTCACCACATATTTCACCCCCTTTACCTCATCTACCTATCCCCTACCCCCACACCCTACCCTCCGGTAACTACTAGTCTATCGTCCATGTACATGAGTCTCTGTCCTGTTCCTTTGTTGCTTTTAGGTTTATATCCCACATATGTGATATCATGCGATTTTCAACTTTCTCTATCTGCCTTATTTCGCTTAGCATGATTATCTTGAGGTCCATCCATGTTGTCGCAAATAGCAGTATTTCATCTCTTTTTATGGCCAAGTAATATTCCATTGTATATATGTACCACAGCTTCCTTAGCCAATCATCTATTGTAGGACACTTTGGTTGCTTCCATGTCCCGGCCACTGTGAATAATGGTGCTATGAACATGGTGTGCAAATATCATTTTGGATATGGGTTTTCAAATCTTTGGGGTAGAGGGATTGCTGGATCATATGATAGGTCACTTCTTAGTTTTTGAGGAACCTCCATACTATTTTCCTTAGTGGCTGTACCAATTTGTAGTCCCACCAGCAGTGTATGAGGGTTCTTTTTTCTCTGCATCTTCTCCAACCTTTGTTATTACTTGTCCTCTTGATTATAGCTATCCTAACAGGTGTGAGATGGTATCTCATTGTGGTTTTGATCTGCATTTCTCTAATAGCTAGCGTTCTTGAGCATCTTTTCAAATATTTGTTGGCCATTTGTATGTCCTCCAGGGAGAGGTGTCTGTTCAGGTTCTCTGCTCCTTTTTTGATTGGATTGTTTGTTTTGTTGTTGTTGTTGTTATTGAGTTGTATGAATTCTTTATATATTTTGAATTTTAGGCCCTTTGTATATTTTGGATATCGGAGGCATTGCTGGCAAATATATTTTCCAGTTCAGATGGTTGTCTCTTTACCTTGTTGACAGTTTCTTTTGTTGAGCAGAGCTTTTTGGTTTGATGTAGTCCCATTCATTTATTTCTGCTTCTACTTCTCTTGCCTTTGAGGTCAAATTCATAAAATTCTCTTTAAGTCCAAGGTCCTCGAGTTTAGTTTCTCTGTTTTCTTCTATGCATTTTATTGTTTTAGGTCTTATATTCAGGTCCTTGGTTCATTTTGAGTTAATTTTGGTGTGTAGTGATAGAAAACAGTTTAGTTTCATTCTTTTGCAGGTGGCTTTCCAGTTTTCCCAGCACCATTTATTGAAGAGACTTTCCTTTCTCCGCTGTATGTTCCG
>NW_006438113.1:11259928-11272138 GCF_000325575.1 Pteropus alecto
GTCCCTTTATCATTATGAAGTGTCTCTCAGTATCTTTCTTTACATTTTTTATTTTGAAGTCTATTTCATCTGATATTAGTGCCACTACTCTCGCTTTTCTCTGAATGCTGTTTGCTTGAAATATCATTTTCTGCCCTTTCACTTTGAGTCTATATTTGTCTTTGGAACTGAGCTGTGACTCCTGGAGGTAGCATATAGTTATTTTTGTTTTTGTTTTTGTTTTCCACTCTGCAACTGTGTGCTTTTTAATTGGTGAGTTCAGTCCATTTACATTTAGGGTGATTATTGAAATATGAGGTCTTCTTATAGCCATTTTATCTTTTGCTTTCTGGTAGCTTGATGTTTCCATAGTTTCCTTGTCCTTCTGTTTCTGTTTTCTTTATTTTGGTTGGCTTTTGTGGGTTTTCTCTCTGGTTCCTCTTGTGTTACGTTATATACTTCAGCTCTGAATCTGTGGTGTGTGGTCAACATTACGAATATGAAAAAGATAGTTATATATATATATACGGTCGTGCATTTTCTTCTATGTGTGCCTTATCTCCATTCCCCTTTGTGAATTTGGATCTTTGAATCCTCCCCTTTTCAGTCATTGTTGTCTCAGTTTGTCCTTATGTGTGCTAAATGTTCATTACTATCTTGCTATAGCAAATCTCTTCTTATTGTTTAAGCTTATAATGCCCTGTTCTTAGTATGGGTTGCATCCTTTGCTTCTATTTGCCTGATAGTCACCTTACTCCTAATTATGTATTTTTTTTTTTTTTGTCATTTTGTTATAGGTAAGCTGACCCCTTTCAGTATTTCCTGTAGTGCAGGCCTCGTAGTGGAGAATTCTCTCAATTTTTATGTCTGTAAAGGTCTTTAGTTTACCTTCATATCTAAAGGAGAGCTTAGCTTGATAAATTACTCACGGCGGGTAGTTCCTTTCACTTAACAGTTTGAATATTTGATTCCACTCCTTTCTTAAAAGGTTTATAAGGTTTGTGCTGAGAAGTCCGACGATAATCTAATGGGTTTTCCTTTACAGGTTACCATCTTCTTTTCCCTGGCTGCCCTGAGATCTCTCTTTGTCATTGATATTTGATAATTTTAATACAATGTGCCTTGGTGAAGGCCCAATTGGGTATTCTATTGACTTCTCGTATTCGAAGCTCCAGCTCATTCCTTAGATTTGGGAAATTCTTGTCAATTATTTGTCTGAAAATGCTTTCTAATCCCTGCTCCTTTTTCTCTCTTTTGAGAACTCCCATTATTTTTATATTTCCTCTCCTGAAATATAAAAATAATTCTTGTATTCAGCTAGTTCTTGTATTTCTTTCATTATTTTTCATTCTTTGGTTTCTCTCTTCTTCCTTCTGATTTATTTCTAGATGTGTCTTCGATATCACTGATCCATTTCTCCATTTGACCCACTCTATTTCCCAAGCTTCCTATTTCATTTTTCAACTCTTGCAGTGTTTTTTTTTTTTAATCTCCAGAAGTTCTTTTCTGTTCTTTTTGAAGGTTCAGTCTCCTTGCTAAAGAACTCATTCTGCTCATCTAGTTGTTTTTTCAATTCCTGAAATTCTTGATATGACTCATTTTGGATTTCACTGAGTTTTTTCAGAAGTATCATCCTGAATTCTCTGTCATTTAAGTCGCATATTTCTATGTCTGTAAGCTTATTTTCTGGAGATTTTTCTCTTTCTTTCTGACATGCCTTGTCACCTTGGTTGTTCATGGTGTTTAATGGACTATTTATTTCTCTGCCTGGGCATTAATGGAAGTATATTCTGCTTTTTTTTTCCAGAAAGATTTATTATATAATGGCCTCTCATTAGCCTTTTGCAACTAGGAGCTTTTCTTTTGGTTTCCAGTAGGTGGCGTCTAAGCCTCTTGGATCTCTGCTTTATATAAAGCCTTATTAATGCCTTTTTATTTTCTTGTAGATATTTAATCATGCTTGTTACCCTCAGTCTCAGTCCCTGTCAGTGTTCGGTCTCGGAGGTTATGGGGGGATGGGCCCTCTGAGTTGAGGGATGGGAGCTGCAGCTCAGCCTCGGTTTTACAACCGTGGCTAGTAAAAATCAAATGTTGTTTCTCTATCGTCTGGCTTCTCTGCTTTCTGCCCTGATGACTGGGCCCTCCCGTCCGCCGTGTGGAGCTCACAACTCTCCCAGGCAGGGTTGCTCAGGGAAGTCGCTGCACCTTCTCCCTTCTCCCTCCTCCTACAGGGAACTCCAGCGGCTCTGAGAGGCAATGTCTTTATTTCTCCCAGTCCACTGCCCGACACCCGGGGTTCTGACCTGTGGTAGCTCTTATGTGCAGATCCCATGCTCAGATTTGTTGAGTTTTAGGTGTTCAGCTTATTGTTGTTTCAAGGGGACATCTCTCACTCTGCCATGTTTCTCCAAGCTACCTTCCAAAGTTTGTTATTTTGATAAAGTCCACTTTATCTATTTTTTCTTTTGTAGTTAGTAGATTTGGTGTCATATCTGAGTCCACTGTCAAACAAAACAATAAACCCTCAGACCCAAATAGCTTCACAAACTCCAAGTAGAAGTAACATGAAGAAAATTACATCAAGACACAAGCTAATGAAGATATATTCCAATTTTTTAAGAGTTTTATAGTTTTAGTTCTTAAATGTGTGTCTTTTTTCTATTTTGAGTTGCTATTTTGTAGATGGTGTCAAGTAAGGTTCCAACTTCATTCTTTTGCATGTTACTATCTAGTTATTCCTGCACCATTTATTGAATGGTCTTGGCACCTTTGTTGAAAATCAATTGGTAATAGATGTGTGGATTTATTTCTGAACTTTTGATTGTATTACATTGATCTACATGTTTGTCCTATGCTAGCACCACACTGTTTTGTTTACTGTAGCACTGTATTAAGTTTTAAAATCAGGAAGTATGAATCCTCCAACTCTGTTCTTTTTCAAATTGTTTTGGATATTCAGGGTACATTGCATTTCCATATGAATTTCATGATCAGCTTGTCCATTTCTGCAAAAAAGGCAGTTGGAATTTTCATAAGGATTGCACTAAACGCGTAGATCTGTTTGGGGAATATTGCCATCTTAACAATATTAAGTCTTTCAATCTACAACACAGATGTCTCCATTCTTTTAGGTCTTCTCTAATTTCTTTTAATAATGTTTTGTAGTTTTCAGTGTTCAAGTCTTGCACTTCCTTGATTAAGTTTATTCCTAAGTATTTTATTCTTTTTGATGTTATAAGTGAATTATTTTCTTAATTTCATTTTCAATTGTTCATTGATAGAGGCTGGAAGAATTTTGAGAAGCAAGATAAAGAAAGCATAAATTGCCTTGAACAGACTTAGTAGAAATCTAGATTTGGAGGACTGTGTAGGGGAAGGCTCAGAAGGAAATGAGGAACCTTTTATTAGAAAGTAGAAGAAGGGAGACGCTTGTTATTTGGTGGCAGAAAGGTTAGTGAAATGGTCTCCTGTGGTCATCACTAGAACTTTCTAGTGATGATCCTGGTGATATAGCTAAGGAGATTTCCAATCAAGTGTTGAAGATGAGGCCTGATTTTTTTCTTGCTGCTTATGATAAAACATGAGATGAGAAAGATAAATTTAAGGAAAACTATTAAACATAAAGAAACCAGAATTTGATGATTTTGGAAATTTTCAGTCTCTCTAGATGGCAAAAGATTTACATGAAAAAAGGCTATCAGACTCCCCTTCCCTAAATTATACTGGCAGGAAGCAGCCTGATAAAACCACTTAGCTGCAAACATGTTCTAACTTTTGTGAAAAAGGAAGGCTGACTCAAAGGGTGAAACCAGAGGGTGGAGCAGATAGCTGAGAGGATTATTTCCAGGCCTGGAAACTTAATGAAGGAATTCCCAGTATTTTCCTGGCAGGATTTCAGAATTGACATGGACCCTTTTTACCTTCCATCTCCCCACCCCCATCTTTTTAACTGGAATGTCTATGACTGTTATCTTTTCCCTGGCCCACTGTTGTATGTTGGGTGTGGGGTCACATAATTTGTCTCTAGGAGTGGAATGGCTGGATTATATAGTTAGATGTTTACATACCTGTGTATATAACCTTTAGTTTCACAAGTTTATAGATGGAAAAGAATTGTGCCCCAGTAACTTTACTTACTGTATTACATCCAATAACTTCATTCATACAAGGACCTGATTTAGATAAGATTTTGGACTTCTGAGGTAATGGCGATAATAGGATAGTCTCCTGGAAACCTTGGGAGTTGAATGTATTTTGCATGTGGGAGTACAAGAATGATTGGGGTTCAGGGGAGGACTGTAGTGGACAAGCTAAGGTGGCTCTCCTGTGATTCTTACCTTCACACCTTTGTGTAATCCCCCCCTTTGTGGGCAGGACCTGTGAATATTTTCAGACCAAGAGGTGATGGTAAAATTGATTGGATGTCACTGCCATGATTATGTTATGTTATATAAGCTTCTGTCTTGCTAGCAGACTCAGTTTTTCTTGCTGGTTTTGAAAAAGAAAGCTGACATGACTATTACAGCTACAAAAAACTGGATGCTTCCAGGAACACAGAAAGAGAAGTGGATCCTTTCCTAGTTGAGCTTCTACATGAGAACCCAGCCCTAACCAACACCTTGACTGCAGCCTTTTGACTAGCTAAGCAGTTCCTGGACTTCTGACCCACAGATCTTTGAAATAATAAATGTGTGTTGTTTGAAGTTGCTGAGTTTGTGATAATTTTTGTAGCACATAGAAAACTAATACAAACAATTCTTTAAAAGTTAAATATACATTCAACCATATAATCCAGACATTCTTCTCCTAGAAATTTACCCAGGAGAAAAGGAAATGTATGTCCAAAAAATTCTTGTACACTAGTGTTCATAACATCTTTACATGTAATAGTTCAAAACTGAAAACAATCCAAATGTCCATCAACAGATAAATGGATAAATTATGGAACAATGGAATACTACTCAGCAATCAAAAGGAATCAATTATTGATATACACAAGAACATGGATAAATCTCAAAATGATCATGCTGAGTGAAAGAAGCTGATAAAAAGAATAAATACCATATGTTCCATTTGTATGAAATACTACAAAATAAAAAAGTAATCTATAGTGACAGAAAGCAGATTAGTTGTCACTTGGGGATGGTGGGTCAGGCAGGGGTAGGTGGGAGGAATTACAAAGGTCATTTTGGGGGTGATGGATATGTTCATTGTATTGGCTGTTTCATGGGCATATACATAGGTCACCTTATCAAACTATATACTTTATGTATGGTTTATTGTTTATCAATTATTCAATAAACATTTAAAAATATATTTGCCACTTGCACAGGCTTTTTTCTCACAAAAAATTGTATTCAAAGAAGCAGCACAATCTCTGTCTAGTCATTATAGACTAGGTCTTGTTACTCATTCACTCAATCTCAAATATTTTCTAAATATCTCTTAGTTTCTGTGGGAAATATAAATATGAGTCTTTTGTACTAATGAAGCATGTAATCTAATAGACTGGGTAGGGTTTGGAAATCCTAAATTATTTTTTTACATTGTTTTCACAAAGATCCTTACCAGAAGCAAATCCTTCCCAGTGACTACGTGTCAGATGCTCCATACAGCTCAGGACCTTGCTCCACACATCATCAAACACATAAGCAAGGACATCCTCTTTCATGCAGTAAAATGGAACAATGGGAGGGTACCCTAATTTCTGTTTCTCTGTAGTTGCTCCTGATTTCTTTCCATGAAACTCCTCTTCCCTGTAACAGAGGAAGATGGAAAGACCTCGTAGTTATTCTTTTTTTTTTTTTAAATTATTTTCAAGTATACAGTATTTTGGTTAGACAGCTATATTGTTCATAAAACGATCCCCCCAATTGCTCCCTCTCTCCCCTGGCCCTCTACTTAGCCATCATATTAATGCTAATTGCATTCCCTATGCCATGTTCCCCATCCCCGTGACCAATTATCAACTACTAATTTGTACTTCTTTAACCCTTCACCCCATTCTCCCAACCTCTCAACCCCCTCCCCTCTATCCATCACCAAATTGTCCACTATATTTGAGAATCTGTTTTCTCATGGTTATTCTTCACTGAATGTTCACCACTGTCCTTTGTGCTTCTTAGGAGTGTGATTTGTGCTCCACCCCCAATCTCCCTGCCCAGTATATGTAGCACATGTATTAAGCGGCCTTGTGAACTAAGGGAGATTTCAACAGAGGAGACTCTGCATTTCCCTTTGTAACCTCACCCCACCCCAATACCCTCCCAAAGGATATGCCAAAAAATAGAACAAGGAAAAGAAGACAGATAATCGCTGTAATTTTCTACCTTACTCAGATGAACATTGTCATCTGAGCAACAGCTATGACAATCCAGCATGAAGCAACATTTTTTGTTATATCTGAATAATATTTAGGTTAATATTAATGTGACACGTTTAATGATGTAACTGATGTAATAAGCAATTACAGTGGATGTAATAAGCAATTACAGTGGATGTAACTGATTGTGCTACATCATAATTTAAGGTAATGGTTCACTAGGGAAACAGTCCACATAGATTATTAAAATACTTTTACTAATCCAAACTTTTACTAGTGATTGGCTAGAAAGGAAAAGGAGGGGTACCCAACAGCACAGGAAGCTACTCTGAGGCTCCTCTGGAGACCATGTATCTGTAGCCCACAAACTCCTAGTTAGCAAAGTCCATCTTTCTTCTGGCAGGGAGTGCCAATAGCCCCAGAATTCCGAGGGAGAAAAACTAGCTAATAGACGTGTTTGCATATGATGGATGTATTATAAACTAAGACAAAATAAATATTGGCATTGGCTTGCAATAGGGAGAAATATCTCCCAGCCTCTACCATGACAGTTACCTCTAGGGCAGCAGAGGTCTCAAGAACTAAATAGGAAACTAGGCAGGAAAGAAGGATGCTAAGAGTTTTATGCAGGGCAGCCAAAAAGACTCTTTGCTGCTCCCTTCCCAAGGAAGAGCTGGCCTGGCATTATGTGGGGAGGATGATTGATTAGTAGTAATTGTGTTTTTCTTTTTCTTTTTAGAGGAGATAACACATTAATATGATGAAAAAATTCAAATTATACAGAATGAAATGTGTGTATGTAGTGAAAAATAAGTCTCCTACGTCTCTGTCCCCTAGTGCCCATTCCTAGAAGTAAACATTATATATAAGTCCAGAGAAATAGGTACATTATACACTGTACTGCACCTTACTCTTTTATTTACAAATGTACCTAGGCCCTGGATCCCTATCAATACATACGAATTTGCTTCTTTTAAAAAATAGATGTTTTCTATTGGATATACTGTAGTATATCTAACTAGCCAGTTATCGATCAATCTTTTGCTCTTCTTGTCAGTACTGTAATTAATATCCTTGTATGTAGTTCTTTAGCTACACGGGTATTATCTGTAAGATAAATTCCTATAAATAGAATTATTAAGTCAAGGGTATATGCATTTCAATTTGAGAGACATTGCCCACTTTCCTCTAAAGAGGTAGTATAATTCTCTAGTGAAAGAATATGCCTGTTTTCCCATTTAAGGAGTTATCAAACTACTTTATCTTTTGTTCTCTGCCAGTCTGACAGATAAAATTCATATATGTAAAATTCATTTTCTTTTTATGTGAACTATTCATGTTCTTTGCTGGTTTTTCCATGTTGTACCAAAATCATTTGCTGAAAATATTGTATATATTTTGATTTATTTCTGGGTCTTCAATATTTTAAATTAGGAACATTCTAAAGGTTCAACTACTCTGTTATTTTTCAGTCAATATCTCATTGGTATCTCTAAAACAAATGCTGCTTTTCTAAAAATCTTCCCTGTATTACCTGAACATTTATTTGGGGTTACTATGAGGAAAAAGGAAAGAGATGCCCTAAGATGACACCTATAAGCCGTTTACATCACATTTTAAATTAGTTAAATCAGCTTCATTTTTATAAGCTAAAACCAAGGAAGAAGACTTATTCGAGGAAAAAGGAAGAGAAAATAGAAATAATTTGACCTAGGCCAGATGAAGTAAAGGGAATGGGGGCAGTCTCTGAAAAACTACAAGAACCTAATTATGATTCCCTTGTAACAGAGAGCTAGCTTAGTGGTGTTATGTATAGAAATCTGGGTTATGTTTAGGTGACCCGAGGATGTACATATGGAGCACATGAGTAAGCATGGCTCTGCAGGAAATATGTTGGGAAGAAGAGAAGTCTGGAATCATTTGACACAATACTAACTAAACCTAATTATACTCTCATATCGTAAAATGAAATTCTCACTCACTTCCAGATGTGCTGCTGTGACAATCAATTCTGGACCTTTTAAAGGCTTAAAGGAATAGTTTAGGAGGTTAGTGTTTCAGAAAGGTAGCACAGAATAGTGAAGAGAGCTGGATTTAGAATCAGATGAGGTTTTTGTTTTAGCTTTACCTCAGACAAATCATTTAACTATCTGATTCTCACCTATCCTGTAAAGGGGGCAAATAATATTTATGTCACAGGATTATTGTCAGAATACAGTAAGAATAGATATAAAGAAGTATTAAATATAAAGTCTGTGCTGAGTATAAGGTTTTTATATAAACTGTATATACCTTTTCAAACAGGATTTATGTAAATGAAGTTCACACTTCTGCTTTTATTAAAAGTTTCAGTGTTTCCAGGAGTTCCTGGTGATAATTTACAAAAGGCAAATCAAATTATGTGCAGAAAAAATTTAACTCATTTAAAAATGGTTAATCTCAGGAAGAGGCAGATGACGTGCAGGAAGAAATTTACATAAGGAAGTCTGGTATGTGAAAGCAATAGGAATTTATATCAACTAAGCACATGAACTCTGGATACCTGAGAAGTAACAGAAAATAGTAACGGAAAGTAATATAAATCTAATTATAGGTAATATTGGTAGTATACTTTAGAAAAAATAGATATTAATACATAAAATAGGCAAAGAGTAAAAAGCTTAAAAGACATACTACTCACATATCTGTTTGGTCGAATGCCAGATATTCCTCTATTATTCCTTCAGAGATTACACAGTCTTCCTCTTCTTTTTCCATAGAACACAAGCTAGGGGATTTGGCAATGGAAGATGCTTTAGGAACATAAGAAGTTGAAAAATGTAACTTCTTTCCTCTAATACCAAATCTGGGAGAGGAAAAAAAAGCAAATATTCATTATATATAACATAAACAGTTCTTACAGCAATTCAGTCACATGAGTTTTAGTTCAAAGTCCCTTGCCCTGGTGACACCTTCCTGGACTTCTCTTACGTTTTAACGCCTGCTGGTTCTCAGAACAGGAAGAATAAATACTAGCCATAGACCTACTCTGCTTAGGTGCAGTATGCAGTATTGAATGCTGCTTGCTATCTTTTCAAATGCAACAGCTATGGCTATAAAATAAAATAAAAAAATTAAATCTAAGAATATTTACATTCATAATTACATCCTTAAAGGCACCTCAATAACTTATTTTAATAACTCCATCGTTCAAAACGAATGCTCCTTAAAGGCAGGGGATCTGGCTCTCCTTCGATAGCTCAGCTGGTAGAATGGAGGACTGTAAAGGCAGGGGATCTTCTCTTATTTATCTTTAAATTTCTTTTCCAACCCAGGTATCAATGGATATGTGATGACTCCTTCATTTCAGGTTTACTTTGGAGAAAGCCAGTCAAATCTGAGCAATACAATTTTTAAAAACTGCTCTTAGTTTAACTAAATATCAAATATAACCAATGTATACTTTGTGTTATTCTTTATACTTTTTTTGTACCTTAAGTATTTTATTTAATGGGGAATAAAGAATAAATCTTTGGCACTTTTCAGCAAGACTAGTGGGAAAATCTTACTGGAAGACATTTTGGAAATGTATATTTGAAGCCTTAAAATAAATATACCCATAATTCGGTGGTTTCATTTGTAGGTATTTTCTTCAAGGATATGCCCTACAAGATTTGGCTATAAAAATTATCATCACAGAATTATTTATAATTGCCAAAAATTAAAACTAGCCCAACTGTTTCAAAATACAGGATTGGGGATTGGATTAATTAATGGTATATTAATGTAATGAAATACTATGAGCTCATTAAATTGATGTTGTGGGAGAAAATGTAAGATGCACACAATAAAATGGTAAGTATAAAAAGATGATAAAATATGTAATATCATAAAATTATGTTTATATGTTGCAGAGAATGGTAGGTGCCCCCCAATATCCATTCTCTCCTTTCCTAGTAAATCATGTCAGTTTAATTCAGGAGAGCAATGCATCCACCTCAAAGACTACATTTCCCACTACCTTGCAGCCAGATGTAGCCAGTACATATCAGCAGAATTGGTAAATGGGATTCTGGGAAGGCTGTTTAAAGAGAACTGACTTGGCTTTAAGGGGTGCCCTTTTGCCTTTCTGCCTGTCCTTTTTGCTACCCAGAAAGTGAATGTTGTGTTTGGAACTCTATCAGCCATCTTGGACCATAAAAAAACTTCAGGAAAAACATCCTCAGCTTGCATAGTGTCACAAAAAGATGAAAGGAGTCTAGGACTCTGAAAACACCATGCCACCACTGTACTATCTTTAGATACCCTTCCTCCACACCTCTTTTAAAGTTTTTATTATTTTTAAAGAAATAATAAACTCTGTAATGTAAGCCATTAAAGAAAGTGTAGAATTCATAGGAAGTGGCTGGAAAGGTATGATGAGGCCAGACTGTGAAGTACTTTGTGTAGTAACTTGGACTAGTTAGTAATAATGAAAACTAATTACTTTTCATAGTGATGAAAAGTAAAGTTTTTAAGAAGGAGAATAACAGGATCCTTGCTTTAGAAGATCACTATGGTGATGATGAAGAGGATAATATGGTTAGGAGGCTACTGCAAAAAATGAAGCAAGAGCTGGTGAGCTGATGAGAACCTGGACTATGTATGGCAGGAGGCATGGGGATGGAAGGACGGTAAGAGGAGAGAAACAGTTTAGAGTACCAACAGAGATAAACCAGCTGGTATTAACGTTTATAAAAGTCTCTAAATTTGAAAGGGTTTTTTAAGTCTCTGAAAATTCTAAAATAGTGATTTCCAAATTCCAGTCAACAGACTTATACCAGTCCATGACAAAATTTTTACTGATCTACACCAAAATGAGCAAAATAAGGACAGATGCCCAGTGGGACTGCTAAATATCTTTAATGGAAAAGGACTGTCCTTATTTTGAGATTATGCACTTCATGCTTTTTAATGTTAATATGTCTTTTCTTTTATAAAATAGTGGTGTTAGTAGTTTTTCTTTTAATCAAAGCATGACAAAATTAAAAGCTGTAAAGCCATGTCAACACTGTATACCCAGCATTCCAAGTTACTGTGCTATTGCATCACTCCATTTGTATTGTCAACCAGTCATTTCTTTAATCAGGGATAGCTAATGGAATTATTTGCTTTGAAAAAAAGGCTTTTCTAACAAAGTATAGGACTTTCTTGTAGTAAAAAAATTTAAGTTAGAGGAGAAGGAAAATGTTCCATTTTCCCAAAAGCTTCGACAACAACAAAATAGTATTCTATATCGTAAAACCTGTTACTTCTAACAAAGGAATCTAAAATTATTAGACTCCAGAGATTACCATGTCTGAAAAACAACTTTTAATTTCTAAAATGTTGTAATTCTTTTACTAGAAGAATAACAGTGGTCTTACCTAATAACGTATTGCCCTGGTAGTAATATTTAAGGTGAGATCTGTTTTCTTGTGAGAGGGAAAAAAATCATTGGCACTTTCTTCTTCTCCCACATGCATGGAGGATAAAATGACTTTGCTAAGCTTCTTATTTAAACAAAGAGTTTAATTTGGAGCCAGCTCATCCAGGTGGAGGTGTTAGGAGGTGGAATTCTGCAGCCTTCCTGGAGGTGATCACTGCAAGGACCTCCAGGGTGGTTGGGAGGAACAAATGGCCAAGAGTTCTCCTTCCTGACTAGGAGCTGAAAAGTACAATTAACCACTCTCAACTCCATTTCAGATCAACCTTATGTCCCAGTGACCCCCAGAAATAACTGAAATAGAGGAAATTTACATGAAGATGTGATCTCGTGATGCCAAAAGGAAGAAAACATAATGTAGTACTGTGCAATAGAAAGGGAATATGAGTGTGGATGGCCCTACCAGAACAACTGAAAGAGAATATCTCCATGGCTTTGGAGAGCTTCAGAAAGCTCTTTATGTCTT
>NW_006438113.1:11272261-11275794 GCF_000325575.1 Pteropus alecto
ACCTTTGCAAATTAGTGACATGAGGAGGTGTGCTTAGGACAAACAGCAGCCGTACCATATCACTTTAATGATTTTTTAAATTGTGGTAAAAAATATAACATTAAGTTTACCATCTAAACCATTTTAAACTGTACACTTCAGTAGTGTTAAGTATATTCACATCATTTTGCAACAGATCTCTAGAATTTTTTCACCTTACAAAACTGAAACTCTAATACTCTTTAAATACTAATTGCCCCTCCCTCTTCCCCCGTCTCTATTGACAATCACCTTTCTACATTTGTTTCTATGATCTTGACTACCTTAGATACAATAGTCCCCCCTTATCTATGGTTTCACTTTCCATGGTTTCAGTTACCCAAGTCAATGGTGGTCCGACAATGTTAAATGGAAAATTCCAGAAATAAACAATTCATAAATTTTAAATTGCATGCTGTTCTGAGTAACTTAATGAAAGCTCTCATCCTCCAGTGCCACCCTGCTTCCATCCTGCCCAGACATGAATCATCCCTTTGGCCAGTGTATCCATGTTGTATACACTACCTATCCTTTAGTCACTTAGTAGCCATCTCCATTATCAGATCAACTGTTGTGGGATTGTAATGCTTGTGTTCAAGTAATCCTTTACTTAAAAATGGTTCCAAAATGCAAAGTAGTGATGCTGGCAATTCAGATATGCCAAAGAGAAGCTGTAAAGTGCTTGTTCTGTATTGTCAGAAGGTCAATAATAGCCTATACACTACCTTCCCTTTAGTCACTTAGTAGCCATCTCCATTATCAGATCAACTGTTGTGGGATTGTAATGCTTGTGTTCGAGTAATCCTTTACTTAAAAATGGTTCCAAAATGCAAAGTAGTGATGCTGGCAATTCAGATATGCCAAAGAGAAGCTGTAAAGTGCTCGTTCTGTATTGTCAGAAGGTCAATAATAGCCTAACACTACGTCACAATACCTATGTTATTCACCTCATTTAATCTCATGTAGGCATTGTGTCTCACATCACAAGAAAGAAGGTGATTATAGTAGAATTAGATACTTAGAGAGACCACATTCACATAACTTTTACTTCAAAATATTGTTATAATTGTTCTATTTTATTACTAGTTATTGTTGTTAATCTCTTAGTGTGCCTAATTTATAAATTAAACTTTATCATAGCTATGTACGCATAGGAAAAAACAGTATATATATATAGGGTTTGGTACTATCAGTGGTTTCAGGCCCACTAGGGGTCTTGGAACATATTCTCTGCAGTTAAAGGGTACTACTGCACTTAATATGAGTGAAATCTTACTGGGTTTGTTCTTTTATGACTGGCTTATTTTGCTTAGCATAAGCTCTTTGAGATTTATCCATATTATTGTAACATGTGACAGGATTTCCTTCGTTTTAAAGGTTGCATATAATATACTGTATTACCATATTTTCTTTACCCATTTATCTGTCGGTGGACATTTGGGTTGCTTCCGCCTCTTGGCTATTGTGAATAATGCTGCAATAAATAAACATGTGTGTGCAAATATCCCTTTGAGATCCTGCTTTCAATTTTATATATGTAGGGGTGTGTGTGTATGTGTGTGTGTGTGTGTGTGTGTGTGTGTGTGTGTGCGCGCGCGCATCTCCAAGAGTGGAATTGTTGGATCATACGATAATTCTATTTTTAATTTTTTAAGGAACTTCAACCCTGTTTTCCATAATTCTTGAACCATTTTATATTCCCACCAATAGTGCACAGGATTCTGATTTCTCTGCATTTTTCTAACACTTGTTTTCTGTTCTTTTGATAGTGGTCATTCTAATGGGTGTGAGGTGGTATCTCATTGTGATTTTGATTTGTATTTCTCTTATGATTAGATATGTTGAGCATCTTTTCATATGTTTGTTGGCCATCTGTATATCTTTGAAGAATTGTCTGTTCTAGCTCTTTGTTCATTTTTAATTGGGTTATTTCCTTTTTTATTGTTGAGTTATACAAATTCATTAAATATTCTGGATATTAACCCCTTATCAGATATGTGATTTGCAAATATTTTCCTCTATTCCACAGATTTCCTTTTCACTTTTGATTATTTCTTTTGTTGCACAGAAATTTTAAATTTGATGTAGTCCCATTTGTCTTTTGCTTTTGTTGCCTGTGCTTTTGGTGTCATATGCAATAAAGTATTGCCAAAATCCAATACCCTGAAGCTTTCTCCCTATGTTTTATTTTAGGAGTTTTATAGTTTTAGGTCTTGAATCCATTTTCCGTTAATTTCTATATATGGTGTAAGGTAAGGTTCCAACTTCTTTCTTTTTCACATTGATGTCCAGTTTTCCCAATACCATTTGTTGAAGAGACTGTCCTTCCCCCTTTGTGTAGTTTTGTCACCGTTGTTGAAAATTATTTAGCCATATATGCAAAGGTTTATTTCTGGGCTCTCTGTTCTTTTAATGATTTTTAAGGGTTACAATTTTGCATTTAGTCATACACTTTAGCAACTTATTAGATATTATTGAATATTTTTAAGTAGGAGACAGAAAAGATCAATCCCAAATTTTAAAAGGAAACCCTTTGTGTAGTTTTGTCACCCTTGTTGAAAATTATTTAGCCATATATGCAAAGGTTTATTTCTGGGCTCTCTGTTCTTTTAATGATTTTTAAGGGTTACAATTTTGCATTTAGTCATACACTTTAGCAACTTATTAGATATTATTGAATATTTTTAAGTAGGAGACAGAAAAGATCAATCCCAAATTTTAAAAGGAAAATATGATATAATGTGGAGGGGCAAGAATGGATATAATTTGAAATGTTATTTTTGTAGAAAGTCTCAGTATTTGATAAACCTCATATTTTATGGTAATCTGATTTGTCAAACTGAAAAAAATAAAAATGAATTCATGACACATTTTCTCATACCTCTTACTACAAAAAATGGCAACATAGCATCAGTACCACCAACTTACATACCCTTACTATCCAGATTTTGTTCTCAAATACTGTTAGCCTTTCAAAGGAGTTAGGTCTCCTTGAATTTCAGCTGATTCTGTTTTATTTATTTTTTATTTTTTTAAATTAAGTTAATTGGGATAACATTGGTTAATATAATTATATAATTTTCAGGTGTACATTATAATTTAACATCTGTATGTTCTATTGTGTTTACCACCCAAAGTCCAGTTTCCTTCAGCCACCATATATTTAATCCCCTTTAGCCACTTCACCCTCCCTCTACGCCCTATATTTGCAAGCCCCTTTACCCTGACTACCTCCCCACTCTTCCCCCACCCCCTACCCTCTGGTAACCACTAGTCTACAGTCCATGTCCATGAGTCTCTGTTTGTTTGTCCTGTTCTTTTGTTGCTTTTAGGTTTATAGCCCACATATAAGCGATATCATGTGATTTTCAACTTTTTCTGTCTGGCTGATTTTGATTAGCATGATTATCTTGAGGTCTATCCATCTTGTCGCAAATGGCAGTATTTCATCTCTTCTCATGGCTGAGTAATATTCCATTGTATATATGTACCACTGCTTCTTTAGCCAATCCTCT
>NW_006438113.1:11279760-11308751 GCF_000325575.1 Pteropus alecto
ATACCTTGTCACCTTGGTTGTTCATGGTGTTTAATGGACTATTTCTCCACCTGGGCAATTTTGGAAGTGTATATGCTGTTTTCCAGAAAGAAGGTTTATTATATAAAGATCTGTCTGTAGTCTGTTTCAAAGAAGGCGCTCTTCTTTTGGTTTCCAGTGTGGTGTCTAAGCCTCTTGAATCCCTGCTTTATATAATGCCTTAAAGTACCTGTGGTAGCTCTTATGTGCAGATCCCACGCTCAGACGTGCTAGTGTGCAGTTTGGGTATTTTCTCTTGTGTTTTAGATGTTCAGCTTATTGTTGTTTCAAGGATGTCTCTCAACTCAGCCATGTTTTCCGTTGAAATGTGGCTCATAGCACTGGTTGCCTGCTCTGGGAATTGAAATGTAGCTTACAGGGCTGGTCCCTTTTGCTGCAATTGGAAAGGCCACTCACAACGATGGCCACCTAGCTGTGAACACTTGGTCCTGAATCACTTGGAGCTGAGCTTGGCAGCAAGCCAATACCAGTGCCCTAGGCAGTCTGCAGGTTGGGTGGGCGGGGCCTCAGAGAGACAGTGGTAGTCAGATCAATACAGCCTTAGTCTTTCTGCAAATTTGGTAACTGTTCTGAGTTCCCACATAAGACCCAGGTCATAGCAAGACCAGCTGCTGTCTGAGACTGGCCCACAGACCCTCGGTATCTGCCCAAGTTTGTGATGGCAGCAGCGATTTGCCTACAATGAAGTGCGGCTCACAGCACTGGTCGCCTGCAGGGAATGGAAATGTAGCTTATAGGGCTGGCCACTTTTGCTGCAATGGGAAAGGCCACTTACAATGATGGCCGCCCCGCTGTGAACACTTGGTCCTGAATCACTTGGAGCTGAGTTTGGCAGCAAGTCAATAATACCTGGGCAGTCTGCAGGTTGGGTGGGGCGGGGTCTCAGAGAGACAGTGGCTGTCAGATCAAAACAGCCTCAGTCTTGCTGGAAATTTGGTAACTATTTTAAGTTCCCGCAGATGACCCAGATCACAGCAAGATCAACTGCTATCTGGGACTGACCCACTAGTCCCGGATATCTGCCCAAGTTCATGTTGGCAACAGCGATCTGCCTGACCTTATCTCTGAAATGGGGCTCACAGCACTGGCCTGCGTTGCTGGGATTAGAAACGCTGCTCACAATAATGGCTGCCCCACTGTGAATACTTCACTCTGAATCACTTAGCTCAGGGCATGGCAGCCAACCATAAAGAACTGCTCCTGGCAGTCTGCGGGTTAAGCTGGATGGGCTGATCCCCTCAGACCAGCGTCTCCTAATGACTCTGTGGAAGGGGTCTGCACAATCAAACTGGTGTGGTCTGTAGTGGGGCCAGACTAAGGCAAATGGTGGCTGCCTTTCCAGCTCTCGTTCTGACGCCAGGTAATGGAGAGTTTTTCAGAATGTATCCCATGCAAGCCTCAGACCCACCGCCGATGTCCTGGGTGAGTGTCCGCAAGTCAGAAAGCCTTTGTGAGTCCTTCAAAGGGACGTCTAGGGGCTCCGTCACCTTCCGTCTCGCCCAGACGGCCAGAATCCCCTCTAGTTTCTACAGTCAGAGTTGTTGGAATCTCCTCTTCCCTGGGCTGGGGAACCCCAGATGTGACCAAGAACTCTCTTCCCTCTAGGAGAGCCTCTGCAGCCTCGCTCTTCCTCCTGGTGATCCTCCACCACCTGTGGGTGCAGGTCCAGCCTGATTCGGGACTTTGCCCCTCCTACCAGCTTCGATGTGACTCGTTTATATTATCAGATGTAGGTATTATGATCAGCTGGACTTCAGGTGATCTTTCACGTTATTTTATAATTTGGTTGTAATTTCAATGTGGTCCTGGGAGGAGACGAACCCTGCTTTTACCTGGTCCACCATCTTCTGCAACCTGTCAAATTTCTGTTGTTTTAAACCACCAAGTTTGTGGTAATTTGTTACAGCAGCCACAGGAAACTAATACAGTCAAATTTTGCTGCCAAATGACTTATGAAAAAAAATGCTGACTTTTTAGTTTTTTTGAATTTGGGAATTGCAAATAAGAGATTGTGAACTTGTATCTAGGACCAGCACTCAAGTATCTTTCCTAATTCCATGTAAGGAAAAAAATTAGGATGGGCCTGGAACATCCTATTGTAACCAGAAAGCAAAGATACGGTCAAGACAAAAGAACTAGCTTGACATGGCCCAGTTGTTACAATTGAAGCATCGATAATAATTATGGTTAACTAAAACATGTAAATATTTTGAAATTCTATGAATTCATAATGGTACTCCAGAGAGAAAATATCAAGTATGGACAAAGTAGTAGTTACATGAAAAATATCATGGATCATGTTTAATTTGTTAAATTGCTTTCTATAGTAGTAGTATGCTAATATAGCTGGATAATTTGTTTCATCTAAGTATATATCTGGGTATAAAGCATAGATAGGTATTTGTTTTATCTGTACTGTAGTAAAGAAAAGTAATTACTGAAAAATTTAAATCTAATAGCCCAGAAAAGCGGAACCCAAAATAAGAAGGGCCAATGAGCAGGGATGGTAGCAGGTAGAAAGGAAAGAAAAGGAGGTCTGTTGTCCATTGGAGAATAATGATTTAGCTAACTGCTCAAACTTGATTCTTCATTTCCTTGGAGATGAAATCTCTAAATGGAACTACTATTTATAGTTATAAAGTAATAAGGCGCATATAAAGTTTATACTAACAGATCAGGGAAATATATCTTAATGATAGCATATAAATTATGCAATTTTGGTCAGTGAGAATTAAAGAATGAGACATTAGTTTGTAAAAATCTGAAATTTATATAAATATATAAATTATATAAAGACTATGATCAGTCTTATGGAGTTTGCTGCGCTCTATTAGATACCAGTAAATAAGAAGAAATGTTTTAATACCTTCACATACTGGTAGATTATAATACTTGGACACTTGGATACATAAATACTTACATATTAGAATACTTACACAGTAGAATCTCTTTCTTGAGACAGGGTTGCCTCATGTGAAGCTGAAATAGCAGAAGGGGATCTAGGATACAGTTCATAACCTTCACTTGGAGTAATTATCTGCTTACCCAGAATCCTTCAAAATGAACATAAAAAGACAATTAAGCACCTTCACCTGACATACATACAAAACATAGATATTTTTGGAACAAATCTGATGGCTCTACATAGAAGTCCAGTATATACTTAGCCTGATACTGATTAAGAATAATTCATAATGCGAGAGTTCTCTCTGTGTCATGTGAGGACACAATAAGGAAGTAGCCATCTCCAGGCCAGGAAGAGATCCCTTACCAGAACCTGACTATGCTAGCACTCTGATCTCAGACTTTTAGCCTCCAGAACTGTGAGAAATACATTTCTGTTGTTTAAGCAAAAGAAAAAAGAAAAAAAAAATTCTTAAGAGAAAATGTGAATACAGAGCCTTATTATATCTTTCTTCCATAGAACAGACATGGAAAATATAAAGCTATAGCACCCTCCAAAAAATTTTTTTGAGGAAACTGAGCAAATATTTGTGATTTGCTCTCCATTCTCTATAAACTTCGTTAAATCAGCCAAAATGGTTGAGAACCAGGCCAAATTAGTGAAAACCATGAATTATATTCTTAAGAACATGAAGCTTTATAAATTTTAAGTATGCATAGTAAATGCAGGAATACAGTTTCTAAGAGAAGATTCCTAACAGCTTATGCCCACTTTCAACTTTCCATAAGAATACATTTTCTGACCTTGTTCAAAAGAAGATCTCTTTGAACATCTATAATACACAGATCTCAGATACTGGTATAGAAATTAGGGTGACATATTGGTAGTTATGAAAACTCTGAGAAACTTCCATCAACTTGAGTTTTTTTCTCAACTGAGGCTTTCCACTGCACGGCCTTATTTACATTCATTCAACGCATGCTCATAAAGATTCAGAATACAAGCTTTTTTGGAAATTTGCTTTTCAAATTTTAGTATTAGCCATGAACACAAATTAACCCTAGGGTGTTAATACCTGAGATGAGGAAAACTACATGTCCACTGTTGGCACTCTTCTCTTAGACTCTTAGTATGTACACTCAACCTCTGCTCATACAAGAGCTCGTCAATGGCTGTGAACATTGCCTGGACTTTTTCAGTAGCATTTTGATCAAGTTCCTAGAAGAAAATAACACCCCAAAATATTTAGGTGAACTTCAGTCTCTGTTAAAAATCATAGAGGTTGAAAGCAATCAGATTTTGCTTTGTTTTTAATATTTGGTCCATTTAAAATACTGTTGAATTTCCATGAAAGAAAAGTTAAATTAGTGTTTTTGGATCTTAGAGTATTCAGATGTGTTCCCTATTTCTATTTAAAGAAATTTATAGAAATATCTACTTTTTAAAGTAAAGTTTTCTTTTAATAAAAATACTGTATTACAATCATTTTTAAAAATCCAGAAAAGTATAAAGAAATAATAAAAATTACCAATGATTCTACCATTCAAAGATAATGATTGCTAATTTTATTATAGTTTGCTTGGTGCCATGCCAGCATTTTTTTTAGAGCTTAAGGTAGATAATCCATCCTATATATATGTTACACTTGACAGTTTAGGTTATATCGTTGCCCTCTGTAATCTACCTTTTAGCAACAGCCAAAGGCATGGCTATAAAATATGAACCTGATCATGTTATCATGTTACCTGATTCTTTGCTTACACTCTACTTCATCTGAATTTATGCGCACTTTTACATTCTGGTGTAAGAAAAGTTATACATTCTTTTAAAAGTATGAGAAATATGTATTTTCACTTCAAGAATGAAAGTTAGCTTCTACCAAATAAAAAAAGGGCTTGCTAGGTAGATATGAAGGTTAACTGTAAAGACAACACAAATATATATTTTTAAATTTCTTATTATTTTCAAGCTCCTGGGATAGAGTGAAATGAGACTTTCCTGGTCTCAGTGAACTTTGTTATTCTTTACTGTTAAATATTTATCTACTTACATTCTATTTACGTCAGCTTTCTTTTGCTGGTATTTGCCTGTTATAACTTTTTTCATCCCTTAGTTTTCAACATTTGGGTGTCTTTATGTTTTTGACATATTTCTTTAAATAGCATGTAGGTGGATTTTTAAAATCCAATTTTAGAGTCTCTATCTTGTATTAATATGTAAATTTTATCCACTTATAATTATTATAATGTGCAATATTTGGACTTATATTTACCAGTTATTTTGTTTTTATTTAACCTTTGTCTTCTCTTTTTATTCTCTTTTCCTTCTGTTACACTGAGTTTTCCTTATTCTCCCTATCAATTTGGAAGTCATTCATTATATTTATATTATTTTAGTAGTTATACTTAAAATCTTAGCATCCATAATCCTTTATTTTCATAAAAAAGTTTAAAGTTTTTCAATATTTCAGTCCTCCACTGAAACAGAGCAAGAACTCTGATTGTTTTGTAATATATACATGTAGGAAATCATTTTGTTGTATACCTGAAACTAACACAATGTTATATGTAAATTATATTTCTATTTAAAAAAAAAAGAAAAGGAAAACAAAGATACAAGACACATTGTGAGGACAGAGTCCACAGAACTTGATTACTTATTAGATAAGAGAGGTGGCTGTGAATATAAATCCAAGCCTTCTATTCTGAGTGATAGAAAGGAAGATGCTAGTAATAATAGTAAACATTTAGCAAATAAAATATTCTTAACTGAGAAGATCTCAAAGGTCTTTTTACTTATTAACCAATTTCTTTCATATCTTTTGTCGTTTAATTTGTTATTTTGACCCTAATTTTAGACTTAGTATCATATATCAATCATTAAAGCAGGAGAGGTAAACACTTAGGACTTCTCAGGTAACACTCTTACCAGTGTTTTTCAAACTTTAGGACCATGTGGATCATGAAATCAATTTAAAATGTTATGAAATAATGCCAAAAAAGTGAAATAAAGCAGAACAGAATGTAAAATATCATAGTGATCACTCATACAAAGGTTATTACTTTGTGGAAATTTGTCTTGTTTTATGTATGTACACTGGGTTGCACTGTCAACTACATGTCTTAGTGTGAGTGGCAGTTTAAAAAGTTTTAAAGCCACTGACCTAGATAGTGTCCAACAAGCCATATTTCTAGTCTAAACTCTCTCTTCTTCAGTTTATGGGATTAGAGTATTGATAGGAACAGGAAGGGAGATGTAGGGGTTTTAGGCCTTCTTAGTTGTCTTCCAATTCAGGAACATGGAATGCCTTGTATTTATTTATATTTCATTTTTCTCGGCAATGTTTTGAAATTATCCGCATACAAGTCTTGTTCTTCTTTTGCTAAATTTATCCCTAGAAAATTTTTTGTTCTATCGTAAATTGAATTTAGTTTTAATTTTCATTTTCAGATTGCTCATTGCTAATGTGTAGAAATACAATAGATTTTAAAACATATACAATTCACATACCATGAAATTCATTAAAATGTGCAGCTCAGTGGTTTTAAGTATATATTTCTAGTGGTGTATAGTATATTCACAGTTGTGCAACAATCACCACCATCTAATTCCAGAACATTTCCATCACCCTATCTCTCTTAGCAATCACTCCATTCTTCTCTTCAACCAGCCCCTGGCCAACACTAGTCTATTTTATGTCTCTATGGATTTGCTCTTCTGGACATTTTATATAAATGGAATCATATAATATGTGGCCTTTTATGTCTGGCTTCTTTCACTTAGCATGATTTCAAGGTTCGTCCATAGTGTAGCTCATATTAGTAGTTCTTTTCTTTTTATGGCTGAATAATATTCCATTATATAAATATATCTAATTTACAACTGATTTTTGTAAATTGATCTGATACACTGTGACTTTCCTGAACTCATTTCTTAGTTCTAGTAGATTTGGGAGAGGGGTAAGAGAAGTGTGAATTTTATAGGATTTTCTGCATCATGTCATCTGTGAATGAAGATAGTTTTAATTATTCCTTTCCAATATGGATGCCTTTAATTTAATTTCATGCTATTGCAATGACTAGAACCTCCAGTGCAATGCTGAATAAAAGTGGCAAGAGTAGGCATCCTTACATTGTTCCTGATTTTAAGAGAAAAATATCCAGTCTTCCCATTACATACATCATTAGTTGGAAGGTTTTTTTAGATATCCTTTGTCAGGTTGATGAAGTTACCCTTTATTTTCAGTTTTTTTCTGAGAGTTTTAATACATGGGTGTTGGATTTTGTCAAATGCTTTTTCTGTGTCTATTGAGATGATCATGTCATTTTGTCCTTAATTCCATTACTACGATGTATTAAATTAATTTTCTAACATTGAACCAGCTGTGCATTCACTAGGATAAATTTCACTTGGTCAGGGCAAATAATCCCTTTAGGTTGCTAGATTTGGTTTGCTAATGATTTAGTTTTGTGTCTAATTTCAGGAAGGATATTAACTTGTAGTTTTCTCTTCTTGCACTATCTTCATCTGACTTCGGTATCAGGGTAATATTGGCCTCATAGAATGAGTTAAGAACTGTTCCCTATTTTCTGAAAAATTGGTATTGCTTCTTTAAAATATTTAAGTGTATATAGAAAGTTGATTTTTTTTTATATTTGCCTTCTTATGTCTTCGTGGTGAATTGTGTTATGTGTTATTGAATTGTATCATCCCCAAATTCATATGAATTCATATATTGAAGTTCTAATGCACAATGTGATTGTATTGGAGATAGAACATTTATGGAGAAAATTATGTTAAATGAGGTCATATGGGTGAGGCCCTAATTTGATAGGACTGCTGTTCTTTCTTATAAAAGGAAAGATGCCAGATCTCTCTCTACTTGAGCACGTGACCGGGGGAAAGGCCATATAAGAACACAGCCAGTCAGGAAGAAGGGCCTTACCAGAAACTAAGCCTGACAGCTCCTAACTTAAAAAATCATGCAGAAGCTAACATTATCCTAGAACCCAGTTCTTTGAAAAAAATAGGTACTTTATATCTATATAGCAGCAACAACTAGATTAAAAATATAGTTTTTAACATTATACCATGCATGGTACCTAGGAATAATTCTTCAACAAATGTACATTACTTTTATGGATAAAATTAGAAAAAATTATTAAAAATATTAAAGAAATTGATATTAAATGGAAATATTTATATATCAAATCCATGAACAGAAGAACTCAACATCATAAAGATGGCAGTTCTCCCCAAATTGACCTAGGCAATTTAATAATTAAATTCTAACATATATGAAAAGGATTGGCCAAGTCAATTATGAACAATACAATAAGACTTCCCTACCAGATATTATGGATTATTATTAAGCTATAGTTGAATTGAAACCAGTTGTATTAGCATGATTTTAGGATAGAACAGTTTAGAGAGCCCAGGAACAGACTCTCTCATTTTTTAAAACAATCTAAAGCAGAGGGAGCATAGCAGATCAGTGGGGAAGGATGCAATAATTCTACTGGAAATTATAACACCTTCTATACCAGAAGCTGAAATGTGTGTGTGCATTTTTAGTGATCAAAATGGCTAGGGGGTACTATAGGTATTTAATAGGAAGGGATCATGAATACTAAACACCCTGCTACAATGAGACATTTCTGTACAATAGCCACACCCAAAATACCCAAAATGCCCCTGCTTGGAAATCCTGAACTAGTCAGTAAATAATGCTGAAACAATTCATTATCCATATGGAAAAATTAAAATTATGTTCCTGCTACATATTATGTACAAAAAATAATTCCAGGTGGATTAAAGACTTAAATGTGAAATTGTGGAAGTATTAAAAGCCACATACCAAGAAAGATATTTGTGATGTATTTAACAAAGGGTGAGTGTATTAGAGATTAATTGTATTTGGTTACTACTAACAAAAACAATAACAGTGGCTTAAGTAGGATAAAAGTTTATTTTTCTCATAAAAATATTAGTCTAGGGGTAGGCATTGAAAAACTGATATGATGGCTCCACTGATATCAAGGACTCAATATCTTCTATCTTTTCCATCCTCAGTGACGCTTGATGGTCCAAGATGGCTGCTGTACTTTTTGCTATAGTTCCATGTTCCAAGCAGTAATTAGGAGAAAAGGGTAAATGAAAAAAAAATGGCATTCGAGAAAGCCCCATCTCCTGACTTTTGTGTACAATTCTACCCCTACCTATAACAGAGGCTGGGAAATAAATTTTCAACTAGGTACAATATCCAAAATTCTATAGTTCTATAGGGAGAATGGATATAATGTAGGTATCTACAGTCTCTGTGTTAAGTATCTAGAACAGCAAACTGGCCAGTGAAACAAATCTGGCCCACAGCCTGTTTTGTAAATAAAGTTTTATTGAAATATGCCTATTTATTTACACATTGTCTATTGCTGTCTTCTCATTACAGTGACAGAGTTTTGAGGGTCCTGACAGAGCTGGCAAAGCCTAAAATGTTTACTATCTTGCCCTTTACAAAGACTGTATACCCACACCTAATCTAAAAGATAAAGAACTCCTACTAATTAATATGAGAACAATAAACAGATCAAAGAATAAATGAATATGATATATAAACAGGCAATTTACAGACTATAAATATGTGTAACATCATGTATGAACTCTCTAAACATTGTTGAGCAAAACAAACCAGATACAAAGATTACATACTATATGATTCTATTTATATGAAGAGCAAGAACAAGCGAAACTGATGATAGAGGTCAGAATAGCTTTTTTAAAAAAAAGTCTGGCAAAGATTAAAAACTTCAATAATTCACTGTTCTGGTTAAGGGTGTAGGAAAACAGCCCCTTCCATATGTTGTTGGTGAGACTGCAGATGGTAATAACTTCTACTTGGTAACAGCTTTCAAAATTACAAAAGCACATATCTTTTGACCAGCAATTCCACCTCTAGAAATTTATCCTCTCATATATATTCATATTTATGTAGTATATTATATGTCCAGGGCATAAATGCAGCATTTTTTTGGTAATAGCAATGGCTGTGCAGCCAATTAAGAACAAAGAATTTTTTAATAATATGGATATTCTTCAAAATATATTTTTAAGTGAAAAAACAAATGGCACTGAACAGTGTATAATGACAAACTATGTAAAAATAAAAATGATTAAAATGTACAAAGTTAGCAAAGAAATTAATTAAATTTGTTAAGGAATTTCTGTCTGGTTCCTTATTTTATTTTCAATTAAAATTTTATTTTCAATTAAAACACACAATGCAATGTTTGCCATTTAAAGTGGTATTCACTATTTAACTGGCAAATAGTCATTATCAGGTTTTAGGGGTTTCCTTCTCCTATCTTACTGAGAATTTTTATAAGGAATGGCTTTTGAATTTTATCACAAACTTTTTCAGCAGCTATTGGTTTGATCATATTTTTTTCCTTTGAATTACTGATGTTAAACATATTAAGATATT
Organism: Pteropus alecto; assembly: GCF_000325575.1. NCBI lineage: Eukaryota > Metazoa > Chordata > Mammalia > Chiroptera > Pteropodidae > Pteropus > Pteropus alecto. The sequence goes on from NW_006438113.1 coordinate 11,290,185, forward strand.
TGCAGATATTTATCCATCTTTGTTTTCCTAGAATAAACCTTACTTGATTTTTTTAAATCAAGCTAGAGCATATAAAACTAGAATAGAACAGAATTGGGTGAACTATTTTTATGATCGTTGGCTATACAATTTTAAATAATAGACATAGTTAGAGTAAAAAAGTAGTCGTCCTTCATATCATTATATTAATTCTGAATTTTAAAATGCTATTTCAAAGGAATTAAACCTAAGAATATAAACACCAGAGTGATTATAAATAATAAATAAATTTAGCAAAGTAGTCGGCCATTAAGTTGGGATTAGAAAACCATATTCCTACAGACCAGTCATAGCTTAAAAACACTAAGTTCAAAAGTAAATAAAATGTAGAATTCTATAGCAAATTCAACTTTAATATCACTTGTAACTTACAAGAGATTTACTCAAAGTAAATAATAAAATGATAAACAGGACTAAAGGAAGATCTAAATAAAAGAATTATATTTCTGGCTAGAATACTAAGTTCAGTTAAGATGACAAATGATTGAAATATGTATATAAAGTCCTTAGCACAGTGCCTGGAATCTACCAAATATTCAATAAAATTTAGTTTTCTCTACACCTTCCCTAATTTAATGTAAAGTTATGATTCGATACCAATTAAATCCCTGATGAATACTTTATAAAATTTGATAGAAGTGAAAATAATATTTACCTGAAAGAATAAAGAGTACACAAATACTAAATAATGTATGTTGTTTAACGAACACTGGTAGATTTGCCCTAAAGATTTAAAAAATCTCATGAAAACCATATGATATTAAGTCAAATATAGAAAAGTGGTTCAAACAAATCAGGTTCAACAGCATAAGAACAATTCATACCTCACACCATATGTTATAAATAAGTCTGGTGAGTTAAAAAGCTAAACATGCAAAATTCTGTTAAGGTATGAAGAAGAATATTATATTTCATTATGCTAAAGATAAAATCCTGACTAGTAAAGAAACGAAGGTTGATAGTGAGATGGTTATATTCAAATATTTTAAAAAATCTGTTACACAATAAATACCAAAGGAAAGCAAGAGAATAGTAAACATTTATGCGACAATCATAATTTATAAAGAGATTATAATATAGTATAGAAAATACTTAGCATAGTGCCTGGCATCTACTAATTGTAATACAGAGACAACTGATGGAAATACATAGTACACTAAAACCTCACAATAAGTCATCGAATTCATTCATTCATTCCCTTTGGATAAAATTTAAATTCTTTACCATGGCCTATACTGGCTATTATGATCTAGTTCTGCCAACCATTCCGACCTCATTTGTGCTTTGCTCCCACTAGGACCCTATCCTCCAATAACCCTGACCTTTTTTAGTTCCAGTAATGTACCAAACACCTTCCTTGGAAACATAAGGCTCTTTTCTTCCTTAGGGCTTTTGCATCTGCTGCTGGTTACCTGTCTGGAAAGCTCTTTTCCTCACTCTTTACATGGTTAACTCTTGAATCTTCAAGTCCCAGATCTACCTGATAACTCTACCTAAAGTGAATCCCCTTTATAATGTTCTTTTTCAGCACCTTTGTCATCTTCTTTGGAGCTCTTAAAACCTTACTTTGTTTATTTGCTTCTGTCATTCCTCCTTATTAGACTACTGAATCATATCTCACACACCTCATATTCCCCAAATACAGTGTCCGACAATAAATGTGCTCAATAAATATTTGTTGAATGAATGAAGAAAAACTGAAAATCCAAGTATCGGATGATAAGGCAAAGCTCAATTATGATACATTAAAACAAGGAAATGTTATATAACTACATATAACTATTCAAACTGACAGGTATGGAAATAGTAAAAGATGTCTATATGAAATAACAGTGAATGAAAAATTGGACCACAAAACAGGAGGCACATATACCATTCAACTATGTAAGGAAAGTATATATATATCCAAATTTAAATGACTGGAAAATAATTCATGACGTTGATAAGTTTTAACAATTAGCAGGGTTTTTGTAAAGAAAGCAGGTAGTTGCTAACAACAATATTGTATAAAGTCAGTGTTTTGGAAAAGTGCTTTCAAAATAATAAGTGGAAAAATATAGAGCATAATACTGTATGTACACCACAATTATAGCTAGGCCAAATTAAATATATATTTAAAGAGGATACAGAAAAATCCTTATTGCATCAAGATGATAGACATGCATAAAATTTGTTTTCTAAAATTTTCTTTTAAGGTTGTTGGTTTTTAAAAAATATTTTATAGTGGTGACAGGAAGAAATCTAACTATGGGCGGTGAACACACAATGCAATGTATATACATGCCTTACTGGTGAATTATACACCTGAAATGTACTGGATTTTGTTAACCAATGTCACCATAATAAAAAATTTTTTTTTTTTTACAATGGAAGATACCCATAAACAAACAAATGAATGAAGAAATCAATCTATCTCAACACTCAATTAACAATGACTGAATAACATTTTGGGTAAATACTTTAGTCCCTTTTTCTAATATATATAAGCAAAAAGATATGTAAAATAAAATTATAACCACACTATTCATATTCTTTTTAGCTTGCTTATTTCCATTTAACAATATATTATAAACATTTTACCAGTGATAATGGCTTAACAAACTTTCAAAACATTTTAAACAAGGTAACATTAGTGTTACATTGGTGGAGAGATACTTCAGTGGACTGAGCACAGCAAAAGAAGTAAATCCAGGGCCCAGATCCAACCTAACCTGCAACTGTTAAAGTCAAACACTAAGTATCTCTAAAATAATCAACTACTATATCTATAAAACAAAGCAAATATGAAAAGAATGAAGATGGATGCTTCTTTATAACTGTTATAATATATGGTAAATTTAAGTATTAAAATGTCAAGAAATGATGTAGAAGAGAGAAAGAATGAAAAATACTGTCAAAATGGACAAATCCTAACTCCTAGAATAGTATCCCAAGTGCTCCATCAGACCAATATCATACAACTCACACCATATCCCCAGGAGAAGTCCGAGCTGCCTTCAGTAGAGATCCCTGTGCCTGTATAACTTGGAAAAGCAGACCTTGAATTCCCAGTGTCAGCTGATGTAAAAGGTGATTCTTGTGTGATGTCAGACTCACTAAATGCACAATTTGGAAGGAGAGAAAAACAGAAAAATTCTTATGTTTCCTCAAGTTTCTATAGCATTAACTACTCAATAATTTAGTAGATGATAAGCATGTGTATAAATATATCCACAGAAGCAAAAATAAATGAAGAACTTGAAATTTAAGCATCATGGAAAAGTCTTACCTTATTCCTATAGAATTGATGGCAGTCATTGTACATAATTCTAGTCGCAGTTTATAATGAATACTTTAACATTCCACCTATAATATATACCCTTGACAACTAAAGACATTTCAGAAATATTGGTAGTATCTGAACTTGTATGGCATTTGCACAGTTTACCAAGCACTTTTACAAATATTAATCCCACTTTATCCTCACAACAACTTAGTGATACAGAACTTAATTAACCCCATTTAAAGACAAAGAATCTAAGATTTAGTTCTAGGTTTTGAAACTAAGTTTTATGGCTCTAATTTTTCCTAGGATACCACATTGTTTCTCAGAACCCTCTTTGAAATTATAGTCGCCTGTGTTCTATTTCTTAAAATAATATATGCAATTAATATTTATTCAGCATTTATTATATGCCAAGCATCGTGCCAAATTTTGCATATTTCATCTCATTTATAGTCACAACACCCTTTAAGAGATACTATTCTCAGGTAAGTAACTTGTGTAATTTTACTCTGCTAATAAATGGCAGAACCAGGATTAAAAATCAGATCTGTTGGATTCTTCCTGAGTATGCTTTTAACTACTTTATAATACTACTTTCCAAAGGTTATAAAAATAAGTATGATGTTATTTCCATTAGTTGTTCTAGACTAAAGCTGAATGGTACCAAAAATGATAAAAATTTTTGTTTCATTAGTACAAGGCTTGATACAAATCCTAAACCAAAAAACAAAACTTTTGCCATTATCAGGTATGATAAGCAAACAAGTACATTTTGTGTTATTACCTTTGGGAACTTGTGTCTTTTTCATGGCTGTCATTGGTAGAGGAAATTTCATCCAGCTGCTCTGGAAGGGGATGATGATTAAGAGCATCTTTTGTTATTCCTTTCCTGTGGAAAATAAAAAAGAAAGTTAACAAAAAGATGTATACTTTTCAGAAATTTTTTCTCAGAGTTAGTCACCTACTTTTTGCTGCTCTGGAAATGCACTGTCCAGTACCCTAGCCACTAGCAGTTAAAATGTGGTTACTCAGAAATGAGATGCACAAATGCACTTTGGGTAAAACACACAAGATTTTGAACTCTTAGTAGAATAAGAATGTACAAGTATCTCATTAATTATTTTATCTTGATTATATATTACAGTGATGTTTTAGACATATTGAGTTAAAAATATTCTTAAAATTAATTTCACTGCAAATTGAAAATACAATGAGGTATAACCATATACTTATTAGAACAGCTTAAATAAAATACAGTGATAACACAAAATACAGGTGAAGATATGGAGAAACTGAATGTCTCAGATGTTGCTGGTGGGAATATAAAATGGTACAGTGACTCTGGAATAGTTTCAGTTTCTTATAAAACTAAACACATGCATTTACCATAAGACATAGCCATTGCATCTTGGACATTGATCCCAGAGAAATAAAAACACATGTTCACATTAAAAATCAAATGTGTACAGCATCTTTATCTATAATTAAAAAAAAAAACAAACTGGAAACAACTGAAACGTTCTTTGACAGGTGAATGGTTAAAGTCTGGTATAGCCGCACAATGGAATATGATCCAGCAATGAAAAGGAGTGAACTATTGATATATGCAACAAGTTAGATGGATTTCAAGGATATCATGCTTTGTTTAAAAGAAACAATTTCAAAAGGTTACCTAATATATGATTCCATTTATATAGCCTTTACAAATGACAAAACTTTTTTTTTGGAAATGGCTATCAGGAGATGGAGAAAGTCACGGATGTGACTGGAAAGGGGTATACAAGAACGTTTCTTGATGGTGATGAAACAGCTCTTTATATTGATTGTACTGGTGTTTATGCAAATCTGCAAATGCGACCAAATTGTATAGAACTGTGTACACACACACACACACATAAGAAGTGGATATAAAAACTGAATAAGGTCTATGGTCTAGTTAACAGTATTGTACCAATGTCACTTTCCTGGCTTTGAAATTATACTACAGTTACATAAGATATCTTTGGGGGAAGCTACGTAAAGGGTTCATGGGTCTCTATGTTCTATTTTTGTAACTTCCTGTTAGTCTATAATTATTTCAAAATAAAAAGGTAAAAAATTTAATTTCACCTGTTTTAATTTTTTAAATGTGACTACCTGAAAATTTAAAATTACATGTGGCTTGTATTATATTTTTGTTGCACAGTGCTGCTGTAGAGAGTTCAACATGTTCATGAGAACAAACTATGGGGTCCATTATTAAATGTTCCAGTCCTAATCACCTACAGATTTTCCTTCTCCACAAAATTCTGTAGTCAAATAAATTTAGAAAATGTGATAGGTTAAACAAAGTTACAAAGGTTTCTTTATAAGAGGCCTTCCCAGGGCCTTTAATATGCAAATGTGTATTATAAATCTTTAATTCTCTTATCTCACAGGAAAGGAAACTGAGGCACAGAGGCATTAAGTTCATATGGCTAGTAATTAATGGAGCCAAGATTCAAACCTAAGTAGTCTGGTTCTCAGGCCTCTTGGAGCAAATGGATAGTTTGAGATTTTAGTGAACTATACCATTTTTGTATGTAATACAAAGCTAGGGGCCCAGTCAGTGGAATTTGTACTTTAAACTATTTCTCAAATGGTGGGGATGGGCTTGTGTGGAGCTACCTGTGCTTCTCTCATTTAGTGATCCTACAAACAAAAGCTTGTCTTTGAGACAGTGTAGTGTCAGAAATGTGGATTCCAGCTACAAAATAGAAACTTAATTAAGGCACTTTTTAGTCTGTCAAAGAAATAGGATTATGAAGTAACAATTAGATAATACCAAAGAAATATTAAATTTGATAACAGCACACTGAAGTATATAGGGGTAAAATGACAGCGTCTGTGGTTTTGCTTCCCTATTTCACAGATGAACAGAGAGGCTGAAAAAAAGATAGATGAAGCAAATATATTAAAATTTCATAAACAATTGAATGTGGGTGATTCATTAGATTACTATATATTTATATTTGAAATTTATCATTAAAAATGTTAAGCTGTATGTTGAAAATCCAAAATCTTCAACATGTATAATTTGGAAGTGTTAGGAAGAAAACTAAAGTTACTGCTTCAAAGCAAATTATTATAACACTTAAAGAAAAATTGCTTTTAATTTATGGTCATTTAGATGCATGACTCCATGATTTTCATTATCTTCATTATTCAGATCACCCTGACTCCTCTAGAGAATTATCTTTTGGGAGAGTTATCTTTAGGGAGTATCAAATTAACATTAACACCAATTTTTTTCCATTAAAGATTAATTTTTACTCTTAGAATGATCATAATTTATTATAAAAGCAGATTTTTAGCTAAGCTTTGTTTGCTTTTTAGGAAATGACTTTCCTGTTCTTAGTTTCTAAAAAGCTTATCTGAATTGCTATTGTGTAGATATCCTATCACTTAGTAGATAATAAGCTTCTGAAAGGCAAGACGAGATCACAGACCTATCTTTATATGGCTATTGTACCAAGTAAAGGTAGGAAGGAACAAGGAAATTACTATTTTCTGAGGACCAACTATGTGTCAAACTCTGCCATCATTATAAATATGCTTATAAATAAATTCTTATTCCTATATTACAGAACTGAAGGATCAAAAATTTAGTAATTTGCCTAAAAGTCACATAAATAAAAAAGACCCTAGCCAAAAACCAAGATGTGACTGAAAAATAACAAGCTTGGTATTATCATGTATAGTTAATGCTAACAAACATATGGTTTCTAAAATTACATAGCTCAGTGGAGAAAATAAGGGAGGCTGTGGGAGACTCAGAGTTAAAAGCCCAATATTGGTTATATTGGTTACATAATCTTAAGATGTGTAACTTTTTCTGATATTTCATCTTCTGAAAAGCTGAAGATAATTATACCCATCTTACTGAGTTGTTACAAGGATCATGATGTGAAAGTCTTTTTGAAAATGTAAAGCATTAATAAATGTGCGATATTATCATTACCTGCTAAATTATCATTACTGCACTAGGGTTGGAAGGTGCGTCTTTTAGCTAGAAAAATTTGCTCTCTAAAGTCTCAAAATTGATCCTTAAGGATGATGCTTAATTGCAGAGAAGGAGAGGCAGTTTGTGTAATGGTTATGATTACAGGCTTCAGAATCAGATTGACACCAGGTTTGTACCTCAGCTCCACCACTTTGTGTGTTAATCTTTGGCATGCTAAAATCTTTAAAACTGGGATCTTTATCTGTAGAATGTGCAAAATAGTCCCCATCTACTATCCTTGTTGATAGGATAAAATGAGTTAATTAATACACGTAAGCAGCTTTGCACGGTGCCTGGCACTACATATATTCAACTTCATTGTAGCACTCAGCTATTAATAACTTCTTGAGTCGTCAATGACCATTGACAGTGGGGCCTGAAGCACTGCAGAAACTACAAATGACTCTGGAGAGCCAGTCCCTCAGTTCGGGAAATGCAGCCTAAAAGGACCAAGTCCTGGGATAGCACTGGTCACACACCCTGGAGATGCAAGTAGAAGGGGCAGCGTCCGGCAAGGCTGGGAGGAGAAAATTCCAAAGAAAATTTTCTTCCTCCTGCCCTGGAAAAGGAAAGGAGCGAGGGACTGGTCATGGAGGGTCCCCAGAGCACCCGCGCCCCACCTCGGCCTCCCCTGTACGCGGCCGGGATGGTTGAGCAGTGCACTCACAGCTCCGAGCTCTGTGGCACCGCCTTCCGAGTGTATCTGGAAATCATCCTCCTCTTTCTCAATTGCGGCCGGGGAGGGCACGCCAGGGTGGGGGCCTCCAGGCCTGGCCCTACCGCCGGCTCCTGCCCGGCTCCCTCACTCCCGGTCGCCTAGACTCCGGACCGCCACCTCCCCAGGTCCCCCACCTCTCCAGGTCTCCACCCTCCCCGCTTCCCCGCGGGGCCGGAAGTGACGAAGGCATCGGAGCACCAGCCTAATGCTCCCGCCGACGCACAGCAGTGAAGACGCTGCGGGTTTCTGGAGCTGAATGGGCTTCTGCCTTTCTCTCAGAGGTTCGGCTGGCCTCAGGTTCTAGGCACGCGTCTGGACGGAGTCTGGGACAGACTTTGGCGACTGCTGACAATTCCCGACAAGCTCGCGCGGTGGGAAGGGGCGGCGGAGGAAAGGTGCAGCAGCGGAGACGGGTCGGTGATGCCCTAGAACCGTAAGAGGAATTGGCTTGATTTTGTCAGATGGAAGGAGGGAGCCTATCTTGAGTGAAGAACACTAGACACCCAAATTAGGCCTCTGGGCCTACGTCGATTCTTTCCGTGCCCCTGGTTTTCTCATCTGTACAGTGAAGAGTAAGCTTGAGTGACCTCAAAGTCACTAAATTTAGTTCTGACGCTAGATTCTTCATAACATGTGCTTGGCATTATGGGATGGGTAGATCGGTATAATTATTGTCTGTCTGTATTGAAAGGCCAAATCGTGATTCGGACAACCTGTGGTGAATGGGTGTCTGGATAGAAGATGCAGATTCCTCTCGACTTTCTCTTAGTCCGTTAGAAGGCCGAGTAAACATAAAAATCGAACCGCTGCCTTAGAGTGGGCTATCCAGTGCAGTGCCTTTCTTTACCGCGCATCACCTGGCAGCAATAATAAACTAGTACTTTTGTTTGTAAGAGAAACCATTGGAAAATAAAGAGGTATCTGCCACCTCTTAGTATATCAGAGCTGTGTCCTCCTGAGATCTGTAAAAGGGGCAGGTTTAGGACAAATAGCTGTAGGATCGAGAACCATGAGCAAATTGTTTTGGGATGAGATGATAAGACATGAAATTTTTTTCAGTATTAAATTCCTTTATGTCATATACTGTTTATAAAAGTGAGAGACTAAAATTCTACATAGTAAGGGAGATTGCTCTAAAGAGTGTTTAAATAATAAAAATTTAAACCAGGGAAGGATTCTAGAGACGGTAGAATAACATTCTAATTCTTCAATTAAAGAAAAAGCCCCAGAAAGAGAAAATGAAGTGTCCCAAATGGCACAACTAATTAGTGACAGAACTAGGACTTCTGATAGTATTTAAACAGAATATGTTGGTGCAGTGTTCTCAAAGTGTGTTACACACACCAATGCAACCACAAGGGCAATTCTTTATTTTTTTTAACATAATTATTAGTTAATTTGGGAATGCGATGCTAGATTTCCATTTGTTGAATTAAATCAAAAGTTTCTTTAACATAATTTTAAAGTATAAAGAACATAATTTAAAGTACAAAAATGTCATTGAAAGAACATTAAATATTACTATAGTTGGTACGTGATCAAAGTAAAAATCATGATATGTGCATAAATGAATTTTGAAAAACAATGTTAATGGAATCACCTAGAATAGTTCAGGGAATGGGATATATGTCTACATTGTTCTATATAGTTTATTTTATTGAAACTTTAAATGTAGTTTTCAAAGAAGAATGGAGGAAAATATGAAGCTTGCTACAGTGGAAGACACTGTGGAATACCACCTGTACCTGATACCAAATGAACCAAGGGACTCAGAAAAACACAAAGAGATTCTTCAAAAATATATTGAGAGAATAATGACCCACTTTGCACCTATGCTAGTCCCTTATATCTGGCAGAATCAGCCTTTCAATCTCAAATATAAACCTGGAAAAGGTAAGGAAGACTCTTTTACTTATTTTAATTTGATATATGTGGCTTTTAATGTCATTCTGACAACAGTGATGTATAACAAATAGTCCATAGCTTATTCAATGTTGTCAGGTTTATATTCTGAACTTTTTAATGATGTTTGCCTATATTCAGTTAAGCCCTTAAATTTTTTTCATTCACATTGATGAAAACTTTCTAATAGTCATTACCTTAGGAGCTAATGTATATCAACATTATGAAACTCATGACTATTCTTTTGAATTTTACTTTTCCATGCTGTAATGTTTCTAGGTACCTGCATTAAACAGGTTAAGGCATCTGTAGCTATTACTTCTCATTTCTCTCTGTTGATGATGTGTACAGTAGGCTGCCTTGTTTTACATAGTTGATTTGGTGGGAATCTAAGAGAGGATCTGCCTGGCTCATAACAAGAAATAATTGGGCTTTATGACCATTATTTGCCATTAAGAATCATTTTGAGGTTCCTTTACTGTCTTACCTGTATCATTGGTTGTTGAGATCTGACCAAGTGTGTCACTTTGTCCTATGATTTCTTTAGCTTTACTAAAGAAATAAACATGGATAGGTGACCAAGACTCTACTCATGTAGTGACTTATGTGAGCTCTTATTTTGGATAAGGAGCCTGGCATCTTGTGATACCATCTGTTTGGCTTTCAATCTAGTGCTTATCTGTTATCTTTTGGCTAACAGTTGCCAAATGTCTTCTCTACTGTTAATTTTATTGAACACCTGTACACTGAAATACATGTGATAGTTATTGGCAAGAACACTGTCACGTTAGTGCAGGATATCCAAAACCAACTCTTATCTTTTTCCTAGAAAATAATTTTTACTCCTTGTTTTCTCATCTTGCTAAATGTCATTGCCATCTACCCAGTTATGTCCAAGCCAGTAATTCAGAATCATACTCAACTTCTCACTTTACCATGTTCATTCAGGTACTAAATCCTGGTGTGATTACTTCTAAAATGTGACTCCTTCTCTACATCTGTTTGGCTGCAAGTTAGGCCCTCTATATTACTTTATCTGGAAGATTATAATAGTCACATAACTAACCTCTCTGGTGTTAATGTCTCCAGTTCCTCACACTATTAAATTTACCTTTGAAAAACACAAATTTGATCATGGCACTCTCTTGCCTAACATCCTTGAACAGTTCCCCATTACTTTTGGATGAAGTTCAAATTGAAGTTTAATATATAAGGTAGATAGAAATAGATACTCTAATGGGAGCTTCTCTAGTTTCAGAAACTTGGGAGATCTGGGATGGGAAGAAGAGTTGATTGGGCTCTTCCCCTTCACCCCTGTTTTTTTGTTTGTTTGTTTGGTTGGTTGGTTGGTTGGTTGGTTTTTGCCATGGCACCTCTTGAGACGCTCCATAATGCATTTATTTGCCTTTCATTCTGTTAATGTGGTATATTGCATTGATTGATTTTCATATGTTGTACTATCCTTGCATTTCAGAAATAAATCCTACATGGTCATGGTGTACAATCCTTTTAATGTGTTATTGAATTCAGTTTGCTAGTTGTTTTTTTTTACTAAATACGCAGGCTTTTATTTTTCTTCAAATTCAGAGTTTTTGCGTTTTAGCCATTGGAGGAGGATTAGGACCACACAGATGATTAATTTGACCCATACTACTAGGGGGTGGGTTCCTGGGGGCCTTCTTCCATTATCATATCTGGAATCAGATGAGTTTCTGTAGCCTCTTTTTCACATCTTGCTGAAACAGTTTTGAAAAACAAAACCATGAACTCAGCTGTTCTCCCGAAGAAATCTGTTACTGAAGATAATCTCCATGGGGAGTGATGCCAGCTATCCAACACTTGTCCATTTAAGATGTAAACCATCTTGCTGCTTATTCCCCACCTCTGGAGCCTCAATTTGCTAACATTGGATTTCTGCATCAATATTCATCAGGGATATTGGTCCTAGTTTTCTTGTATTGACTTTGTCTGGCTTTTGTATTAGGGTAATGCTGGCCTCATAAAATGAGTTTGGGAGTGTTCCTTCCTCTTCAGTTTTTTTTGTACGAGTTTGAGGAGTGTCAAGTTAGTTCTCTTTAAATAGTTGGTAGAATTCTCCAGTGGAATCATCTGGTTCTGGGCTTTTTTTTGTTGTTGAGAAATTTTGATTACTGATTGAATTTCCTTACTAGTTATAGGTTTGTTCAAATTTTCTATTCTCAGTCCAGTCTTGATAGGTTGTATGTTTCTAGGAATTTTCCCATTTCTTCTAGGTTATCCAATTTGTTGGTGTATAATTGTTCACAGTATGCTCTTATAGTCTTTTCTGTTTCTGTAGACTAGAAATAATAGTCTAAAATCATTTCTGATTTTTGTTGAGTTTTCTCTCTTTTTTCTTAGTTATTCCAGTGTTTTGTCAATTTTGTTGATCTTCTAAACAAACCAATTCAATTTAGTTAATTTTGTTCTGTTTTTCTGTTTTCTGTTTTTCTGTTTTCTACTTCTTTTATCTCTGCTTAAATCTTCATTATTTTTTTCTTTCTACTAGCTTTGCATTTAGTTTATTCTTTTTCTAGGTTCTTCAGATGTAAAGTTAGGTGGTTGGTAAGAGATCTTTTGTAACTATAAAGTTTCCTTTTAGCACTGCTTTCACTGTATCACATAAGTTTTGGTATGTTTTGTTTTTGTTTTTATTTTTCTCAAGATATTTTCTAATTTCTCTTGTGACTTCTTCTTTGACCCATTGGTTGTTTAAGAGTATATTGTTTAATTTCTACATATTTTTGGATAATGTACCTGTTTGAATTCTACTCCTTCCAAATTTCTCTTCTTGATATTCCTAGAAAACTCTATTGACTGTCATGTCTCTTTGCACATACTATTCTTTCTTTCTAGAAAGCCTATTTCTGGTCAATCCTCCAGATGAATATAGCTCAGCTATCACATCCTTGATGTTCACATAGTCCTCAGTGCATAGCTCTGTATATCATCGTGTTTTGAGATGGCCTAGTTGTCTATCTCCTGTTGTGTAGATTCTCAGCTACTCAAGAGTAGGCTTCTTGTATCTTTTTTTTTATTGTAACCCCAGTTCCCAGTATAATACTTAGAACATAGTCACTGAATGTTTATTTAATTGAATTATTACTTGTATTTTTATTTACACTGACAAATTTATTTGTATATGTGATTGCCTTTCTCTTATTTTTAGATGATGTTCCTGCTCATATATTTGGCATGACAAAGTTTGGGGATAACATTGAGGATGAATGGTTTATTGTTTATGTAGTAAAGCAAATTACGAAAGAATTTCCAGAATTGGTAGCAAGGTATTATAGTTATTTTAATAATTCTAAAGGAATTCTATTCTTGACATTTTTATCTATTTAATAATTTTTTTCTGCAGTCTGGTGGAAATTGTACAGATTTGGGACATAGACTTTAAGTGACTTCTGTGTTTTCTTTTTCTTGTGACTTCTTTTTCTTGAGGAAAAATGAAAGTATTGGAGAGTTCAATTTCCAAAAAATTTCAAACAAAAGCAGCTTGTTTTAACTTTTCTTTTTTTAAATTCTCATTATGAAAAAACAAATACACATGGTAAACAAAATTCAGACAATACAGAGTGTACTGCCCTGACTTCTCAGAAGTAATCATAATCAAATTTCTTGTGGAGTAAAAGGAAATTCCATACACACACATATTTCACAGATTTCTTTACTATGTTTTACTCTATTTCACCACTGCTATATTTGTTTTTGAAGAATAATATACAGAAGAAATTTAAAGTGAAATCAGTGAACAGTTATTTAGGAGCAAAATAAATTCTAATTCAGTTTTAAAAATGGGACTAATAGTTCTCTGTAATTACTAAATTTTGCCAGCAGAGGGCATTTCACCCACTTACCATATGTTGTCCTAGTTTCCCTAGTTAGCCCCCAAATTCTGATCTTTTTCTACACACCCAACCTCTTCCCCAGCAGAAAAAAAAGAAAAACAACAGCTTTGAAAACTTATATCGGAATTTCAAACATATATAAAAGTAGAGAAAATGAAACCATGTATACCTATCACCCAGCTTCAACAATGATCAACTCATGGTCATTCTTATTTATCTATACCCACCCCCTACTTCCCCATCACATAGCAAGATTATTTCAAAGTACATCTCCAATACTTTGCCATTTAATCTTTAAATACTTTAGGATGTAAATCTAAGTGGTAAGAACTCTTATTTTAAAGACTTTTTGGTGTTACCACACCTGAAAATAATTACCAATAATTTCTTAATAAATGATAGAATTTTAAATGAACAAACACAAAAATATTAGTTTCTGTCTTAACAAGTATAATAAGGAGAGGGCAATACCTTTTGTATGCTGATTCTGATGTTTATATAGTGATGGTTCATACCTACACACCAGCCCTATAAAAGCTCTTAAAAATAATAGGCATCTACTGTCTTGTAAATTTTAAAAAATTAGAAAAAGAAAGAAGGTCTTCCTCTTTGTCTCTGAGTTAATATTCCTACAGTAGAGCTCTAACCGTTTAACTACCCTACTCTAAAACCTTTCATTCTTTTTGTGTATAAAACTAAGCTCATTCACATTGATTCTGCCAACATTTAAAGCTTGTCACAAAGTTATATAACTGTGCTTCTCTAGTCTTGTTCTTTACTAGTTGTCATTCTCCAAATATCCACTTTAAGTTGCCACCTCCATGGTTTTGCTTGTTTTTCCCTCTCCCAAGAACATCTTTCCTTTTCTCCCTACATTTCTACCCATTGAAAGTGAAAAAAAGCAGTGTATATAATATGTTACCTTTTGTGTGACAAGAGGAGAAAATAAGAATTTATATTCCCATTAGCCATATGGGGTAGGAGCTGGGCACATAGGGACAAAAGTAGGAAGAACATTTTTCATTGTGTAACTTTTTATGTATTTAAAATTTTTTTTAACTATTTGACTTTATTATCTATTCAGAAATTTAAATTTAAGAAAAATAATGCAAAACAAAATTCTCCTTCAAGGCCCAAATAACTCCTCTTCCATAAAGACTTTACTAATTTTTGCTATATGTGATTTTTTTCTTTTGAAACTCTATAGTACTGTGTATATTTTTCATGTTTTTGTTTACTGTTATTTGTGTACTTTTCTCTCTAACTCCTTCATACAATCTTATAGTCTCCTTAAGTACTTACGGTATCATAAACATTTGCTTTATTATAGCAATCTATACATGGTACATACGCAGGTATTTACTAAGATGAATGGAAGAAAATATTACAATAAATCTGTTTTTGCTATGTGCTATTTGAATGTAAAACTAGAACTTCTTTTGCATTAGGATTGAAGACAATGATGGTGAATTCTTGTTAATAGAAGCTGCTGATTTTCTCCCTAAATGGTTGGATCCTGATAATAGTGCCAATAGGGTAAGTATACCCAAGTTTGGAAAATTTACAGAGATTAAATCATGTTGCAACATTTTTCATATGTACCTAGAATTTATCAGTGCCTAATATGAAAATTAAAACGTATCATTTTGACACACAATAGACTATACAGATGTCAAATTATAATGTACACCTGAAAATTATATAATTGTATTAACCAGTGTTACCCCAATAAACTTAATAAAAAAAAACCTGTGGGGATTTTGATTGCATTGATTTTATGATGTTACCTATAGGTTGTAAATAAGTAAGTAAGTAAGTAAATAAATAAAAGCTTCTGAGAGCCAAAAATAAAAAATAAATAAAATGTATCATTTTGTAGGTGTTTTTCTACCAGGGGAAGTTGTGCATTATTCCTGCACCAAGAAAATCTGAAGCAGTATCCTGGTTACCCACCGTACCCCCAACAATCCCACAAGCACTGAATATAATCTCAACACACCCTGAAAAAATTTTGGCTTCAGAATCTATCCAAGCTGCTGTGAATAGGCGCATCAGAGGGTAAAAAACAAATACTACTTTCATTGCTAATTGAGGAGCCTTTTGCTTTAGTGCAGCTCAAGTCTTCCATTGAATGTAGAATTTCTTTCACCTATATTAATGCTAATTTTCATTCTGTCTTCATCCATCATGAAATTGACTAACAAATTATGTATTTTAAAATCAAAAAACAGATATGTCTTTTAATTCTCATTTAAAAGTGTTATAATCCAATCTCAATATTTTTGCATTTATTTACCTTAGATATTGTGGTTATTAGATATTATCTATATCCATAGATAAAAATTTTGAAACCTTTATAAATGAAAACTTAAGGGAGCACAATGTGCTCAGGTTTTTTCTATGGTCCTTGAGTTATATATGGGCTTCTTTGGCCTATGTGGAGCACTTTAGCATCTATTCAGAAGAGAAGGCCTTAGCCTGATAACATATTAGCTCAAGCATTCAAATTTGAGTACCTATTAAATATTTAGCACTATTCAGATCTTAACAATATTCAAAATCTTTTAGCTTTGTTTCAGTATACTTTGTACCGTTTTTTTTAGAAGAATAAACTCAGACTTTATCCTATTCCAAAGTATAGTAAATTTTCGTTTTGTTTTTTGTTGAACCACCTTAATCCCTTTTTTAAATTTCCCATTTCTTCTCGCTTTTTCTTTTACTGTTTTCTTTCCTGCAGTCTTTTAGTACATACAGTACCTTTCTCTTCACCTCTCTTGTCACTCTCTACATCTCACCTTTAATGAACCAAGATAGGATAAAATGTTAAGGGGGAAGTAAATAATATAAGAATTCTAGGTTTTTACATATTATAAAGTAAAAGTAATTATTTTACCTGCCACAGATACCCAGAAAAAATTCAAGCCTCCCTTCATCGAGCACACTGCTTCCTTCCAGCTGGCATTGTAGCAGTGCTAAAGCAGCGCCCCAGATTGGTGGCTGCAGGAGTCCAGGCATTTTACCTACGGGACCCCATTGACCTGCGAGCCTGTCGTGTTTTCAAGACATTCTTGCCTGAAACACGAATAATGACATCGGTAAGATATCTCCCTTGGTCATTTAGTTTCCCTGACTGGAGAGTTGTAGGTTATTTTAATTGTCCACTAGAAAAAATTGGAAATATTCTGTTTCCTCATAGCAAGTTGATATACATTTTTCTCTTTTCTTCCATCCAGTGAAGGAAGATTTCAAGAGACCTGACTCCCTATTTTATAACTCCATGTTTCCTAGCTATTTCTGGCCATATTCTTTCCTGTTTGAATAAAAAATTTCTTCTTAACATAAAACATTTCTCTTCTTTCAGAGAATTAAGAATTACTTTTTATCTTCTATTCATCAAAATTATCATGATGTAACTAACGATAAGAATTCCATTAATGATAACTAAAAAGTAGATGATGCAATTAAATTTTATGGTATGTGAATTATATTGCAATAAAGCTGGTACTAAGAAATATAGATAGTGAATTGTTTGGAACTTCTTTGCTTTTCACATGGATATGAAGATCATAAATGAAATTATTGTTATTAACTATGAAATGATAATCAGATTTTTATTTCAAGAAAAGACTCATGTCTTTTGTGTTCCAATGTCCAGATTACCTTCACTAAATGTCTGTATGCACAGTTGGTGCAACAAAGGTTTATGCCAGATCGGCGAAGTGGATACAAGCTACCTCCTCCATCTCATCCCCAGTACCGAGCCCATGAATTGGGCATGAAGTTGGTAATGTTGAACCAGAAAATTTTATGTTCTTCTTTTACATAAAAGGGCTCTTAACAATAATGGCACAGCATAGAAAGTCTAGAAATACCCTCTATTTATGTGAAAATATAGTAAAATGTGAGATTTCAAATAAGGTAAAATGTATTATTCAAGAAATGGCGATAAAACAACTGTGAAGCCATCTGAAGATTAAAGTTAATCCCCTCACACTTATTCCAAAATAAATTCCAGTTGGACCAAATATTTAAGTGAAAAAATTAAAATCATAAAATTTGAAAGAAAACACAGAACTTTTGATAATCAGAGTAGGAAAGCCCTTTCTAAGCATGACTGAAAACCAGAAGCTCTAAAAGAAAAGATTGATAAATTTGATTATGTAAAAATTAAATATTTTTGTATAGGAAAGAAGAACCCCATAAATAAAGTCAAAAGAAAGTAAACATGCAGAAAGCATTGTATTTTCAATTTAAATGACAAAGAGCTGTTTTCTCTAGTATATAGAGTTCCTATAAATTAATATTAAAAAAAAATACTAACGATTTAGTAACAAATGTTCATAAACCATGAAAAGTAGTCTACAGAAAAGAAAATACAGCTGATTTTTAATCTAAACATATGGAATATGTTGACCCTTGCTCATATAATAAAATAAATATAGTTTAAAGCTACAAAATAGTATTTTCAATTGTATTGGCAAGTATCAATTAATTTAATAATGTATAGTTTGGCAAAAATATGTAGAGAAAGAAATAGTATTCTCAAACATTAGTGGAATATAAATTGATTCGATCTCTTAGAACAATTTGTCAACATCCATCAACATTTAAAATGCACAAACCTTTCTGCTCAGCATCTTTACTTCTAGAAACTTATCCTTTATATGTTTTACATGTATACAAAGACATACTAGGATACTCATGACAGCATTGTTTTTAGTAGTAAAAGATTGAAAACCACATAAATGTC
>NW_006438113.1:11308780-11317286 GCF_000325575.1 Pteropus alecto
TAGGGAAATAGATAAATTTTAGTCTATATATGAAGTGAGATAGATAAACTTGTGTGTGCTTATATAAAATGATCTCCAAGGCATATGACTAAGTTAAAAAGGTTCAGAACATTGTGTATGTTGCTATTTAGTGACAAAAGGGATGGAGTAGATAGAATATACATTCACAGACACAAAAGTATCTGCTTGAGTGCATAGACTACTTCTGAAGAGATGTGCAAGAAATTGGTAACAGTAGTTTCCTCTGAAATGATCAGGGAAGCTCTCTGTTTGAATTATTTTACCATGTGCATTTATTATATTTTTTAATCAAAGAACTCTTAGAATGAAGTGATTTCCTCTCTTTACTATGTCTGAGACCATGCTCAGTTCATTTGTAATTTCTGTTAGACAAGAAACCTTCTGCAAGCCTTGTTTAAGCAATAAGTAAGTATAAATTTGTTTGTATAATTAGCAAGAAAATAAATCTCTTTGAATAGAACAGCAATCCTTGTTTTGTATTATTTGTTCTCCCTTTATAATTTTTAGTAATCTACAGAAATTAAGAAACTTAGAAATAAAGTCAGATTTTTCACAAAATTCTAAGTGTTATAAATGTCCACATGCCCATATGTCTGGTCACCTAACTCTGGAGTGTGGCTAAATGGAAAGAAAGTGACCTAATAATAAAAATTTTATCTATTTCATTTAGGCTCATGGATTTGAGATTCTATGCTCCAAATGTAGCCCACATTTTTCTGACTCCCAAAAATCTCCTGTGATTGCCTCACCACTTTGGGCTGGCTTCCTTGAAAGTCTGAAAAATAAAGATTACTTTAAGGTAAGACTTGCAATGCATGTTTTAAATTGTACTATCTAGGGAAAACAAGCTAGTGATTTAAAGTCCTATGGTCCATATTTAATGAGTAACATAATTATAGGAGCCAGAATTTAAAGGAACCATTCTAGTTCAGTGGTAATGAGGGGATGTCCAGTATTATGAACTGTTTCCAGTATTGGGAAAATTAATAACATTTACATAAAGTGATATAAAAGTTATTTGTATCAGATGAACAACTTTCATCAATCTATAAAGCAAACATGAAGATACCAAATAGCAAAATTAGAAAAGACAGGGATTTAGAAAATTATAAAAAGATAGTATTTCTCTTAAAATATTCACTCTCACAAGTAGTAAAGATATGCATATGAACACAATTATAGACTGTTTTTCATGTATGTAAGGATGCAAATGATATTCAGTGCTGTTGAGAGTATAGTGAAATTAATACCCTATATATTGCTGATTACATTGTAAATTGGTAGAACCTTAACTGGAAAGCAATTTAGTAGTATGTCCCAAGAGCTATAGAAGTATTCAAACTTGGAACCTTCACTTTGAATAGTCTATTTTAAGGAAATAGAAGAGTTCATAAGACTGTGATGATTATAACACTCTAACAATATGAAAAAGTACTAGTATATTTTTTATTTAAAGAGTGTAAAATATTAAGTATGAATGCCACTATAAACATGCATGTGAAAGACAGAAATGATAGTTAAGTTGGGATTATGCTATTTCTTTTGTTCTATTTGTACTTTGCTTTATAAGTTAATTACGAATCAATTATTCGTTAATTATTTAAACAATAGAAAATGGTAGAAAACATTTCAAATCGGAAATAAGCCCTTAATGGTGAAAAGGATTAGGAACCACTACATCTAACCTAGTCCCCTTGTTTGAAGAAACCAGAGCCCAAACAGGTACATTAATGACAAAACTGGGACTAGGACTCAGGCATCATGGTTCTAGAGCAGTATCATATACTGTCTCTCTGAAAATTATTTGTGAGCAGGTTATTTTAATAACACTATGTAAATAATGTTCTGATAGGCCATTATTATTTTTTTAGGGACTGATAGAAGGTTCTGCACAGTACCAGGAAAGACTAGAAATGGCAAAGAACTACTTCCAACTCTCAGTAAACCGGCCAGAAAGGTGAGTTTATCACTGCTAAATTATAACAGCAGAGTGGTAACTTGCCAGACGTTAAGGAGTTATTTTTTCTTAAAGATAGTTGCAGAAATTGGAGTTTACATATTTAAACAGCTAATGGCAAGGACCATGACTACTAAAGGGGCTGGGATTGAAGGAGAGGTGTTGTGACGGAAGATCTCTGGCACTGGTAGCTATCCTTATCATCATATAACGGCCAACATTTATTGCGTACTTACAAAGTGTCGGTCACTTTAAACTTTTAATCCCCCTTACAGCCCTGTGAAATAAATACGATTGTTATTGTTCCATAATTACAGTTAAAAAGCTGAGGCCAAGAGATGTTAAGTAATTTGCCAGAGGTCACACAGCTCATAAATGACAGACCTAGGATTCAAACTCAGGTAGTCTGGTATTGAGCCATGTGCTTAATTCCTATAGGAATTCTGAGCTGTGTTTAGCTATGTTATGTGGGTCTGAAACACAGAATGAAGCAGGCATTCAGCTTCCAAATCGAATCTCATTCTAACCTCCTATATATTTCCTGGTGGAAGAAAGAAATGGACACAGGGTTGGAATGAAATGGTACCCCTTAAAATTTAATAAAGTTGAGTTTCAGTTCTGATAATGGTGGAGTAACATATCCGATGAACCCCCTCCCAGTTACAATTATAAACCTGAACAGAATTTTAAAAACAATTATTTGAAGATGCTGGAGAACAACAACAGCAGGCAAAAATTGGAGAGAATTGTACTCTTGGAAGAAAATCACAGTTGGTGAGGTCCACATTTATCTGATTTGTCCACTGAGGGCACTTCCTATTCAGTGTGGCACAAGGAAAATACAGCTCAGACACAAAGTCTTATTGGGCTGAGGAATCAAAGGTCAGAATTTGAGTAGTGGCAAAAGTTTAACTTCTGTTTACAAAATTGAATTTGTGGTACTTAAAGCTATTAAATAACATGAAAGAAATAGCTTCGTGTGTGTTATGGTTAAGTCAAACTGATTGGTTTTGAACCCCAGGCATTTTGTCAGCATTTCAAACACAAAATATTTGTGTAATAGAATATTCTTTGAAGATAGCATGAAGCAAAGTTGATACTGAGAGAACTCTAATCTCAATTTTCTGTGAGATGGTAATGACTTTACAGCAGTCCTTCCTCTTCTGTAAATGTGTAGGGGCACCTTTGCCCCATTCGCATCAGTTTTAGGGCAATAATTGGTGGAAAAGAGAATGCCTTCTTAGGGTATCATTTAAGAAAACTTAGGAAATAGAGTAGGAGAGTAAAGGAGGTAGCCTTCATAGTTAGGGGACTCTCCCCCGGATGATTCCTCTCTGCCTCTAGGAGGCCACTCCTGTGTTGAGAGCTGTTACCTTACAGTCTTGAAGAGAAGTTAAGAAATTCTATTCACATTTGGAGAATTAGGGCTCCTCTCAGAAAACATAATAGATTAGTGGTTGGGTAGTTCTTTTTAAATAATAAAGTTTGTCATTATAAAATTAACATTGATTTATTATAGCAAATACAAAAAGATGTAAGGAAAAAATTTATGCATAGAGTCAACTGCTATTATCATTTTGATCTGCTGCCTTCCAGGATTTTTTTTCCACCATACCCAGTTAATATTTTTTAAAATTTTATACTGTATAGAAATTTTGTGTCATGTACATAATTTTTATTCATTACAAACTTATATTTTCCCATGACATTAAAAAGTCTTTATAAACATAATTTTAAATAGCTGCATAACATTTCAGCAAATGGATGTACCATAATTTACTCAACATTTTTACTACTGGCAAAAAATCGTGAATAGCTTAAATGTCCAACGTTTTAATTAGTGTTGCAGGAGAGACTTTCATTCCCCAAACTAGGATAATTTTTAAACAGTTTAAAACCAAACTCACATCTCCCTCCAGACCTATCCTTAAATTCCCATTTTTTTGAATAGCCGAGTTAATATCACAGACTATTTTCCAATCTCTTTTAATAGTACCACTATCCTCCTTTTCACCCAGACCTCCTGGCTCTCCTTGGCTCTAGTTCCTAGATCCTGTTAATTATTTTTTGTGTCTTGCATTCTTTTTTCTTACTACCCAGCTACTCTAATTACTTATTTCATTGCTTTTCTTTTTCTTTTTTTTTTTTTTTAGGTGAGGTGACCCTTGGTTGACCTCACAGATTGGAAGGATGTTGTCAGCTTACAATCCCTTATTTTTTATTTTTTACACCTACAGCACCTGGTCTTCCTAGGTGATCTCCTAGGAATCCAAATACTAATAAGGCCTGACCCTGCTTAGCTTCCAAGATCAGACGAGATTGGGCTTGTTCAGGGTGGCATGGCCGTAGACCTTATTTCTTGAACTATAGCAATACTTACTTGTTTCTCGACCTCTAGTGACTTTTCTCTCCCAATTCAACTGTTATAGCCAGGAGAATTTGCTTGAAATAAATCTTTAATCAAATCACTCGTTTTTCCTAAAAATTATTTGAGATTATGATAGTGAAAAATTACACACAATCTAGGTATCCATCAGTAGTACATATGTGAATTACAATGTATGTATATGACAGACTGCTATCCATTAGTTAACTAGAGGTTAGCTAAATATATATAAATTTAATTCAGGATTTACCAACCTCGGTGCTATTGACATTTTGGACCAGATAATTCTTTGTTGTGGGTCACTGTGCATTGAGGATGTTTAGCAACATCCCTGGCCTCTGTCCTGTAAATAACCAGTAGTACTCCCCCCACCCCCAGTTCTGACAACCAAAAGTGTCACCAGACATTGCCAAATGCCCTTGGGGGACAAAAATTGTTCCCAGTTGAGAAACATATATATTCATTCATTCAACAGATATTTATTGAATATCTCCTATGTGCCAGGCCCTATTCCAGATACTGGCATCCAAGTTGACCCAATATCTCCCTGTCCTTACAGAGCTTATGTAATAGTATAGGAAAAAGACAATAAACCATTATATGATGTTAGGTAGTGGTAAGTGCTTTGAAGAAAAAGCAGTCTGTAGGAGAGAGAGAGGTAGAGGTTGCTATTTTCGCTAGGTTGGTCAGTGTGGCCTTTCCAATGAGAAGAGATCTGGATAAAGTGAGAGAATGAGGCATACAGGTATTTGTGGGAATAACATTCTAAGTAAAGAGAATAAACAGCAATACAACATAGAAACACACACACATGTGTATGTGCACACTCGTGCCCAGCATTCACCTCTGAGCAGCAGGGCTGGTAGTGCTGGTCATCATGAGAAACATTAACTTTATCTATAATACATTTTAAAAGTACATGCACATGTTACTGGTTTTAATTTTTTATATATATTTTTCTGGCTTTATTGAAATGAAATAGACAGTTGCTCGTATTTACATTGTACAATTCAATGAGATTTTTTTCAGTTATTGTTGGCATACAATGAAATATTTGTTTTGGTTGTACAGCGTACTGATTAGAGATCTATATAACTCACAAAGCAATCACCCCACTCAATCTACTACCCCTCTTCTACCTTACATAATTATTACAACATTGTAGACTAATTTCCTTATGCTACATTTTATATCTCCATGTCTGTTTTGTAACTATTCATTTGTGCTTCTTAATCCCTTCTTCCTTTTTTGCCATCCTCCAACCCCCCTCCCATCTAGTAGCCCTCAAAATAGTCTCTATTTTTTTATTTCCATTTTTATTTCCATTTTTGTTGTTGTTTCTTTTGTTCTTTAAAATCAATATGTATGCGAAATCATGTGGTATTTGTCTTTTTTTATCTTACTTATTTCATTCAGCACAATATCCTGTAGGTCCATCAAGGCAATATTTTCCCATTCCCTTCCTTTTAGTCTATGTCTTTCAATCTGAATTGAGTCTTTTTTAGGCAGCATATGTAGGGGTCTTGTTTTCTTATCTATTCAGCCACTCTATCTTTCGGTTAGAGCACTTCACTCTTTTTCATTTGAGGTACTTCTTGATAAATACATAGTTATTAACATTCTTTATTCCTGTTTTTGATAGGTATTTTTTCTTCTTAAAGAAGTCACTCCAACATTTCCTGTAATACTGGCTTGGTGGTGATAAATTCCTTTAGCTTGTTTTTGTCTGGGAAGCTCTTTATCTGTCCTTTGACTCTAAATGATAACTTTGCTGGATAAACTATTCTGTAGATCCTGGGTTTTCAACACTTTGAATATTTTGTGCCAGGCCCTTCTATCCTGCAAAGATTCTTTTGAGAAATCAGCTGCCATACTTATGAGAGCTCCCTTGTAGGTAACTAATTGCTTATCTCTTGCTGCTTTTAAGATTATCTCCTTGTATTTAATCTTTGGCATTTTAATTATAATGTGTCTTGGTGTGGGCCTTTTTGGGTTCATCTTTTTTGGGATCTCTGAGCTTCCTAGAGTTGTATGTCTATTTCCTTCACCACCCTATGACATGGATATTTTTACATTTAATTGTGTCCCATAAGCTCCTTAAATTATTATTATAGTCTTGGCTTCTTTTTTCTTGCCGTTCTGATTGAGTGTTCTTGGCTTCTTCATCCTCTATATTGGTGGTTTGATCCTCTTCTTTATCCACTGTTTATTCCCTCTAATATACTCTTAGTCTCAGATAATGTGTTCTTCATTTCTGCATGGTTTGCTTTTATAATTTCCATTTCTGTTTTCATGACTTTTTTTCTCTCTGTTAAAGTTCTCACTGAATTCATCTACATTTCTCCTAAGTTCATTGTGCATCTTTATTTTTTTAATTTTTATTAACTAATTATTTTTTAATTGAAGAAATGATTTAAATGTTTTTCCCCCTTCCACCTTCCCCCTCTCCCCCCTGCCCTCTGGTAACCACTAGTCCATTGTCCATGTCCATGTCCATGAGTCTTTGTTTGTCCTGTTTATTTGTTGCTTTTAGGTTTATAGCCCACATATAAGTGATATCATGTAATTTCAACTTTTTCTGTCTGCCTTATTTTGCTTAGTATGATTATTTCAAGGTCCATCCATGTTGTTGCAAATGGCAGTATTTCATCTCTTTTTATGGCTGAATAATATTCTATTGTATATATGTACCACAGCTTCTTTACACAATCGTCTATCATAGAACATTTCGGATGCTTTCATGTCCTGGCCACTGTGAATAATGCTGCTATGAACATCAGTGTGCAAATATCTTTTCGGATATGAGTTTTCAAGTCTTTGGGGTAAATACCCAGTAGAGAGATTGCTGGATCATATGGTAGATCAATTCTTAGTTTAAAAAAAAATTTTTTATTATGTTTATTGGGGTAACATTGGTTAATACAATTATATAATTTTCAGGTGTGTATTATAATTAGACATTTATATATTCTATGTGTGATTACCACCCAAAGTCTAGTTTCCTTCAGCTACCATATATTTGATCCCCTTTACCCACTTCACCCTCCCCTTACACCCTTATATTTGACTCCCTTTAACCCATCTACCTCTTCTATCCTCCTCCACCCACTTTGGTAGTCTCTAGTCCATTGTCCATGTCCCTGGGTCTCTGTTTGTTCTGTTCATTTGTTGCTCTTAGGTTTATATCCCACATATAAGTGATATAATGTGATTTTCAACTTTTTCTGTCTGCCTTATTTCGCTTAGCATGATTATCTCGAGGTTCAACCATGTTGTCGCAAATGGCAGTATTTCATCTCTTCTTATGGCTGAGTAATGTTCCATTGTATATATGTACCACAGCTTCTTTAGCCAATCATTTATCATAGGACACTTAGGTGGCTTCCATGTCCTGACTGTTGTGAATAATGCTGCTGTGAACATCGGTGTGCAGACATCTTTTCAGATAAGAGTTTTCAAGCCTTTGGGGTAAATACCCAGTAGAAAGAGTGCCGGATCATATGGTAGATTAATTCTTAGTTTTTTGAGGAATCTCCATATTGTTTTCCATAGTGGTTGTACCAATTTGCAGTCCCACCAGCAGCGTATGAGGGATCCTTTTTCTCTGCATCCTCTCCAGCATTTGTTATTACTTGTCCTGTTGATTATAGCTATTCTAACAGGTGTGAGATGGTATCTCATTGTGGTTTTGATTTGCATTTCTCTAATAGCTAGTGATGTTGAGCATCTTTTCATATATTTATTGGCCATTTGTATATCCTCTAGGAAAAAGTATCTGTTCAGGTCCTCTGCCCATTTTTGATTGGGTTGTTTGTTTTTTTGTTGTTATTGAGTCGTATGAGTTCTTTGTTTATTTTGGATATTAGGTCCTTATCAGAGGCATTTCTTGCAAATATATTTTCCCATTCGGATGGTTGTCTCTTTACCTTGTTGACGATTTCTTTTGCTGAGCAGAAACTTTTTAGCTTGATGTAGTCTCATTCATTTATTTTAGCTTTTACTTCCCTTATCTTTGAGGTCAAATTGACAAAATCCTCTTTAAGTCCAAGGCCTTTTAGTTTAGTTCCTAAGTTTTCTTCTATGCATTTTATCGTTCCAGGTCTTATATTCAGGTCCTTAATCCATTTTGAGTTAATTTTGGT
>NW_006438113.1:11318120-11325239 GCF_000325575.1 Pteropus alecto
CATTTCTTCTAAGTTATTAAATTTGTTATTATATACTTTTTCATATTATTCTTGTATGATCCTTTGTATTTCTAGTCGGTCATAATTTCCCCTTTCATCCCTGATTTTGTTTATTTGTGTCCTTTCTCTTTTTTCTTTAGTGAGCAATTAGTTTTTTGAGGAATCTCCATACTCTTTTCCAATTTGCTGTACCAATTTGCAGTCCTACCAGCAGTGTGTGCGGGGATCCTATTTTCATATTTATAACCAGTGTTTTGAACTCTGTAAGTTAGATTGCTTGACTCCATTATTCCTGGATCTCTGTTCTGTTCTCTCATATGGTTTCTGCCTTTTTGTCTTCCCATTTTGGCTGCCTTTCTGTGTCTGTTTCTATGTACTAAGCAAAGCTCTAAGTCTCCCAGTCTTATTAGTGCGGCTTTGTGTGGTAGGTGTCTAGTGGCACAGTCCTGAGAGGGGTCACTTGCCAGCCAAATTTAGTACCCACCTGTGCCCCTCCAGGACAACCTGTTAAGATTCAGTAAGCAATCCACAGATGTTATGCTTATAGTTGCCTCAAGAAGCCACGCCAGAAACCGCAGACAGCTGCCACGAGGGTGGGTCTTGGAGTTAGCTCAGCAAGGAGCACGGAGGACACAACTGGATGTGACTTGGGTGGGACCACGAGTTGGGGAAGGCGGAGTTTCAGGGAATCCTCTGGGCAGAGGGACCTCTGTTATCCATTTATGATGACTCAGGTATGGCGGGCCTGAGTCCACATGCTGGGAATGGGGAGGGCTCAACAGAGGAACAGTGGATACCACCAGCACTTCTACTTCTGTACAGAGTGAATCTCCCCTCAGCCCTCACTCTGATAACTCAGTGTTCCCCTGTAAGTCCCTGGTGCCCGCTGCACAGCTGAACCGATGCTGGTGCTCAGAGTGAGCAGATCCGTTACTGTGAAAGTCCGCTCACAGTCACGGCCCCTTTAAGAGGCATCTGCAGCTGCCAGCTGCCAGCTGCCGCTGCTATGGCCTCTGTCCTACTCAGCCTCTGGTGACCAGGCAGCCTCACATGTTCGCCCCTCCTACCTTCTACTGTTGCAGGGTGATTTCTTATTTCTCTCCCTAGTTGTAGTGCTTCTGTTCATCTAGATCCCAGGCAACTTTGCTCTCTATTTGCTCTGTGTTTCTGTGACAACTTTGATTTGGTCTCAAGAGGGATGAACAAAGCCTCTAACATCTCTGCCAAATCTTTCCCAATTCTAATTGTTTATATTAATGTATAAATGTTATATATTTAGACTAGAAGTAAATGTAACAATTTTATAATTCTGGTTGGTAGGGATATGGTGTTCTATTATCTTTTGGACTTGTCTGTATTGTTTAAATCTCAATACAGAGATTTAAACAAAAATTAAAAATAGAAAAGAAGTCATCAGTGATTACCCACTACTTATTTCATCGAGCCCAAACTTTCTAGCCATTTTAAGCCCACTGTGCTCTCATCCCAGTCCACCTGTTCAGCCTCATCTTCCATGCTTAAGCCACACTGAACGCTATTTGCTCTCTGCACATGGTCCTTGCTTCCCTGCCTCTATACAAATGCTCATTTTTCCCCTTGCCTAACATTTCTCTACCCTGTCTTACCTGCCAGAAATCTCCTTCTTATTCTTTAAGGCCTTACATAACTACTTCCATTGTCTCTCTTTCTTTTTTTTAACTACTCTACTCCAACCACATGAATGTAATTACCCTTTCCTATGATTCTCTGTAGCATTTTGGTATTCTTGTATGACTTTATATATATTTTGTAATTTATTATGATTATTTGTATATTTCTCTTCTTCTTCCTACTAATATTTATATAATATGAGTAGAGATCAATTTTTTTATCACCCACTTGATTTAGCAAGGTATGCAAATGTTTATTAAATGAATGCAAATGCATTATATAACTTTATTTGCTTCTTTCTAGTTTAGATAGGATTCCATTAATTTATATAACAAGTCACATCACCATCAAAATAACTTGCTTATCATATAAATGATCATTGTGCATATTTCCTCATCAGTTTATAATAGAAGGAACACAAAGTAGTATCAGAAGACTTGATTTCAAACCTTTACACAGTCCAACCAAATGACCTTGCAAAAGTTAAAGAATTTTTTGGGCTCTGGGTTTCTCATCTTTAAAACAGGATTTTATACATACATACTTACACACACACACACACACACACACACACACACACACACACACCCCTCCTCATAATAATGATTAGAGAACTAAATAAGAAAATATATTAAAGTGCTAGCCCAGCATGTAATATGGTTTAGATTAATTTTTGTTTATACTTTCCTCTGGGGTTTTTTTTCCTCATATATGATATATACAAATTGAAAGAGTTGTTGAACTAGATCAGCAGCCTCATAATGCTGTTCCATGGAGCCTGCTGCAGAGCTAAAGGAGAAGACAGAATGGGTAGGTCTCTGAGCCAGTAGTCTCCATTTCAAGAAAAGCCGGTGGGTTTTTTGGGTTTTTTTTTTAGCCTTATTGAGATATAATTAGCAAATAAAATTGTAAGGTATTTAAAGTGTACATTGTGGTGATTTGAATGTATACATTGTGAAAGGATTCCTATTATTTAGTTAATTAACACATCTATCACCTCACATGTTTATCTTTTTGTTGTTGAGAACATGTAAGTTCTACTATCTTAGCAGATTTCAATTATATAATACAGTGTTATCAGCTATAGTCACCATGTTTTACATTAGATCCTCAGACTGTATTTATTTTATAGCTGGAAGTTTTTACCCCATTACCAATCTCTCCCTCACCCCCTAGTCCCTGGCAACCACTTTTCTAATTTCAGTTTATATGAGTTTGACTTTTTTTTTTTTTTTTAAGATTCCATATATATATATGATACCAGGCAGTAGTTTTCTTTCTCTGTCCGGCTTATTTCACTTAGCATAACGCCCTCAAGATCCATCATATTGTTGCAAATGGCAGGATTTCATTCTTTTTCGTGGCCGAATAATATTCCATCGTGTATATATACCACATCTTTATTCATTCATCTATTTACGGACACTTATGTTGTTTCCATATCTTAGCAATTGTGAATAGTGCTGCAGTAAACATGGGAGTGCAGATATCTCTTCGATATCCTATTTTAGTTTTCTTTGGATATATACCCAGAAATGAGATTGCTGGGTCATATGGTAGCTCCATTTTTAATTTTTGAGGAACCTCTATACTGTTTTTCACAGTGGCTGCACCAGTTTATAGTTCTGCCAGCAATGCACAGGTGTTCCCTTTTCTCTACAACCTCACCAACACTTGTTCTCTCTCTTTGATAGTAGTCATTCTAACAGGTGTAATGTGATATCTCATTGTAGTTTTGATTTGCATTTCCCTGATGATTAGTGATGTCGAGCACCTTTTCATATACCTGTTGGCTATTTATATCTCTTCTTTGGAAGAATGTCTGTTCAGTTCCTCTGCCTATTTTTTAATTGGATTGTTTTTTTTGTTGTTACTGAGTTGTATAAGTTCTTTGTATATTTTGGATATTAACTCCTTACCAGACATATGGTTTGCAAATATTTTCTCCCATTCAGTACATTACCTTTTTATTTTGTTGATGGTTTTCTTTGCTGTGCAAAGCAGTTTTTCTTTGAGCTCTTTTATATTTCAGTGTTCCTGGTAAAATTTTATTTGAGGAAAAAGTTTCTGTATCCTAAAACAAATGTTAAAAACAAATTAGATAATTTCTTTCAACTTTAAAATACTATGTTTTTGTGATTATTGTTATGAACACTCTTATAAAAAATACTTATGTCTTTTATTTTTTTATAGCTCTCTTGCGATGAGCCCAGGTGAAGAAATCTTAACCTTATTACAAACAGTACCATTTGATATTGAAGAGCTTAAGAAAGAAGCCACTAATCTTCCCCCAGAAGATGGTAAGTGATGGACCAGGATAGAGCAGAAAAGAGTTAGAAAAAATTAAAACATTTCATTAAGTCTCACAGGGGCCATCCCCAAGGGTACCTGTCATGTGAGTATAGTATTGCAGTATCATGGTTTCTCCTTTTTCAGATGACCGGTGGTTAGATCTCTCACCAGAGCAGCTGGACCAGTTACTGCAGGAAGCTGCTGGCAAAAAAGAACCAGAACCCATTTCTAAAGAGGAAAATTATGACTTAACTCAAGTCTCAAAGAGCATGAAAGCTTTCATATCCAAAGTCTCAACCCACAAAGGAGCAGAGCTGCCTCGGTAATTTGTGATAAAGTGTAAATAACTAAATAGTTGTAACCCAGATGTTGAAGTCATCCATCGTTGTCAGTTCCATACTTTTTTTTTAGTAAATGATTTGTACTGTTTTATTTGTACTACTTTGTTTCCCTCTTTTGGTGTCTAGTACCATGATAATTTATCTAGTATCAGATTTCTAGTGACCTTATCTTTTGCTATCCTTAAGTAAGCTACAGAGACCACTCAGCAGATCTAAAAGCCATCACCCTAGAGCTATGCAGGGCAACTCTACACTGTACTCTTCAGACTTTTACTCAGAGCCTTATGGGCTCTTAACTCCTAGCTCTCAGCAAACTCAGACTTCTGATCTCCCATCCACAAGCAGATTGGAAGCGTCAAACTCAAAAGAGTGGGATAAAAGGGTTCATCAGAGGAAGAAATAATAACAAGAAATGGGAAATTACATTTGGCAAGTAATGGGAAAAAAGGTTGATGGAATTGTTATTTGCACAGCAAATTTGCCTTTATTAGTATTGATGCTCTTGAGCTCCTAAGATTAAAATTTATGTTCATATTTTCTCTTTAAGAAAGCAGGGATAAGGGAAGTTTTGTTCTTAATTGTTAAAGATTTAATTCTTAAAGAGATAGACTTTATTTAAATTAACTTAGATAAATAACTTTTTTTTTGCTAATGTTAGCTACATCTGTGGGAGGTGGAGAGTGGGTAGATCTCTAAATCAGCAAAAGTTAAATAAGCATAAGCAAAGTACAATTTTTACTTTTATTTTATCAGTGTTTCCCATTTCTGTTGCCCTGCAAGACCAGTAAGTATAAGGATTTTTAAAATTTAAACTGCAGTTTTCGATGCTGCACTTCTTTTGAGATATTTCTGGTAGTGTTCCTAACAATGGCACCACTTCAGAAAAAGTTCGAAGAGTCTTGTGTTTGGGATGAATTGTCTTTTTCCTTTACTCTTGCAGAGAACCTTCTGAGGCTCCAATCACTTTTGATGCAGATTCTTTTCTTAATTATTTTGATAAGATTTTAGGTAAGTTACAGTGTGATATTTGTTTTCATTTTGAAGCAGTAAGGAGTATGGCTGTGGCTAGAGCATTGACACATTGGATCTCTCAGAAGACAAAAATTAGCTTTCAACCTTGAATTATTTTCAACCTTGAATTATTGCTGTATTGAATGATTTTGCAAGACAATGGTTAGCTCAGTGCCTAACATAGTAGCTGCTCATTAAATATTTGTTGAATGAGTGAATGGTGTGTGTTCAGATAGGGTTTACCTTGGCTCCCGTGTTATTACTGTTTTAGACTTACTGTACTTATACAGTAATAATAAAAAAAACAAATAGCCCAATAAAAAAATATCAACAAAGGATATAAACAGGCAGTATCTCGAGGAACAAATATAGTCAATAAATATTTGAAAATAGTTGACTTTCTAGTAAGTAAATACACAATAAAAGTAAACTTCTTTTGCCCGTCATATTGGCAAAAGTTTAAAAGACTGATAATCAGTTTTCTCAAGGGTTGGAGAAATTATTAGTGTTCAAACTGTAGGGGTAGACGTGTAAGTCATCTTTTCGCAGGACAGTTTGGTACTCTACAATGTTTATAACATTTGACTTAGCAATTTTACTTCCAGGAATTTACTCTCTGAAAAAGATATATATGCTAAGATGGGGATTGAAGCATTGTAGTAATGAAAAACTGGAATATCTTAAATGTCTACCAAGAGAGAAATGGTTAAATAAATCTTAGCACAATTGACCCTGTAACAACATAGGTTTGAACTGTATGGGTCCACTCATATATGGATTTTTTTCAGTAAATACTATCAATATATTTTCTCTTCCCTATGATTTTTTTAATAATTGTTCTTTTCTCTAGCTTACTTTATTATAAGAATACATATAATACATATACAAAATATGTATTAATCAACTATGTTATCAGTAAGGCTTCTAATCAACAGTAGGCTATTAGTAATGTTTTCGGGGAGTCAAGTTATAAGCAGATTTTTGACTGCAGGGGGTCACATCCCAGCCTCTGCATTATTCAAGGGTCAACTGTACATCCATATTATGAAATACTTAATAAATAATGCCTTAATAAAGAATGAGGTTCATTTACATGTTTTGACAGAGAAGGACTTCCAAGACATAAAATAAGCAGAAAAGCAACTATAGTTCAACATTTTTATCTATGTAAAAAATATATATCTAAACTATATGTTTATATATATACAGAACTGCATAGATAAAGGTCTAGGTGTCCACCAAACTGTTAAAAGATGTGTAACTCTGGGAAGAGAGTGAAATGTGAGACAATAATTCTGTATGACTTGAATGTTTGCATCGAAATATATTCATGTATTATGTAGTTTTTTAATTTTTTAAGTAAAATGTTCTAATTAATTGAATTCACATTTTTTTTAAAAAAGCTGAATCTTTCAGTTTGGCCTGTGTACTTTTCTACAAATATCTGCCAGCAGTACTGTTTTCTAGAAGTGCTTTTTGTGAAGTAGTTTGCTATTAGATATTTGTCTTTTGCTGCTGATAATATTCTAATTCTTTCTAGAGATTTAATCA
Source organism: Pteropus alecto (assembly GCF_000325575.1). Lineage (NCBI taxonomy): Eukaryota > Metazoa > Chordata > Mammalia > Chiroptera > Pteropodidae > Pteropus > Pteropus alecto. Next base: position 11,324,966 of record NW_006438113.1, read on the forward strand.
CTCAAAAAAATTTATTAAGTTGCCTTTTGTGTGTTGGGGTGTAGGGCCAAGGCCTCATGAATCAGACTCTGATGACTTGGATGAGGAAGACTTTGATTCTTTAGATAGTGACGATAACTTGGATCTTGAAACACAGGAGCCTGGGGAAGCATCTGTAGAAGGAGCTCTTGATGATCTCAAGTCTTACATGGCCCAGATGGACCAGGAACTGGCACATACCAGCATTGGCAAAAGTTTCACCACCCAAAAGCAAATGGTATGTGTGTATTTAATC
>NW_006438113.1:11325289-11342999 GCF_000325575.1 Pteropus alecto
AGTTTTTTTTTTTTTTGATTCGTGATAATTTTTTTGTGATGAATTTGATTTTTTGATTTGAAATAAATAAGAATGTTAATTTTTCCTAACTCTGGTAAGATGAAGGATTATTAACTTTTCTTAAACATAAGCTTAGTTATATTATGTATTCTATGTCATCTACTAGAATTTAAAATAAAAAGTCACGTGATATATTGAAATTAGTATGTAGTTGAATACTACTACTAACAGCTTATATCGATTTTTTTTTTAAAGAAAAAGGATCTTAAATATCTAAATAATTTTCAGGTTTTAATAATGTTTGTTTTCTATGTTTCTCTAATTTAGAGCCAAATTTAGAATTCATCTTTCACTCATGTTTTCAATCCTAGTTTTTATACCAGCACTATCTAATGCTAGACAAATTATGGAAGGAGAATGGACTCTGAAGTTTCATGGATTAGGGTTTGAAATCTCATCTCAGCCATCCACTGTGAATGTATCCATTAACCAGTAAACCTCATGTCATAGACGTAACATGAGAACCGAGAGAGACAACAGTAAAACCACATTTAAAACTGTAGTCACTTCCAGTATTACCAAAACCTAATCAAAACCATACAGTAGATGTATCTAAAGCAGTGTTTCTTAAATTTTAATGTATGAACCACCTAAAGATCTTGTAAAAATATATATACTGGTTAAGTATATCTGGGGTGTGGCCTGAGATTTTATATTTCTAACAAGCCCCTAAGTGACTGACATGCTTCTGATCCACGGACCACACTTTTAGGAGCAAAAATATAAAGCTCTATAGATCAAGCTGTAATCTTTCAGATCCTTTCCCAAACCTATGAAATCAGAGGCTCAAGTAACAATTCAGAGTCTTTGTGACTCAACCCCCAAAAGCTTCAGGTTTTTACTTTACGTCTTTTCAATAGGGGAGAAGAGGAGGAAATTTAGCTTCTTTCATTTAGAGAATAATTTAGATTATTTTTTTAAGTTCATTTTTATGTTTATTTCTTTAAAGTTTATTTCTGTATAAAGTTTATTTCTTTATAAGTTTACCTCCTTAACCCTCATTATCTCCCTTGGGCTATTATTTCACAATAGGGAAGAAATCCATTCAATTTGTAGAAATGTTGCCTAGAAAGAAGTATATTATAATCTTTGGAATTTTTATGTGTGTTAAAGAGTTTATTAGACTCCAATTTTACTTTCTGTCAAGGATAAATTTCCTTTTTAATTTGGAACTCAGTTTTACCTTGTTGCTTAGTTTTTTATTGTAACTACTATCCAACCTAATGGCATATTATCCCACGATTTTCTTTTTCCCTAAATGAATAAGGAACCTCTATCCCAGACTACCAATAGCAATTCAGATGAGGAAGATTCTGGTGCAGGAGGATCTGTCATGACACCAGTAGATGTAGACCTGAACCTGGTTTCAAATATATTGGAATCATATAGTTCCCAAGCTGGACTGGCAGGACCTGCTTCCAATCTTTTACAAAGCATGGGAGTGCAGCTGCCTGACAACACCGATCACAGACCCGCAAGTAAGCCAGCTAAAGGTTAATCAGCAAACCTGGCCTCCCTTTTCTCGTTCTTAAATAAATATTGAGTCTGATTGTGCTCATTTCTGATTTAGAGTACTCATTAGTAAAAATGTTTCTTCGTTACAAGTTTCACAGATTGCTTTCTCTATGACATGCAAATGCTGCCCTTTCTGCAAAAATCTTTGTGATCTCCAAGGGGTACATACAAGGATTTGAAGTCAGCAAGAGAGGATCAAGCTCCCAAAATGAGATTTACACACTCTATGTTTGGAGCATTAAGGTTTTTTTTTAATTGAGGATTAAATGTTGGGTAGAGAAAAAGAAGGTAGTCAAAAATAAGGAATGAATGAGTTGCTTTTTTATTCCAGTTACCAGGAATGACCTTGAGCCAGGCTTACTCTAGTGACAAATACATTTGTTTTCACACTTTACCTGTTTTTACTATTCTACTTCATGGACCCAGTGGCTTCTTTTTATTTTTAGCACCTTCATAATTCATTGCCACATAAATATTCTGTAGCCAGGTAAGCCATGTACCAATGTTTCTTTTATTTATCTGCCATTTTCATTACCCCAATCCTGTCCTCTTTTGCCTCAACTTTCAGATAGCCTTGCAGTTCTAAAAAGCAAAGCCTTCTTCCCACTCACTGCTGGGAAACAAAGTTCAATGTTGTAGCTCCTCCTATTAGCCACTCTCATCTTTTCTTTTCCAAAACAACACATTAATCCAAAAGCAAACAGTTAGTCCACGGTAAATTGGAGAAACTCATAACCAGGAATCCCGCACACTCCCCTTTCTATCTGTATTTTCAGATTGGAGATGTGTACACATGTACTCACAAACACACCCACATAGAGATAGAAAAGATTGGGAGACAGTAATACACATGGACCCTGAACTGTTTTCTTCTAACTGCAAGATATGAAGAAATCTCAGGACTTCTCTTTCGAGAGTGCTTTTCCCTTCTACATGCTGGGTTCAGCTCAGGTCAGGGCAAACTGCCAGTGTAACATGACAATCAAGTCCCATCACATATCCCTCAACATTTCCTAATGAAGGCACTTTGACATCCCTCAAAGCAATGATGGTTTACTGGCAATAGTGAGAACAATGACCTTTTGGAATCAAAAGGAAATTCGGTGCTTCAACTTTTTTAGTTCTAGAATCTCTTTTTCTTAGTCTAATGGGACCTTGATATGTGAGTAATCTTAGGGTCTCTGGCACTTGTGTCTTTAATCACAAGTTAGTTCCTAAAATCACCCGAGGATACAACTCTTTCCTCGGCCATTCCTCTTTTCAAACTGACCTCTAACAGTATTTCTTCTGCACATTGCTTCAGTTGTTCCACAGACTTGGAACCTAGACTTAAACATTTGTCACACTAATAGATTCTTTTTCTCCCTTCCCTCCTTCAAATTCTCACTTTCTGCAATTTCCTTACTTCATAAGACAGAAAAATACATCTGAACAAAGGTATACAAATTTATTTTATTTCTTCCTTGTCTTCCCTGTGACGAGGTATAGAATGGCATCTATGAATGATGAGAAATCCTAAATTTAGTTTATCACCTAAAACTCAAGAAATGGTTCATCCTCACTAATCTCTTAGTTGAAGTTACAGCACTTACTGATGTGCAGATAGCAGCAACCATTTTATATCTAGGAAAACAGGAATGGCAAAGTGATAATCTTTTCTTTGGGTTACAAATTGAGTAAGTAACAGCAAAAAAAGACTTACATCTTGGGCCCCACTGGGATGCAATTACCTCAATAGAACACCATTGCATCTCATTACAGAGTACTCTGAGGAAGACCTTAGCTCCCACTTTCCTCATCCCTTCAGATGACTTAAAGAAATATGACTTTTATTTAACTACCAGGTACAACTTAATTACCTGTACATGAATTCAAAAATGTTATGTCATGCTATTTTTCTTAATTCTGCGAGAATAAAAAGTAACTCAGTGAGTTGAGATTTGCTATATATATTTTCAATACTAAGATAAAAGTTTTAACCAAACTATACCAGGCACAGTTTGGTAGTTTATTATAAACACGCTATTAACAAGCCATATGCCAAAATATGTTTGCTTCCAAGGCCTAGAAGAAAATGGGTGAACAAGGGCCTACATCCAAATTAACAATTCAGCTTTTCTTCTGATTTTGACAGTTGTCATCTCATCAGTTTTTCTTCTCACACTGGCACTTTTGATTGTCTATGAGTAGGAACTTCTTAACACTGCTTCTTGAGGTTTGCTGTAGGCTTATCTTCTGCCTTATTATGAGGTTAGCCTGGAGATGGCCTTTTGTCACTTCCCCGTTATCAACTGATTTCTGATATGCCTCTTCAGGATACTGAGAAGGGAATCTATATGGCCTGATCTGAGCTAAGCAGGCAGAGAAGAATAGGTCGATTTTTCCACCCACTCTCTAATCAGTTGGTTGGCGATGGCTAACTTGGGGGGCACCCAGAATGGGAAAGCCTCATTCTGTTGCTGAGTATATGGATCATTTCTCTTCAGGGCTGTGATCACCTCATCATGACTGAACCAGGCAGCTGCTTCTAGTTCTCTCACGTTCACCTGGATCTGAAAGAAAAGGAAAAACAGAATGTAAGGTTAGGAACTACAAAATTTAGATACTATGGCCAAAGGTGAGAAAATGGCTCCAGAACTGAACAATTTTAGAAGATAATACCCAGGATCCACAGTATTGGGAGATAATCAGTTCTATATGTTGTCCAGAAACAAAAGCGGCATAATTAAGAGATGAGAGTTAAGTATATAAATTTTTAAAATAGTTTTAAACCCCATTTAAAAAATTCTGGAAGTGCAAATACTATTTTATTAAGTATTACTTAACAAATACTACAAATATTAAGAGTGGTTAAAATTGAGGGGTAAATAATGAATAATACTTGTTTTTCTTTGTGCCTCTATTGGTTGTATAACTTTCAATTTAAAAAGAACATACAAATGTTACTCCAAAGGATAAAAGTTAATGATAAAATTATAGTAACTGCTTTGTAAGAAGCAAAGTAATACAAACTGGGAAGCTGAGACAGATTAGATACTCATTCAGTAGAAACCAAAACACACAATAGACAGACTGGCAGATAGAGACCACATCATCTGTCAGGGATGCTACAGACGAGGAAGATGAGGTTAGATAATACAATATCCAAGTCCCTTTCAAGCAGAAGTTCCTGTAATTATTATATAATTCATAATTATTAAGCATAATTACTAATCCACAACATCCTAACTGACTTGAGCAGTAAGTTTAATCCTGAAATCAATGATTAAATTTAATATATTTATTGTGTGCGTACTCTACACAAGATGCTCTGTTAAGTCCTGATGATGAAAGATAAATTCTCATGACTGAAATATATGAAGGATGAATGGTGATCATGTTGGCACTCCCAGTTTTTATGGTGATTATTTGTTTCCTTTATGAGATTGCAAATTCCTTAAGGGTTTAAATCATAGTTTATACATCCTTTTATAATCTAGACAATGCTGTACCAGACAGGGGCTTAATAAGCACCTACTGACAAGCTTGGATGAGGCAAAGGAAATATCAAAGCATAAGAGAAGCATCAGAACTTACCTCTGTTTGCCCTGGTTTCACAGTTGCATGACAAGCAATCATGAGGGAGCTATTGGGAAAAGGCCAATGCTGGGATGCAGAGAATTTCAGTCTTTCTATCTCCAATCCCACCTCTTCTGCAACTTCTCGTCGGACAGCCTCTTCCAGACTTTCACCTACAAGCACTTAGATTAATTCAGGACAGCCCTGTAGTAGGAAGGGTGATACAGATGCCCATTTGTGAAAGAAGCACAGAACTGGCTCCAAAGTGTCAATGAAATACTTGGGGGAGCCCTAAATCTCTGAGTCTACAACAGTAGGAATCAAGTCTGGAGTTGGGTGCTGAACTATAGTTCTTAAACCTACAAAGTCAGTTATAATGCAAAATAAAGAGTGTCAGTGGAGAGGTTACTGCTGCTCTCAGCTTTAATAAAATTCTAATGCCACATTTCACCATTTGCAAATTTTACCCCAATAAATAGGAAAAAAACCCTTTAAGTAAATATTAAATTCTAGTTAATATTATGCATGCTGAACAATTTAGGGAGAAATATACTAACTTCTGCAATCTGCGCATCAAAAAAGACTGAGGAATGGATAGATAGGTATGTGATAAAGTAAATGTAAAAAAATTACAGAATCTAGGTACTGAGTGTATAGGTTTTCACTGTATAGTTCTTTCAACTATGCCGTATGTTTGAAAGTTTTCCTGTAAAATATTGGAAAATTATAATGCCATTTTCTTGTCGGGACGGAAGAATGTGCTTGAGACTCCAAGACAAATAACTACCGTTGATAAGCTTTTGTGTCTTCCAGTGTCATCTGTACATGCCTTAAACTCCTTACCTATATCACAAAAACCTGCCAAGGCAGAATACATTCCCTTGGGAAAGGAACTCTGGCGGGCAAGCAGGCATCGAGTCCCATCTGACACCAGAGTGATCACCACAGGAGCCATCTAGGAAAAGGGGATGGAAACTTAGACGCTAGGGCTTTGGGGGTCTGTTAATGGGATGAAGGAATGAATAATTAAGGAAAGCCTTTTAATTACAGGCTTCCATCTTTCTTGGATTACTGTCCTTTTAAAGCAATACTTACCTGTGGATAATAGATGATCTTATTGGAAGGGCACACACGCTTGCTGCCTGCCATGTTCTTCTTGGTGGGCTGCCCACTTCTGCTGCAGAACTGATGAGCATCATGCCAACGGAGGAGCGCCTGAGCCTAGAAATACAAGGATGGGCATGGTTTCATTTGGAGAGAATGTAGGGCTCATCTATAAGAGTGCTGGACCTAGTATTTAGAGAAACTCAAAAGGAAATGCTAATTCCTTTCCAGCTCATCTACTTTAAATGGTTATTAATTGTTTAAACATCCAAATAAGGAAACTATCTGAACATATTCCTCCAGCACCTGACATATGAATAAAAGAAAGCATATTTTTAAATTTATTACAAATTATTTGAAATATATATATAATATGTAAAGTATTAACACCTATATACTTAATACCCAGCTTAAAAAGAAAACATTTCCAATATAGTTGAACACCCCAACATGTATTCCTCCCCAATAAAGCTGGATATATTTTTTTTGCAAATAAAAAATGTTTAGAGATATTTCTTTAAGTAGACAATCGAAAGCAATTTAGCAAGTGAAATGTAAGGCTGTGAGGACGAGTCATTAAAGCAATAAAAAATAATTTTTCATAAGAAAAATACGATGCTGTATATGTCCTGCTATGGGTCATTAAAAATACTTATAAAGCTGATAGATCTCATTGCCATTTCCTTAGGAGAAAAAGGTCCTGACAGCGATCCAGTCAAAAACAAGGGCAAAAGAAAGAACAAGCAATCTCCCTACAGCACATTGTCGTTCTGCCAAGGTTTGTAGGAAGGACTTTAGTCTGCCAAAGAAGAAATCAGATGTAGCTCTACCCTTGTTATGCATGCATGTATTTGCCCTTATGTACTGCTTTACTAAATTTCCTACAAAACTGAGAAATCAGAATCTACCGTGGATAGCAAGGAAGCATCCTTCACATTCAGCCAAAAGAGAGCCTTTCTCAAGTCAATGAAAGATCCCTTGAGCTCCGTCTCCATTTCAGGTTTCTGTAAGGAAGCTAGAAAATTAGAAGGAAAAAAAAAAAAGATATGAAACAAATGTCAAACTTTGCTTTGGGACCTCTCTCAAGTATATCCTGTTAGAACAGTGTTTCCCAAATCACCTAATAATACTCAACTAGGGAAAATAAAAAATACATAAGTTCCCAAGCCTCTACCTGGAGACTGTGAACAGCAGGTGGGTGAGGCCCAGAAATCATTTTTTAATAAGCACCAGGTGATTCTTCAGGCAAATTTGGGAAACATTACAGCATAGTACTGTATCACAAGATCCTCTTCAGGGCAATAAGAAAATTTGCACTAGCCATACACTATCCCTGGAAAAGGGATGAAATGGCACCTCTAAGCTATCCGAACCTCATTCCAGCATTAAGTTTGCACCCACGTCCTGAAAGAGAAGAAAAGCCTAATAGGAGCCATGAGGCTATAGCAAACTGGTTCTCAAATGCAGGTCTGAAGACCCAGAGCTACTCCAAGGTAAAATGTTTATTCACTTGTTTGATAAGAGAACTAAGAATGATGTCATGAATTTTAAAATGTTTCTTATGAAATAGTTAAGACAGATAAAATGTATAAGGGTACAGAGAATAATACAATAAGCATCTTTGTACCCACCACCTAGCTTAGAAAGAAAACTTTAAAATGTCCTTTATTTTCTTTTAAGTGATGATAATATTAGATGGTAGTATTTTTTTTTATGTCCTAACTTTAAAAAAACTAGAAAGTTGATAACCTTTCTGTATTCATAAACTTTTCTTTGAAATTTTACCATCATGTGAAATCCTTAAGTCAGAACCACTGGAAAGTACTCATTAGGAATAATGCTATGTACCATTTATGGAAGAGGAGCTATTTAGACATAGATCCAGAGCAAACCATGCTTCATGCTGTTCAGAGCATCCAATCAGCACAGAATCTTCTACTCTTTGTGTGTCCTGTCCAAACTTACGCAGGAGCCTTTCCAACTCTAAGAACAGAAAATGAGAACAGAGAAAAACATGGGCTTTAATTAAACCACCAAATCTATATTAAACTTATAGGAAATCATCTACTTCCGCTTAAAGTAGGTATACCGGCTTCCAGTCACTGCCCTGCAGCTAATTAGCTACATAATCTTGGTCTAACCACTTAACCTCTCTAGGCCTCCATTTCCTCATCAGCAATCTGAGGAGTTTAAAGAAGCAATTCTATGTAAAACTGTATTACTCTATGATTGTATTACTAGTTCAAAAGATACATGATAGTTAACTTATTATGGCACTGGGGGGAAAAAGTGTCACAATTAAAATGGTAGAGACCAAATCAGTACTATAATTTAGTCTCCAGATTATGCTGTTTTGGGGGGCAAAGTAGAATATTCATCTGAGTGAGATCCCAATCTATATAAAACAAGTGCTATATAGAGTGAAAACCTATCCTCCTGTGCATGAAAGACTTACATTTATTTGCTCATAATACAACATAACATTGCTAAATCTCAAAATGTTTAGTGCCTACTGTGGGCATGCTTATATTCTGCACTGCCAGAAACCACTTATCCAATATCTGACTCACGGAAGAAATTCATTGTCAATGTATTTAGAAATCAGTGTATAGTGACATCACATAAAACTAAGGTTAGAATCTTGAAAGCCAAATCCCAATGGCTTAGGTATCTCTAGTTATTTACCCTAAAAGAGTTCTTGAGTCAAATTAGTTTTAATTCCCTTTTAATTTTGACCTTTCTAGAAGAAATGAAATCATGATGTACATCTTGGCCAGTTTAACAGTGTTCGACTCCACAGAGGCTGGAAATCACTGGACTAAGGCCAGGGTTGGCAAAATCTTTTAGGCTTTTGAGCCATATAGGCTCTGTCACAACTACTCTGCTCTGCCATTATAGTAAAAGCAGCTATAGACAATCTGTAAATGAATGAGTGTGGCTGTGTTCCAATAAAAATTTATTTACAGAACACAGCAAGTTCCAATTTGGACAGCAGTTTTGCCCACCCCTGGTTTAAAGCAGTAGTGGTTCATACCATCACCAAACAATGTTAGATTTATACACTAAATAATCTGCAGAAGCAGTTTGAAAAATCTGGACTCTAAAGTTGGAGGATCCTTCTCAGAGATTCAATATGGACTGAATTCTGCTAAGTGGCCACAGGCTGGTCTACTCTACTGGTCCACTTTGGACTTACCTAATAGGCTATGCTGGGGGGGCAGATATTGATGTTCTGATTTCTGAAGCAAAGGAGCCAGGCTATGAAAGAGGTAAAATGCTCCTGTCTGCTGGGCTTTCTTACATGCATCATCATCTTCCTTCAGTTCAAATAAATATCTGTATTTTGGGAAATAAAACATTACAAAACCATATTTAGTTATTTGTATAACATTCATCTTTGAGAATTCTGTTCCTGCATCCCTCTCCTCTCACAGTTATTTCCTTTTATTTAATTATTTCCTAAATTGCTCTATAAAGGATTTGAGGTGGCTACAGGCAATCATTCTCTCCTTTGTCCTACAGTATACCTTGCCAATACTTCTGTGGGTGCACATGTACTATCTTCATTTGTCTGTGTCCTCTGAAAGACTATGATCTCCTTAAGGGCAGGGTCTGCCTTAGTTCTGTATCTCCAGTAATTGGCATATTGAATGGCTCAATTCCATAAATATTTATTGAATTGAACCTTAAGGGTAATAAATATTTACTCAATTGAACCTCAAGGTACTTTGCCAACATTACACTGTGAGGCAAGAATTTACGTGCAGTGGATTGAAAGGAAAACAAGTACAGTGATGAAACATCAACCACAGAATACCCAGAGATGGGAGCAGATTTCATTACTGCTGACAAAGAGCAAACTATATCTTCAGTAACTCTCATTCAATCTAGGGAATATAAAGAGCAAATTTTATCTTCAATCTACCCTTGTTTCAAACATCTAGTCCCCCAGGTGGACACCATTTGCTCCTCATCCTTACCAAAGGGACCACTGATGAGAAAGTGAAGGCATTACTTGAAGCCATGATTTAATAAGTAATATTTTCAGTAGCCAAAATAAAAATGTAGAAAAGAGAACATTATATAATTAGCTTATCTAAAAGAAATAGTACTGGGGCAGATTATAGGCTTTCCTGGTACTTTCATTAAGGATGGCCTAAGTCTATCATTTCAAGAGCCTTGGGAATCAGGTCAGGGTCCACATGATTCAGTGGGGACTGGCTGTGGATTCTCCTTCTGGGGCCTTAGGGATAACCGTTTTTGCCTGTTGAAAGCCTTGAAACACTCTTGGGTATATGGCATATTTTGTCACTTAGATAGGAAACACAGTTTACAGATATTTTCTGTAGGACTAGCGAGCTTTTTTTGTAACACCAGTAGGTAGAACTAACAACATAATATTACAAAGCAAAATAATAAATACACCATAGCAGCATCTTTAGGAACCTATTTTTGACTGTGATGAAAGGGGTTACAATGATCTCTTTATAAACACAAGACAAAAGAAACCTGACATATTCATACTTGTGATATTTTTAAACTTATGAGTGACTACAGCCTCCTGGGGCAAAGACTCAGTGTATGTCAAAGGAGAGACATGTGCCACTCAGAAGCTACCAAAAATAAACAATAGAACAAACACAGTTGCCTTCGTAAAAGAACGAAAAGAGTGGTACAACCTGTACTTTGCCCTAATGACCCTAAAAAGCAAAACACCCAGGTTAAGGTCTTAAACTTGGGGACTCTCTGGAACTGGAACTGAGATCCAAACAGTTTCTTATATTCTTCTTGATCAGAAACACATTTTTAAAAAATTCACTTTCCCCTTTAGTTGTAATAGCATGGAAACCATAAAACTAAGATCAAACTTAAACTTTTTTTTTATTATTATAAAAGTAAAAAATAAGTCTATAAAAATCAGAAAATACAGCAATCAATTTTTCAAAAAAGGAAAACCAAGAATCTCACAGCTCAGAGATGATCACTGTTTACACCTTGGAATTCTCCAAACTATCAGTATTATGCATCTATACATTTATAGGTCTACTCAGAATCATATCTACTAATTTGTAGCCTTTTTTTCTTAAACAGATTAACATTTTTTCACACCATATTTCTTATCGATAGAATTTTATTCGTTTCTCATGATTTTGATTCATTTTTAAATATATTTAATCATTTCAACATACTCATCTTTTAGACTAATAATTCTGTTATTATTCTCAGAGTCTCAGCCCAAGAACTGCAAATAACCTAAATGCCCAACAATATCTAAAACAAGTACTGCAATTGTGTTGTGTTCTCGCTCTTTCTCATATTAGATTATACACTTATGTGCCTTTAAATTTTGAACTAGGCACTCATGTTTGGCAGAGCTTTCCACATGGGAAGCCCTAGTTGTGAATGTATCCCTCCAGAGGAGTTTTACATTTGCTTCTCCAAGGGGCCCCAGGAGTATTATAAGTCTAGGACTACTACTTAAATTATTTTCTTAGGTAGGGGGTTTTGGGGCCATACCATATAGATAGTACAAATATAAACCCCAAAACTGTGTGATTTCAAATTCACATATTTCAAATATGCCCAGACTGAGACAAAGAAGTCCTTTATTAACAATACTTTGGCGCCTACTATGTCCAGGTACTGTTTTTTGCACTAAGAGTACCATAGTGCAAAAAATAAAGTTCCTATCTTCATAGAAATTATATTTAAGTATGTCAGATATTTTAGATATTGGAGATTTAGTTTGTTTAGAATTTTTCCAATTATAATATTCAATGAATATCCTTATATGTAATCATACAACCTTAATCCTCAATATAGGATTTTGAGATTTTTATAATTTAATGGGCCAAAGATAGAATAATCAGAGTTCAGTTTGGTTAAAACTCACCGGGTCTTAGTGACGTAGGTTGACAGCAGCCTATAGCACCAAAAAGATTTTCTCCTGCAAGCAATTCCACAATACAGAGACATTCTCAGTTCCTTAGAAGAAAAAGGAGTTAAAATAAATTATAGTAGCCAATTTAAAGTAATGAATCACCAAGAGAGTTATCCTTTAAGCCAGAAAAAGATTACTTTTAAGGAAAGACAAATTGAATGGGAATCAGATGATCTGGCTTCTAAATTGTATTTCTTCCACTAACCAGCAGTGGGATTTTAACTTTTCAATTTCTTCCACTAACCAGCAGTGGGAATTTAACTTTTCTTTCCTAATCTACAAAATTAAAAGCTGCTCTGCCTACTTAATGTGTTTTGAGAATCAGCTAACGATCCCCAAGAAATATGTGTTTGTCCTTCCATTTTGTGGAATTGTTGCTGGGAGGTAGTTGCCAAGCCAAGACCTACATTTCTCTCTTCCTTTGTGTCTAAGTAGGGCCAAAACTAAATCTTAGCAATGGAATGTAAGTGGAGTGATGTGTACCTCTTCTAGGTTGAAGCAGTTAAGAAGTGGATAAACATTTTCCATCCTCTTTTCCCCTTCTGCTTGGAAGACTCTGGAATGGCAGAGCCGTTAGATGGAGAAGCCCGGATCCTTAAACCATTACATGTAGAAATGCTACCCGCCAACCAAAGATAATTTGTGAGTGAGAAACTTCTACCATATGAAGCCACTGAAATTTCAAAGTTTGTTACAGCAGCTAGCATTACTCTAACAGACCAAGTAAGCCTGGGAGTATCTCCAGAGTAATGCAGCCAAGTTTCTCAGAATACATGAAACCAAAGTCCTTCTGAATGTGAAGTAGGAGGAATCTTGTAGATAAGAAAAATATAAAATCATGGCTATTCGGAAAATATTTCAAAAGGTAGCTCTGTAAATCTACATGGATCTAAGATATTTTCTATTTTTTGCATCTCATTGTGAGAGGAAAAAATTGCTCTATCTTAAGAATACATTGTGCAGACAGATTCCTTTTAAATTATATATCAATATTTTATTTCCTATGAAAATTATATTTCATATTAATAAAAAAGTCAAGAGGTTCTACTGAAACAAAAAAAAATCAATACAGTTAAATAACTAACCACCCTTTTAACTGAGCCCAAGGATACCAAGCTTTGATACTAAAACACTGAGGAACATCTAAAGTTTAGGCCTACTTCTTGGTTGCATAATTTTGAAACACCAGTGACTAATCCTTGGACAGTTTTTGCTACCTTTGTCCTAGCCAAGGGTAAATTATATTTAGCAAATGACGTTCAAAAAAGTATTTACTGAGTACTAACTTTATTCAAGGGCCCTTAAGGAATACAAAAATGTACAGGATGAAAATCCTGCCCACAAGGGACTCCAGCAGGAGAGAGAAAATAAATAAACAACTTTCACGGAAGGCGATATGTGATACGTGGGTTACAAAGCATTCCAGGAGGGTATTAAAAGTATAATCACTATTTTAATAACACAAAGACTTGTGTGATAGGCAGAAAGAAATGTATTTAAAGTCAATGTTTATGTCTCATATACAGCTCTGAGAACGTAAATCAGTACAATACTTTTGGAGGGCAATTTGGGAACATCTATCAAAATGTTAAATAAACATTTCTTTTCACCTAGAAATTCCACTTCTGGGAATTTATCCTAAGAAGGAAAGGATATGTACAGGAATGTTAACTGAAAATTATGATAAAAGGGAATAATACATAGCTGTTAAAAATAAATATAAGTAACAGTAGAAAAATATATATGTAGTAAGAGGGAAAGATATTCAGAATATATTACATAAGAAAAGCAAGTAACATTTGGTTGGTTTAGCATGATCTAATTAATTTATAAAGAAAAGGAGATATACATACACACACACACACACACACACACACACACACACACACACACACCACAATATATATAATAGAGAGGTATATATATTTTTATAGTGAACACACACACACACACACACACACACACACACACACACACACCAGAATATATAAATTAGATAGGTATTTATATTTTTAAAGTGACTAGAAGTACACATGCCAAACTGTTAACAGTGACTATTTGGGAGAGTGGGATAGAGACAGTGGTTAAAAAAGGCACCTGTAATTTTTAGTTTATACATTTCTGCACTTTAAAAAAAATTTAACCATGTATACATACTCCTTTTACAATAAAATAAACTATAATAGTAGTTCCTGGGACTAATTGTACAATGAGGCTATTTCCAGGCCATTGTTCCCAGTAACACCTTGTTACATTTCCTGGGAGCCAAAGGAATTGCTTTGGTGAGCTCCTTGAATCCTAAGAACTGTAAGGGCTATCTGGTTATAGGTATGACTACCAACTAACCTGTGTGGCCCACTGCACTTAGCTGCCCGATGTTTGGCCTGGTTTTTGCTACTAAATTAACCTCACCCATTGAGCTGCCAACCTATGGGATGGTCTCAGAGTTTGTAGAAAACATAGTAAATTTCTTGATGTAGCTTTGAAAAAATATCAGTAATTAAGAGGAAACTCAGACTTATTTTAACTGAGAATTGCACCTTTATTGGTACAGTCATAGCCTGGTAAATAATGAGTAAGTCTAATTCCTTTTCTAAGTAGTCCCTTATATATTTTTATATACCTCTTATATAAAAACAATATAGAGACTATTTTAAAGTCAAAGAAGAGAAAATGATTTCCTTAAAATTCAGCTTTAACTGTATTTTTCCTCAAATAGATCATTTAAATTATAAAATTAACTACATTACAGGACATTTGGAAAACAGAATTGTGAGGATACTCATAATATCACCACATAAATATATCTTATAATTTAGTATGTATTTCCTAGTCTTTTTACAGATACAACTTTTACATAATTATAATCAGAGGACACAATTTTTCAGCTTGCTTTTATGAAAAATATTATAAGCAATTTTCTGTTTTTATAGAATCTTTGTAATTTTGGGGGGTACATAATATTACATTCAAGCAGACTCATCCTGATTTTGCTAAACATTCTCTTGATTTTAGACATTTAGTTTGCTCTGATTTTACCAGAAATAAAATACCACCTAAATACCTGTGCTGATATTTTCAAGTTCCTTCTTTAAGATGAGTTCCCCAAAGTAGAATTGTCAGGACAAAATTTATTTTAAAATCATATGGCTCTTTCCACACATTACTGCACTTACAAGATTATAAACCAAAACCATAGTATTTAGTTTAAAAAAAAACTTTTATATTTCTTTGATCACTGTAGAGATTGAAAGCATTTTCAGATTTAATAGTCCTTGTTCTTTTTGTAAAATGTCTGCTGTCCCTTGCTGACTTATTGTAATTTTACTCTACTTTTGACCATTCTAATTTTTAAAATATTATA
The DNA here is from genome assembly GCF_000325575.1 of Pteropus alecto. NCBI lineage: Eukaryota > Metazoa > Chordata > Mammalia > Chiroptera > Pteropodidae > Pteropus > Pteropus alecto. The sequence continues at coordinate 11,340,832 of NW_006438113.1, forward strand.
GTACATTTACAGTATTCTCCACAATGTGATCACCACAACGCATTATACAAACCAACTGCTATATTTATTGCTTTTCTCTTTAAAGCAGTCATTCAGATTGAACCTCAGTACAAAAAAAGAGGTTCTTTTAAGTCATTAGGATGTGTGGGATTACTTTTAGAATGAAAATATAATTTCTTACTTCCCTATACTATTTAGAAATCTAGTGCAGGAAATCAGCACTAGAGAAATCTGCTACTTTTTTTCTGAAATGGTTTGTGATTTTTCAGTCTTTGGGGGGTCTTCAGTATGATGCATTATTCAAAATGTATTGGCCCAAAGGTTCAGATTTCATAAACATGCTGGTAAACAACTAGTAAAACATGCTACTATACTCACATTCAGCTAGCCACTCAAATGCCACATTACAAACAGAATAGTTTTTTTTGTTTGAATTGGCAACTATTATTGTATTTTATGCCTGATATCACACTGAGGATAAAAGTTCGCTATTCATAAAGTAAATCTGGCAGAAAATACTAGCACCATTATTTTACTTAATATGACAAGCTCAGGCAGGCCTTTTATTTTGTTTACAGTGCAAGGAAGGGTCAGAGAAGTAAGCATTGGAGAGACTTCAGGTACTTTTATTCTCGTCTCTCCCACTGACTGAATTTGATCTGGGGCTGTCACCTAACTTGTCAGAACTTAGTTTCTGTATCACTTCTCATAAGGAAAGGAAAGAGAGAATATGGATCTAAAGAGTATTACAACTATGTCAGGATCTAAATACCTAATTCTCAGATCTGTTAGACTGTAAAATCCTTAAAGGTTAGGATAGCATCTTTCCTATCTACAGCGTCTAGCACAGTCCCTATCACAGTGTAAAACACAATATGCATGCATGAATGAATGAATGAATTTATCCCATTTTACAGAAAGATAAAGCTTTGAGAAGTTAATCAATCTGAGGTCACAATATAGGGAGCAACAGAGTCAAACCCAGGGATATCTGGCTCCAAAGCTTATGTTTTGATAAGAAATACATGGGAAAGTATTTTGCAACATTCATTTATTATTTATGTTTTTAAAAAGTACAATGACTGATAGAGATGAAAGGTAATGTTATTTTTACTGAAAACTATTAAATGATGAGGCAAGTCCTTTATGATTAACAATTTCTCTCAACCCCCCGTAATGAATGATTCACACATTTCTCATCCTGTTCATCTTAATAGAAGAAAGATTAATTTATAAAGCACTACAGCATGGCAAAAAGGCCCATCTTGAATCCCTGCGGTTACTTTCACCAAGAGGCCAGCTTCGATAGTGTTTGAGAGAGCCCTTTTCAGAGTCTTTTCATTACTGTGGAGCAGAATGGGATGGGAAATACGCAAAACTGAGGGACCATTGGGATATAGGTTTGAAGGTCTCACTGACCAGCTTTATGGTTTACTTTCTAAAAACTAATTTTTCCTCTCTTAATTAAAAAATAATTCAGACACAATGCCGAGAAGTTAGCAAATTCCGTTTTTAAATGACTCTTCAAAAAGTATCAGAAAATTATTAGCTGTAGTTAATAAGATAGTTCCACAAGTTATGATGCAAAACTGTGGCCATTCTTTGGTTTCTGCAAGAAGGAAGGGGGACAAAGCTAAAATCGCAAAATGCTGTAACAGAGTTGGGTTTTTTTTAAGTTCTGATTATGCGTCCCTGCAAAACACTCCTGCACTTAGAACCTGAACAGGTTTCTGTCCTGCTGTACTCACTCTGAATTCTGTTGGGAGTGCTGTCACAAGCCTCAATAATCAGCAGAAACCAGAAAACTTCAAACTTCCCTGGGAAGTTGGGCCTTCCTTCCTCCGAGGGACCATTGCTGCTAATGCCACACTTCCCAGAATCTTCCCAGAGATGCACTCTGGGAAATGTAGTTTAAACTTTATGTCATCTACCAGGCCCTTTAAAGTTAACCACAATTGTCAAAAGCATGCTTCTGCCACACTTCCCAGAATCCTCTTAGAGAAGTACTCTGGGAATTATAGTTCAATCTCTAGGCATGCTGCTATGTCCTCCAACTGCAAAATTAACCATGATTGTCAGAAGCATGATCTTCAAAGATCTTCTGAATCCATTACCAGAAGAACTATTGTGTCTCTGGAGAAGGCAGAGTAGCTTTAGATCCATTTTTT
>NW_006438113.1:11343090-11381425 GCF_000325575.1 Pteropus alecto
ATTTAGATTTCTTTCTGTGACCCCCTTTACTGTATCTACCTCCTCCCTCCTTCCCTCGCCTCTGGTAACCACTAGTCTATTGTCCATGTCCATGAGTTTTCTGTTCATTTGTTGCTTTTAGGTTTGTATCCCACATATGAGTGATATCATGTGATTTTCAACTTTTTCTGTCTCCCTTATTTTGCTTAGCATGATTATCTCGAGGTCCATCCATGTTGTCGCAAATGGCAGTATTTCATCTCTTCTTATGACTGAGTAATATTTCATTGTATATATGGACCACAGCTTCTTTAGCCAATCATCTATCGTAGGATACATTGGTTGCTTCCATGTCCTGGCTTCCGTGAGTACTGCTGCTATGAACATTGGAGTGCAAGTATCTTTTCAGATATGAGTTTTCAAGTCTTTGGGGTAAATACCCAGTAGAGGGATTGTTGGATCATATGGTAGATCAATTCTTAGTTTTTTGAGGAACCTCCATACTGTTTCTATAGTGGCTGTACCAATTTGCAGTCCCACCAGCAGTGTATGAGGGTTCCTTTTGCTCCACATCCTCTCCAACATTTGTTATTACTTGCTTTAGATTCATTTTTGAATAACAAGAACCTATCATACACAGAATGTCTATCATACACAGGTATTTGTGGGGAAAGGGGAGGAGTTTGGGGCAGAAAATCAGATAACTTTCAGCCTTTCTGTATCTCTAATTCTCTGTCTGCCCACTATAGAATTAGTTCTAACATTTCATGAAATTCGGTCAATTAAAACGGACAAGACTGTGTCTAGATGTGTTTGAATTTATGATAGATTACATCCCTCGATCAACCAGGGCAAGAGGATTCCATCTGAATGAAAGCAGTTTCCCAGTAAAACTACTTTGGTGCTGTTCTCTTTTTACTACTAAAGTTACTTGCTTATACAAGAAGACAGTTTTAAGGCCATTCACTCAACATATATTTAATGAATACCAAACATGCCTGGATTGTTACAGGCACAGGATATAGCAGAAAACAAAACATGAAAATTTCTGTCCTTGTGTAATAAACATTCTAGAAGAGGAAACAAATAAGAAAACAAGTACAATGTGTCAGGTGGTTATACGTGTTATGGAGAAAAATTAAGCAAGATAAGAGCAGGGAGGATTTTGCTATGTATCTAGTCAAGATCATTAATAAGGTGATATTTGAGTGAAGACCATGAAGGAACTGAGGAAAGAAACTGAGTGGATATCTATGGAAAGAGATTTGTAGGCAGAAAAATCAGCAAATGCAAAGGCCCTGGGGCAGAAATGTGCCTGGCAGGTTTGAGGAAAGGCTAGGGACAAAGCATGACTGTTAAAGAGGAGTTCAAAAAGTAGCCAACACCAGATTATGTAGAGCCTTACAAGTCTTAGAATTCTTACAGAGCCATTGTAATGCTTTTGGTTTTTACTCTGAGAGGGATAGGATGTTACAGAAGAGTTCGAACAGGAAAGTGAGATGATTTGACTTACATTTTTAAAAAATCACTCCGGATGTGGAGATAAGACTGTAGGAGAAAAGAGTTATTAAAACCTGAATGTCATTGTTAAGATATACCTAGGTTATACAGAAAGGAAGAGTAATAATTGCTCTGATTAGTTGACCAGTCATTTTTTTTTGGTGGCAGGGGGGAACCTCTCCATTAGCACTTAAGCTTTTTATCAAAGTCTGTCTCTAGAAGGATTCTGGGAAGTATGACAGAAGCATGCTTTGACAATCTTTAAGGAAGGCAGAAAAAGTTTGAGGGAAACAAGATATAAAGTCAATGAATTCCAAAGAGATGGGGAAGCATGCTTAGAGAAAGTTGTGCTCTAATAATTTTTTTAAATCAAAATAACTATATTTTTGAGCAACTAAATGTTAAGTGCTATAATAATAATAATAAAAAAAATAGTGGTATAGTCTGAATGTTTGCATCCTCCCAAAATTCATATATTGATATCCTAATGCCCAGTATAATACTATAAGGAGGTCAGGCCTTTGGGGTAGGGTGATTAGGTCATGTGGGCTGAGCCCTGGTTAATGAGATTAATGTCCTTATAAAAGAAGCCTGAGACAGCTCCTTTGGCCCTTTTCCAAGTGAGAATACAGGGGGAAGTCTATAGTCCGCAACCTGAGAGAGGGCCTTCACTGAAACCCAACCATGCTGGCACCATGATCTTGGACTTCCAGCTTCCAGAACTGTGAATTTCTATTATTTATAAGCCACTCAATCTGTTATTGTTATAGCAGCCCAAACGGATTAAGACAGCTAAGATTAACTGAGCATTTACTAAGATTAACTGAGCATTTGTGTTCTAGGCACTATGCAAAGTGTACCACATATTGATCATTAATCCTTACATCCTACAAGATATGTATTATTATTTTCAATTTACAGATGAGAAAACAGAGGCTTAGAAAAGTAAAATAATTTGTCCATATTACACAGCTAGTCCATACTGGGATTTTAACCCAAGCCTGTCTGACTCCAGACAGAACCTATAGCCTCGACTACCGTAATGTACTATAAACCTAGGTTTTATCTCTGACTGAGTGTGTGGAGCAGGGGAACTGAACATAAATATTGGAAAATATTGGAATGATAGAAATAATCTCATGTTTATAAATTAAAATAATATCACAAAGAGGACAATATTCCCTAAATTGATCTACAAATTAGTTCATCCTGGTCAAAATCCCAGTTACCTTTTTTTGCACAAGTAACAAAAGAAAAAATTGGACTTTAGCAAAATTAAAAAAGTTTTGTGCTACCAACAATAGCATCAAGAACTTGAAAAGACAATCCACAGAATGGGAAAAATTATTACCAGTCATGTATTTGATAAGAGATTTGTATTTAGAAATAGAAAGAACACTTATGAGTCAGTAATAAAAAGATAAATAATTTTAAAATGAGCAAAGGATCTGCATAGACGTTTTTCCAAAGAGGATAGAAAAATGACCAATAAGTACATGAAAAGATGCTCAACATTATTATTAGCCATCAAAGAAATGCGAATCAAAACCACAATGAGATACCACTTCATACCCACTAGGACGGCCACATCAGAAAGGCAGATAATGACAAGGAGTAGTGAGGATGTGGAGAAAATGGAATCCCCATATACTGCCTGTGGGATTGTAAATGGTGTAGCTGCTTTGGAAAACGGTTTGGCAGTTCCTCAAAAAGTTAAACATAGATTTACCAAATGACCCAGCAATTCTACTCCTGTAAATGTACTTGTGTACAAAGGAAATAATATACACACACATATATATGTATATGTGTATATATATATGTATATGTATATATATATACACATATACATATACATATATATATATATCTCCAAGAGAAATGAAAACATGTCCACATAAAAACTTGTACACAAATTTTCAGAGCAGCATCATTCAAGATAGCCAAAAAGTAGAAACAATTCAAATGTCCATCAACTGATGAATGGACACACAAAATATGGTGTATTCATACAATAGTATTTTATTTGGCAATATAAAAGAATGAAGTACTGATATGTGCTACAACATAGATGAAGCATGAAAACATTATGCTAAGTGAAAGAATTAATTTGCAAAGATCACATATTGTATTTATATAAAATGTTCATTTTGTTTTTTTTAAGTGATGAAAATGTATAATTGGTTGTGGTGATGATTGCATAATTCTGTGAACCTACTAAAGAATATTGAATTGCACACTTCAAATGGGTAAGTGGTATATTATTTGAATTACAGCTGAGTAAAGCTGTTAAAAATATTTAACCAAATCATGAACTGTGTTAAACAGTTATAATGCATGGTTAGTAAATATAACAAATATGATATAAATAACTATAATCCTCATAATTTTTTAGGTCCAGGTAAAAATTGTCTTTCCTCAGACATGCTTAAGTTCAAAGCAATGGCATGTGCTAATCATGTTACAAATCAATACTGTATACTCTTTTAAGGATACAAATTGACCCTCAAATCACTGAATCCCAGCCTAGCTTTAGTTGGTGAAAGTAATAATGTATTTAAAGATATGTGTTTATTAATTTATTGAACAGATACTTACTGCAAGCCTATCGAATCGTGTGGCATGCATCATGCTAGAATTGGGGATTCAATGGTGAATAACATATTGTTTCTGCCATAAAAAATTAATAATGCAGCACATGTGTGTATGTTGTGTGTGTATATGTATGCGTACGTGAGAATGCACGCATGTGAGACAACAGCCCATTTACTCTGCCTTTGACCAATTACAGGAATGGTCATTAGGATGTAGGGCATACCTGAGCAAACTTGGAGAGAAATTACAAGTTTATTCTGAAAGCAGGCTTATTGTTGGATATTGACTCACTTTACGTGGAACAAGAAATAGATCTTAGTAGACAGAGTTGGGGAGGGGTTTACATGAGGGCCCATTAAATAATAAGCCACAGGCAAAGAGCCCTGTCTGAATGCATAGTCAGTGGTACCATAAACACTGGGAGTTCCTTATGCTTCTCTTTAAGAGCAAGTACAACTGGGTTCCTTCTCCATCTTCTCAAACATGGAATAATACCTAACATACAGCAGTGAATAGAACCAAGACTAAAGGCCATACTTAGCTGGAAGACAAGATGAAACAGAACAATCAGGGTATTCCAAGGTCAAAATTAATTTTAATACATGATTTTGTTAGTATACTGCAGTCACTAGAATGAGTATGATTTCTGTGTCCTAGTAATTGAATTATTTGCTTTTCCTCTTCTCTACTTTTTAAAAAAATGATTACCCATGGGCCATTTCATTGTAGTCACTAGTAATTCCATCAGAAATTTGGCAGAAGATAAAAAAGAAAAAGATATAAAATTGTCAGTTTAATTATCAGTAAAAAGTTTGGCAAAAGGCTTTCAATAATGGGTTATAACGATAGCTAACTTTCACTTCTCAGTGTCTTGTATAATTTCATCCATACCCCGATATCCAGAGGGATTATGAGTATTAAAGAAAGCATATACTGTGTGTAGTTATATTCCCAGAGCAAATGTAATTTTTTTCTGTTACCTAATCTGGTGATTATTTTACTGCTCAAGGCCTCAGTTGGAGATATTCCCAAATTTCTAATATTTTATAATGTAAGGATTATAAAAATACATGATCATTAAGTTTTCAATGTTGGATGAAAAGAATCTGGAGATTTTCCCCTGATTTACATTATCCATACTCTCCTCATTCCTCCATTACAATGGAAGCTTAGGTGGTAGCTGTTATCTATTGTCACAATAATGCTTCATAAACAACCACAAAATCACAGAGACATTCCATTACAATGGAAGCTTAGGTGGTAGCTGTTATCTATTGTCACAATAATGCTTCATAAACAACTACAAAATCACAGAGACATACCAGGGTTTATTACTCACATACCTGGAGTGATTGGCTAGATGATTCTGCTGCTCTTGATCAGGCTCATTTATATATCTCAGTAGTACACTGTTGGATTATCTAAAATGGTCTTGGCTGGAATGATGGAGGTGAGCAGGCTCTGTGCCACGTGTCTCTCATTTTCTAGTAAGCTAGCATGTGCACATTCTTTTGATGATGATGACAAAGGGAAAAAGCACAAGTGCAAATATGCAAGTCTCTGCTTGCATCACAGTCAAAGATAGCAGATGATCAGGCCCAGAGTTAAAATGGGAGGGTTTTACAAGGTTACATGGCAAAGGGTGTTGTGAGGGGTTTTAGGCTGACTGCAAAGTTAGAGGGAACAGTCTCCACCAGAGATAACCTTCATTTCTGATACCAATTGCAAGTTCAAGGGGTTCCCCAAACCACTCTTAATAGAAGGACTCATGGAACTCACTGAAAGCTATTATACTCATAGTTATGGCTTATTACAGGGAAAGCGTACAGATTAAAATCAGCCAAGGGGAATACATAGATGAAGTCTAGGGAAATACTAAATGTGGAGCTTCTATTGTTCTCTCCCCATAGCCAGGATGCATTACTGTCCCAGTATCAATGTATGACAATACAAATAGGATGTTGCCAGCCAGAGAAACTCACCTGAGTACTGATGTCCAGAGTTTTTACTGAGGATCCATCATCCAAAGCCCCTACCCTAAATCACACAGTCTTTCTGGTGTGACCAACCCCTGCTCTTAGTCTATTGGGTGTGGTCAATACCCACCCTAAATCACATTATTAGACTATCCAGTGTGACTCATGGCTCCCCGGCAAATAAAATCACATCTATCAGGCATGAGATTACCTCCCAGAAACTGAGGGCAAAAGCCACACTTCATTTTGGGCAAGGTAAATTTTTTTTACTACACTGGGGTGGATACAGGAAGTAGAGAAAAATCGGGACTATCAGTGCAACCAATCTAGCACAGTAGTTCTATTAAAAATATTCCTTAAATTGATATAGAATTTGAAGCAGTGTTCTTTAAATTCAGGGTTGACTTACAAATTAACATTAACCATAGACTAATTAATTATGGCTGCTGTAAGTAAGCATCCTTCTCTTTACACCCGTATTCATTAAGGTTAAGACTAATAATTTCATTTCATAGTTTTTCCCGAAGTTATTGAAACAGATGTTAAAACTCATCAACTCTGGCTCTATGATTAAAAAACAACAAAAGAAAACCTCACACAATTCTATACTATACAGTATCCAATGATGATTACTCATATAAACATAGTAAGTACTTCAAACTTTTCCAAGAACTTTAAAAACAAGTATCTCAATTGATTCTCAATATGATTTTTTTTTTTTTAAATTTGGAGAATGACAAAATTTGTCATAAAAATTAAAGCAATTCACTTAGGGACACTCTGCTTTACTGTTAATTGTGGACTAGAATCTGGGCTCACTGATTCTACCAATGCTTCTTCCTGACCAAAATATTTCTTCCCACCAAATACTATAATTCTGTGACTGAATGAATTCCAGGTCCTAAACTCTTGAGTCTTGCTTCACTAAGTAAAGTTGAGATTTCTGGCATTCTCGCCTGGTTTGTTTGAGCTCTTGGCAAGTTCATTTGGATGGAAGAATGCACAGACTGGCCAAGCTCTACAAATCTTTCAGACAGCCAAGTCAAATGCTATTTGTTTATAAACAGAAACATTCTTCTGAAATATAACATTGTTTTTAGTAAAAATATTTTTTATATTTGTAAACATTTCCTATGCTTGACAGAAGAGCTGTTGGATATTTTCCTGCAAGCTATAGCACTTGAAAATATTTGATACTTAGGACTCAAGCTATTTACATTCAAAGAGTGATACATTGCTAAGGCAAGATACCAGAAAATAGAGAACTAAATAGTCTGAAAGAGCTGAACAATTCATAAATAAATGTCATACTATTTATGAATTGTTTACAACCAAAATTAATAAGTAACTGTGTCTTATTTACCAATATATTTCCAATGCCTGATACAATGCTTGGCATATTATAGGTGCTCAATAAATATTTGAATGAATGAATAAATGAATAACTAAAATAGGCTTTCTTATTACAACAGTTGCTTGGTAAATGTAGTATTCTCCTGGCACCATTGTTTTCCTTTTGGAAAACAAGTACATTTCCTTTGGGAATTAGAAATTTGTTTTAAAACAAGAGAACAGTTAAGAGCTGAGTTGGAGCCCATTCTAAAATGACTAGAGCTCAGGTACTATATCAGTTCAGATGTGTTCAGTTACTTGCAACTAAAATTTGAGAAAACTCTAATTTGCTTAAATAATAAGGGAATTTATTAGCTCGCATAGCTAAAACATTCAACTGTAGGTCAGGCCTCCGATACCATTGGATTAAGATATTACTCAGTTTCTCTTAGCTCTGTTCTATTTCATGCGCTGGCTTTGTTTTCAAGTTGGCCTCTATTATGGTAGGAAAATGGCTACCAGAAGATCTTAGGGTTATTTACTTTCTTGTTTCTATCCACAGAGTATGTCTACCTTTAGCCATGAATAAAAGTATTGGTCTTCACTTTATATGGATCAATTTAGGCTACAATTTCCACTTTCTGAGCCTCTATCCAAATAATTCCTGAGGTCAAAGAAATGTCATGAATTTTTTAGGGCCTGGGTTAAGTGCCCATCCCTAAACCAAGCACTGTGGCAAGATAGGGTGTCACATAAATGTTGTGAATCAGGCTTATCGGGCCAAGGGGCCTCCCCTGATTTGGGAGTAAGGTAAATTTATTGGATCTGCAGTTTGATGAATTTTTAATTTTTGGAATGTTTTCTGTCATTATCTCTGAACATATTTCTAAAACTCCATTTTCTCTCTCTCCTTCTGGGGTTCCAACTACACATATGTAGGATTATTTGATATTATTCCACAGCTTTTGGATGTTCTATTTGTTTTACATTTCTTTTTCTCTTTGTATATTGGTTTGGATGATTTGATCTTCTTTTCTCAGCTGTGTTGAATACACTGATGAGTCCATCAAAAGAAATATTCATCTCTGAATATCATGGAATTTCCCCCCCGCTAGTGTTTTAATTTGACTCTTAAAATTTTCATCTCTCCACCAAAATTTCTCATTTGTTTATGCATGTTGTTCACTTTTTTCCCACTAGTTAGTTTGAAGTCCTTATCTGATAATTCCAATATCTGGATCATCTCTGACTCCATTCTGTTGACTACTTTATATCTCTCTCTTTTTTAATTTTCTTTTTTTTCAATTTTTATTTTTCAATTAGAGTTGGCATTTAATATTTATATCAGTTTCGGGTGTACAGCATAGTGGTTGGAGACTACTTTATCTCTTGACGATGGATTTTTTGTTTTGCTTTGTATGTCTCATGGTTTTCTAATGAATGCTAAACATTGTGTGTAGAACAGTGCTATTTTCTGTAAGTAGCGTCTACACCTGGCAATGAACACACTTCGGTCAGGTTGTTATGTTGGGGGTAGGGTTGGGTGGATCAATCTAATTAGAAGTTGGGTTGGGCTGGGGCTTTATTGTTGCTATAGTTACCTTCATTATATCATATACTTCAAATTTCTTTAGCAGGAAGGCACTGTTTCTTTGTGCTTAGTGTGGAAGTTGGGGTTCGAGAGAATCTTGCTCAGTGTTCCTACTTCCCCCTTGGCTTTCAATTGTCCCTACATTCTTAAGCCACAGAGAAGTTCTCTCTCCACACTCAGCATTAGACTGGGTTTGTGATGGGGATTCTCTATTATCCTGGTCCAATCTTAGGCAGGCCCTGTGTGCCTGGGCCTTGGGAAGTGAGACTTTTTCAGTCTCTCCATGTTGTGGCAGCCATCTCAGGCTTTTATTTACGGTTTGTCTTGGGCAAGAGTTTAATGCTTCTCCCTTAGCAGTAGTGGATCTCAGCTTGCCTCAGCATAGGATCCAGGGTCCAAAAGGGTTTTCTTAGGGAGACTCTAAGGATAGAAGCCTTTTCCTTTATATTTCCCTCATCTACAAGAGATCCTTACCTGTGCCCTGGGAGCCAGAGGATTTGCTTTCCCTTCTCTAGTGGCTTAGGGGTTTTGCTTCATTGGTTAAAAGAGCGGGAGGAAAAAGGGTAGGGTGAGGCTTTATGTCCAAATCCTAGCAGCTTCCAACTCTCTCCCTTATGCCTGCACTATTCAGGAGTTCTCTATGGTCTTCTGCTCTGCCCCTAATCTTTCCTCTGAGTACCACTAAACTCATGGGAAGAATTTAAGAGTGCAATCTCCCCTTGTGTATGAGGCTCCCAACTGACATCCCAACCTACAGTTAGCCTTAAACATTTTGTTAAATTTTTTGCTGAGTTTTCTTCTTAGTCTGCTAATGATCTAAACTGTGTGTTCCACATCTCCTTGGAACTTGCATTACTTGTCTTTCAACTGCAGCTATCTGATATGCTCAAGAAATCATACGATTTTGTAGATTATCTGGCTTTTTTTCTAATTGTAAGTTAGGAGCAAAATTCTTTGTAATTTTCTACATCCTAAAAAGAAGCAGAAGTCATATCTAAACTGAAAGGCGAGGCAATTTGGAAAGTCTTACTAAGGTTGGAGAACGGGAGAATGAATACTAGGTAGACAATCCACAGTGTCCATTCCAGGTACAAAATATAACCAACAAATACAGTTCTGGTAATAGGTTTCATAAAAGAAAAGTTTGACTTTTTTGTTTAGGTAGTATATAAGTTGATATATAGATTAAGCGATGCTGCAGTTATAAACAAACCTAAGTTTTTATAAGTTGGCATAATAAAAGTTTATTTTTTTACTTAAGCTACATATCCAGAGGAGATTGTCAAGGCAGTGGAGAGTTTGAGGTACTGTTCATTGTAGAAACCCAGAGACCTAGAATCGTAGAGGCTTTATCTTGATATGGGTCTTCCATGGTAACAACAACAGTGGGAAGGGACACATGCTGAAACATTCTGATTTTCAAACATGTCACCTTCATTGGCCAAAGCAAATTAGTTGGCTATATGTCATTTCAAAGAAGGTGGAGAAGAGCAGGCTTTTCTGTCTCGGAAGAGAAAAGCCCTAGACATATTTGGTGAACAACACAAATGCAATAGGGAAGTAGCCTTGCCTTGCCTTGCCAACGAACAACAGAAGGACATATATCAACCAGTTAACTGTAGTTGACTCAAGTTGAGCAGAATTAAATCCAAAGAAATCATGGATTAATTTTAAATTAGAATTGTAGGTAAATATAAAGTCAGAATTTTAGCTTTTATATAAGTTTTGTCGGGATATGGAAATCCACTTAATATTGACAAACTGATTATTCGTTGTTAGAGTAAATTTGAAGCCTTTGATAACCCCTGTCATTTCACATCCAATAAGATTCAGATTCTTCAGCTTCTCTATACATTTGACTCATTTTCCCAACTTCTTTATTTGGTTGTCGATACTACTCTTCTGCCAGTTTTCCAAGCTAGAAACCATGGTGCAATTTTTATTTACCAGCTGAGGATACAACATGAGGTCATATACCTTTTAATATTAAAATTAAAGGTTTTAATACTTCTGTCCTGCTTATTGAGAGGTCTTTCTCTCTGGAGTCCTCTTCCTCAGATAATTCCCATGATATCAAGAATGCTTATCTGCTGTAAGGGGTCAGTCCTAATTACTACATTCACCTCTAGGAGAGAACATTAGGAAATTTACTCAGACCCTTCAGAAATGTCATTGTTTTCTGCCATTGTTTCAGTCATGGTCACACAAGTATTATTTTTTTACTGCTACTATGTCAAATTACCGCAAACTTGGTGGCTTAAACAATGCAAATTTATTATCTTACAGCTCAGAACTCTGACATTGGTCTCACTGAGCGAAAATCAAAAGTATTGGCAAGGGTACCTTCCTTTTTGGGAGCTCTAAGGGAAAATCTGTTTCCTTGCCTTTTCCAGTTTCTAGAGGCCTCCCATATTCCTTCATGCCATCTCCATCTTCAAATCAGCAATGTAGCAAATATCTGACTTTGCCTCATCCTTAGTTCTCTTTCTCTGATCATAGCCAGGATAGGTTCTCAGCTTGAAAGTACTCATTTAATCAGACTGGCCCAATTTAGAGGATTCAGGCTAATCTCCCCATGTAACAGTCCTTAATTTAATTACATCCGCAAAGTTGTTTTACTATGTAAGGTAATATACTCACAGGTTTCAGGGATTAGGATGTGGCTATCTTTCAGGGGCTATGATTCTGCCTGCCACAGGGAGCATCCCTACTGAGGCCACATGATGTAGGTGGTCTGGCTACCCCACTGCAGCCACTTTCCTTAGTGCCACAGTGACAGGATGTTAGTGACTGGAATGGTTTTCAGTTTCAGCTACATTCTAGAATCCCTCATTTCTTGACCTTCATGTCCCTGCTCATGATTAAGGAGAAGTCCCTATCAGCCTCAGTGCCAAGGAATGGTCCTATGTCCAATGATATGTCGTTCGTAAGAAAATTCATATTCTTATATTGCACTTTTCCTTCGTTAAAGTTAAATTACATACTGTTACTCCACTGTTTAAAATACTTCAATGCCTACTCAATGTACTTGTCACAGCACTAACCAGCCCCTGCACAATCTAGCCTTTGCATACCTATCATACCAGTTGCTCCCTTGCTTACTTAGCATTACAATCACACTGAATTTTTTTTAGCTTCTCAAATGCACCAAGCTTTTTCCTGCCACATGGTCCTCACACATGTTATTTTCTTTCTTTAGAATTTATTCACACATTTCACCCGGATAACTCAGGTTTCAGTTTATATGTCACTTCTTCAGCGGCACTTTCCCTAGATTATCAATCTAAATTATGTTCTTTCTATTATTCTTTTCCATAGCATTTTGTTATTTTCCTTTATTACAGTTATCAATATTTATTGATTTATTTACTCAGTGTATTGTTAGTTTCCTTTAAAGGACTTTAAATTCTATGACAGAAAGAATCATAAACCTAGCTCTTAGCATAGTCTGGCTCATATAGGTATGCAAATATTTCTTGGATGAATGAATTCCCATTGCCACAGTGCAGGTTTTAACTCTATCCAACAAGATTATAAACCCCTTCAGAGCAGAGACTAATTAAAGTTTGATCTTCCACAGCCCTGTAGGCAGTGTCTTGGACACAGTAGGTAGGTGTTCCATTAAATATATATTTAATGAATCTTGGATTACCAGCTTAGGCTCCACTTTCCTTCTCCTCTAATTCACATAGCAAAAATTTCTAAAATATTGCTTCCATCATCTTAATTCCCAGCTAAAAAATCTACCCACTATTACCAAATTCAACTTTATTCATTCTCCTCTTAAGAAAAGGTATGCAATATTTTATACTCTTCACGGTTCAATACTTCTCCACTCTCTCAAATGATTTTTAATTGTTTCATATGTCTGAATGCAATTTGGTTAAAACCACCTTCAATAACAGTCTACGTCTTCTATTTTGGCTTTTCTTTTTGTTAAGCATGCAGGTGCTCAATGTCAAAGGAAGAAGCCATCATTCATAATGTGAAATAAAAAGCTAGTTATGTTATTTTCTATATGTAGAAGCACTATTTATTTGACACAGTCTCTTTGCTGATCTTATATAGTATTTTATGAAAGGTAGAGTTCAGAGATTGGCTGACTTTCAAAGATGGGAGTGAGTTGATATCAACTGTCGAAACATGATTACTTTGGTGGAGAGACTGTTGACAATTGGCTGATTTTCAGAGATGTGTTCATTCCAACAAGGCTTTTGCTGTTTGGGTAACTTTAAAAAGTGGAAGGCTGTCACTAATTGGTTGGTTTTTCAGAGGATTGTTCACAAGGTTTAGTAGCCATTGATCTATTAATTGAGTTTAAAATCACTTTTGCTCATTAGTTGTTGCCATAGCTACTTAATAGTTTTTTTTTCCCTTAAGAATATAGGACTTATAATACTTTTTTAAAGAAACATTCACTAATTGATGAACACGTTCAACTTTTTCAGATACAAGAAGAGATTTATTGGAGGTTTGCGGTATTAAAGTTAGAGCAGTTCTGCTCTAATGTTTGACCATTTAGAAGGAGAGTCATATCATTTTCTATTCTCCAAGGTATCTCTCATCTTCACTATAACCAAGCAGGGATTATCAGGTTGAGAAGTCATATGTAGATTTGATATGAAGTGTCCTTTTTGGGCAACCAAATGATATTAATAGGGATAGGTTAGAAGTTTCTCTCAGCTTCACAACTCATTATTGATATGACGTGTAAATTTTTAAGATCGTTGTCATATTTTGGAAAATCTCAAATAAGGCTATTTAATATGTGACTTTAAAGGGTTCAAGGCACATTAGTTTTCTTTGAACTGATGACATCCTAGTTTACTGTGTATATCTTCATTATATTCTGACAAAAAATACTTCCTTTTATTGGCTAAGCATTGATAAGAACTAAATCTTTAAAACTTTACACAACCAATAACTGGAAGAATTTCCTATAGATTAGCTTCAGGCTCCCTACCATTTCAACTTTGCTTCTCCTCCACTATCCATGTATTTTTGATGCTAGAACATAGGACACATTTAAATATCTATAAAATGTCTGGCCCTGCATCTTTGTTTTACAGTGCTAGGTGGGTGGGCACAATGAGTGGTAGGAATATTCTTGGATTCCACTCCTACACTGGGACAGCTGGCAATGTCTTAACTTTACATGGAAGTGCCTGTGAATTACAAATAATATATCCCACTAAACTCATACCAAATGTGTTCTAACTCAACTTCCCTTCAGCTAAAATTTTTAAATGCCTGCTAGTCACTCCAAAACCACTAGACAAGGGGAAGAGTGACAGGGGGAAATCAGTGAGGAAAGAATTAGCAATCTAAAAATGGCAGTTAAAATTTTTACTTATACAAATTTTACAAAAGCATATGATTGTGTGAACATAGTGCCAGGGCCTCTTCCAGGGCCTTGGAAAGGGCTAGTGCAGATGAAGTCTTCTGAAGCTGAAGCTTTCTTAGCTTCATGGTAAACCTGCCTCAAGGTTTGGAGCTATTTTATTTATAGTGTAAATTGTCAGTTTTCACAGTCAGCTCTTATATAGCGTGAGTGAATAAATTGATTACAGCTCCATTTGCGGCAAAGGTTTTTCTAGCAGATCTTTGCCTCTTGTGTCAAAAGGCTGGCTCCCTGCTATTTGTTTGGACCACGAAGTTTAGACTCATGATCATTTCACACTCTTAAAAAGTATTGAGTATTCCAAAAGGCTTTTATATGGATCATATCTATCAACATTTACTGTATCAGGAGACAAATCAAACATGTAAAATATTTTTTATTACTTCATTCAAAAACAATAATAAATGTTACATGTTAACATACATAACATTTTTAAATGAAAAATGTTTTCCAAAGCAAAAAGAATTTAGTGAAAAGGGAGGCATTATTTTACATTTCTGCAAATCTCTTTAACGTCTGGCCTAATAGAAGATTCTCATATCTGCTTCTTCATTCAATCTGTTGCACAGGACATGTAAACTCTGGAAAACCCCATTGTACTTTCATTAGAGTGAAAAAGGCAAATAAAGTCTTCGTATAAAATAATTTTGATCCTGTGGACCCCCAACCACACTTTGGGAATTGCTGATTTAGATATCACTATACAGTAGTCACCACTTATCAACAAAGAATATGTTAGAAGATCCTCAGTGGATACCTGAAAACATGGATAGTGCCATACCCTCTGTAGTCTATGTTTTTTCCAATACATACATACCTATGATAAAGTTCAATTTATCAATTAAGTACAGTAAGATATTAACATAATAACTAATAAAATAGAATGATTATAACAATATACTGTAATAAAAGTTATATTAATATGGTCACTCATTTCAGGGGATCCCTTGCTGAAGACTTCATATAAGCTCAATGCTTTCTGCTGCATTATGTTGCTGTTAATTGAAACAATGTTTTCTGCTCATGTCTTCCATCCACAAATTTAATGCCTTTTTCATTTTAACTAAGCACCTGTCACACACTATGGCCGTAACTTTTGTAGTTCAAGGTGCAACAGCAAAATTAGCATTAATTTGTTTTTCATTTTTCATAATTTCATAGATAGAAGATTCACTCTTACCACAGATCTTAGCAACCTCAAAATGTGATTTTTCTTCTTTTCTTATTAAGTCAAGAACTTTCACCTTTTTACTTAAAGGCAGCACTTTATGGCTTCTTTTTGGCATATCTGGATTTCCAGCATCACTACTCTTGCACTTTGGGGTCATGAAGTAAAAAAAAAGCTTACTTAAACACAAGCACTGTGATACTGTGACAGTGGATCTGATAACCCAGAGTAACTAACAGGCAGGGAGCATATACAGCATGGATATATACACAAAGGGATGTTTCATGACCTGGACTTGGGCAGGATGGCATGAGATTTCATCACACCATCTAGAGGCATGCAATTTAAAACTTATAACCTGTTTATTGTTTATTTCTGAAATTTTCCATTTAATATTTTCAGACTACAGTTGACCACAGGTAACTGAAACCACTGAAATCACAGAAAAGCGAAACCCTAGCTAAGGAGGGACTACTGTATCTACTTTCTGGTTGCCTAGGGCTCCCAAAGTACCCTCTATTTCTATATCTGTGCTATCAGCTCCATCTCCTAGGTAAGAGTCAAATGTTAATACTGTGCTTTTTAGCATACATGGAAAACTTGTGAAAACATTTTCAATGAATAACAAATCTTAGAAAAGTCATTCTTCCCTTTCACTGAAAAAGAGAAGAGTATCTCCTTCATTGTATGCTCCCTGATAGTAAGGCTTTCTTCTTTTAGGAATATAATGACTAAGGCAAATGTTAGACTAAGACCAAAAACAACTGGGTGTCTTACTACAACAGCACAATCTAATATTTACCAAGTCCTTTCTATGTGCTAGATTTGTGCTACTGCTTTACATACATTATCTCGTTTAATTCTCACAGTAATCCCCAGGTGTATACTGGTATTACCATTTTATAGATGAGGAAATCGATATAAAGAGGTTAATGCCCAACTGTTATATGGGACTGGGCCAGGAATTGAACCCAGAAAAATCTGTCTCTGGAGCACAGAGTCCATTACCTACTGATAAAGTAAAAGGGTAGGAGATAAAGCGAGATTAGCACGACAGTCGAGTAGAGCGGGAAAAGTTAGTAACGCAAGTCTCAGGGTCAAGACAGCTGAGATACCAAGACAGGACGCACTTATTTTTCACCAGAGCCTTCTTTTCTGCTTTATTTTCTACGCTACCATACTTCTCGTCTCATATTTAACATATTTCATTGTTGGTGGCTTCACCGCTCACGCCTGAGGCTGATCCTGAAACTAAGGCGCTAAAAAACCTGATAGATAAATAGGAGCTGGGCAAATCTGAGGTAACTACGGCGCAGGCGCATCACATCCCAGGCCCGCCTGCCAGCCCCTCCTCCCGCCTTGGACTCCACCAGCTCGTGGGGCGTACGGGTGTGGGCCGCGGGTGTGGGCGGGGGGTGGGACAGGAGGGAGGCCCGAGCCTGCGCCTGCGCAGTCGGCGGGCGCTGGTGTGATCGAGCTCACGTAGCGAGGTCTGCAGTCGCCTCCTACCCGGCGTTGCCGTCGCGGCCTAGAGGTTATAAAAGGGCTGACTGGCTCCCTCTGCTGCCCAGTTGCGCCGCCAGCGGGCTGAGGGAAGGGAGTAGGTAACCTGCCCGTGTGCAGGCAACGGAGGACCGAAGCGCGCGCTCCCGTCCCGGTTCCCAGGTGAGACGCTTCCCCGATCTTGGGGACTGAGGCTGAGGCCCTTGGGCAGCCATGGTCCTTTTCGGACGGCTCTGGTGTCCGGTGCTTGCCCCCTGTGGTGGGATGGCTTGGGGGCGGGGGTTCTCCAGTTTACCACCGCAGCCTCGGTGTCTTCTTTAGACTCTCGGCCCCTCGCCCTGCGCCGCCTGACCCCAGGCTCCACAGGCCCCTCTGCCCCTCTTCATGCTCCCCTTCTCACCTCCTCCGTGGTGGGCGCCCCCAGCTGTTGGGGCTGCGGCAGCCTTAGTCCCCGCCCTAGGGACTAGGACTTTCTTGAATATTCCTTCTCGGGGAGGAATCACCCTGTTGATTTTTCCGAGCTCCTCTCACGCAATACCTGCACAGCTGACGGGAACGCGAGTGCGGGGTGTGGGTTTTTGGCTTCCGCGGAGCAGATGGTTAGTATATGGCAATGGAGAGAGGATTTTAAAGCTCAGCTGAAGCTCTCTAGGCAGTTTTACCTTATCGAAAGTCGTCAGGTCTGGGAAGTGGACCTACCTAGAGAAGTTCAGGCTTAACTCAACTGTTGCGCGCAGCGGTGCTGCTTGAGCTGCTAGATATAGCCTCGGGCGGCGAGTTTTGGGCTGTTTGGTTGAGGAACTCGGCTGTCAGATCACCCAGTCACTGGGCAAGCTAGTCTTCTTCCTTCCCTCTTCCACATAAATTTTTTTAAAGGCACATGAGCTTCTCTCCCTCCCCCCACTTTCTCTCAGCAGTTTGCTGCTTTTAAAGCCCACGTCAGTAAAACGAATTTCGTGGTTGTGTGAGAACTTTGAGTTGGAGTACGTGAATGGCCCTCAGATCTATCTACGTCTTAAGGGGGAGAATGGTACCATAAATACGAGACTGTTTTCTTAAATAATTGAATGTATTAAATACAATTCAGTTTTTACACACTAAACATACGTTCCGGATAGAGTGGAGAAGACTCTGGAATTTTTGCACTGTTTGCTTTAAGAAAGGGATGGAAAAGAAGCTAGATCTCCTTTTAGGAATTGATCTAAAAGGCCAAAGAGGCTTGCCAATTTCAACTTAACTGTTTCTGGTTTCTCCGAGAGCTGTGGCTCTTGGACTTTCCCTTGGAATGCACTCTAAAGGGATGAAGTAGCCACTACGTGAGTGGGGGAGGGGAAAAGACGTGGCAGCAGTGTTCTTTCATGAACTTTTTTGCTCATCTTTTTTTTTTTAAGGTTCTGAGAAGAAACATTTCCCCTTTTAGGTTTAGACGTAGCTTATGAATGAGGCTAGTCTTTTCCTAAAATAATCAAATGAAATATTCAGTCCGCATAGCAGGAACACTGGAATTTAATTTATAAAACATTTCAAAGGGATTTTTCTGTCAGTTTCTATGGAGAAAATGGATACCTTAAGCAGAAAATATTCAAGAAGCAGAAACTGAACAACCTTGAATATGTTTGGCCTCGATTCGTCGCTTAACTGGACTTTCTTTGATTTTTCATTGACTTTGGCTTTTAACATAAGTGTAATTTCAGAATCTTAAATGTGAACATCAAATTTTAGTTTTTTCTTTTTGTGGGAAGCATAGGTTTCGCATTTAAAAGTTATGTCAATTTTGGTTTCGGAACATCATTCCTTAAGCCCTGCTTATTTTAGATAGCTTATGGCAAATGCTTCTTATAGAGTTAACATAGACTAACTAGGAAAAGAACGACTTTATTTTTCTTTAGGTAGATAATGCTGTTTCCTTTGATATCTTACAATGATTTTTATTTCGAAGTACTGAAAGCTAGGACTTTCGTAAGCAGATAGTTAATAGGCTATTTTGTGTCTTGATAACTAAGGTAGTAAAATAGGTGAATAATTGTATACACCTTTTAATTATTGCAGAAAAATATAGACAGTGCAAAGGATTATTGAAAAAAGATAGTTTATATGACCTAAGTAGTCTAGGTTGTTGGAGGCAAATCTTGGCTTTTTGGTAAGGAGATGTTAATTTTTTCTAATACTATGGAGTGGATTGTATACTGACAAGCAGTATCTTTCCTAGGGTAATTAAGTTCAGACTTCTGCTTTTATTCTATGGATGCAGCCATAAAGCTTATGAGCCTTCATTTTTTTGTGGAAAGCCTTATTTTACTTAGCAATTAATAATCAACTGAGATATAATTACTGCTCTTAGATTTGGAAAGTGGACCCTGTGAAATACATTGTAGCAATTCTCAGCCTCTTTTGAGGTCATGAAATCCACTGAGAATATGATAGGTGTGGACTCTGAGTCAGAAACTGCAAATACCTACACACATCTACATGGAATTTTATATACCATTTACAGATACTCTCCTCTCTCCCCGAAGCACATCTATAAACTTTATTATAAGAACTAAAAAATAAAAGAGATACGAAGTTATTCTTTAAGGATATCTAGGTATCTTGATGTAGTATTTCTTGAACATTTCTGAAATTTGGCCTGGGCTTGTCTTATTGAACTTGAGTATATAGATGACCCTAATAAACTTTTGTTGAAAGGGTTTTAACAAAAGTTTATAGTTTGGAAGTAGAATTGTTGAATTGCTAAATTGTCTAGGCAATCATGTCATATTGGCCTTCTCCCCATCGCCCCTTCCCCACTGTCACCCCCTACATATAACATGTCTTTGGTTCTACTCTAAAAGTGGAAAATGCTTGAAGGTAAACAAAAATAAATTGCACAGACCCCATTGCTCTTATAGTGAGATCTCGAATCTTATAATTAAATCATAATGGGCTGCGTGTATATAAAAATATATGAGACAAGCCAAATGAAGTATATATGTGTATTTGTGAAACTAGTGAAAGCTTTGTGTTTCTATTCAGTGAAATTTATTTGTATAATTTGAAGCTATTCTCTCATTAGTTTTCCTTTAGCCAAATATTGTGCCTTAATAAAAACTAACGAAATTCAAAAGACTTCATTAAGATTACTCCTTAATGAACTTGATATAATGAAAAATATTCCTTTTCCTGATGGGAATATTTTAGGTGATCAGTATGGCTATTTTTATATTTGGTTTGACATTGGCAAAAATATAGTATAGATAAAGATTCATGCTTCTAACATAATTGTCATCAGTGAATATTATCTTGGACTTCTTTCTCTTCCTGTTTAGTGTCTCATATAAATATGTCCATGTTTTGGTCCTTTACATATTTTTAATTAAAATAGTAATATTATAACATCAGATTAATAAGCCCAGCCTTTCTTGTTGGGCATTTGAACTGCTTCTCCATTATAAGTAGTGCAAAGAGAAGGCTGTAGTTTAGTGGTTTATTTTGTTCACAAAGAATATAGTAAACTTTAACCAGTTTTCTTTTTATCTGAAATTTTTTTTTAGGAAAATAAACACATGGCAATAAAATCTTATATCAGTAATTTTTTCTTCCCCCATAAGAATTTTTTAGGGAAATTGAGCTGGGCTCTAAAAAGATGTTTTAAATTACTTGATCACAACTAAAGGGCTTTATAATTTATAAGGTGGTGTTTTTTATATTGTATAAATTGACCCTTAAAATAATTTTCTGAGGTAGTTTTATATCATCCTCATTTTACAAATGAAGAGTTAATAGGTTGGGGCTCAGAGAAGTCAAGTAATTAATTTGCCTAAGAATACAGTAAGTGGCAGAACTGGGACTTGGACCCAGGTTGTCTGTTTTCAGATTCATACTTCACACTTTATCTTTGATAATTGGTCGGGCTGACTCTGAGATAATGGAAGGAAAAAAATCAGTAGCATATTAACAATGTATTAGAAATGTTTTCATCATGTATAGTTGAAACAAGATAGGATTCTTGATTAGTAGTAATTAACTTACTGATTCCACTCAATTAAATTTTGAAAGCATTTATAATATGCCCAGTAGACTATGGTAGAATCAAAAGACTGGTAGAAATGTTTCATAGGAGAAATAGGACATGCGAGTTACATGGTATGCAAGCATGTTACTAACATTTTACTTCACATTAAATCTGAATAAGAACTGAATGGAAACCGGTATCTAGATTCACATCCTCTGCAACCATGAATTCATTTTCCCCTAGTCTAGTATATGGGTTTTATTATGTATATATTTTCCTCAAATGGATGACTTTGGATCTGGCATTAGGAAAAAAGAGGATATTAAAGATTAGAAAGAGAAGGAAGGAGACTAGGGTTAAGAAAAATGGAATTTTTGCAAAAGAGCCTTGGGAAGGATCAAGTTGACGTATAGTATACCTGGGCCTCAGAGCTATAATTTATATTAGGAAGATGAGAAGGGCTGCTAAAGCCAGTTTCAGGTGTTCTACTCTGAACTAATGGGCCTTGCCCTGAATGAATTGTGGTCAGAGATTAAAAGTATATATAACTTCTTTTGTATTAGGAATGCTATTTAAGAAGTCCTGTAGGTACATATGGGAATTTGTCCCTCATCTGTGCAGAGTGTGTATTAAACAAAAGTTAGTTTCTCTAGATGTTTTTCATTCCAGGCATCAGATTTAGTTTGATTTTGGAATTACAGTTAGACTCAAGAATTAGTGGTCAATACCTATAAAATAAAAAGGCATTGAACATTGTAATGAAGTATCCAATAGAAGAACAGTATCTCCTGCTATGCATGTCTGTAGCAACAACAGAAATAGACTCTATAAGCATATTGTTAAAATTTTGAGAGGTGTCTTTGTAAGGTTTCTGGAGAGTAATAGAAATGGGAAAATGTAAAATGTTAATCACAAATTTTCAGATGTCTATTTTAATCTGTTTTCTTAATATATATTTGTAAGATTGTTCACCTCAGTACCTAATTCTGTTGCTCTCTTAATTTCTCAAGCTGTCAACCATGAATTGTTTTCTAAAATTTTAAAATAATTTTGGTTAAAAGATGCATTTGTATACAAAGTCTAGTGTTTAGTTTTAGAGAAATGAGAAAAATTATCCTGTAGGTATTTTCCTTGATTCTGTGTTATGATCATTAAGTATTTATTGAGCATCTGTTATTAAATACTGAACATTGTGCTGGAAGAAGCAATAATTTCGTGTTTGAAATAACATACAGAATAGAGGACAATTGCATAAATTTCTATGTTTTATTATAGAACACTTAGTATATATTGATTAACTGGTTTTAAGTAGGCTCAAGACTTATCTTACACTAATTATTTATTAACTGGTTTGCATATCTAATTCCTTCAAAAAATGATCAGTAGACAACAGAGGGGGAAAAATAGTGTAGATGATAGAGGCTTTGTTCAACCCTCTTGCGACCAAATCAGAGTTGTGACAGAAACATGGAGCAAACAGCAAGTAAAGTCGCCTGAGATCTAAATGAACAGAAGCACTACAACTAGGGAGCAAACACACGAGTCTGCCCGGTCCCGAGTGGCTGAGTGGGACAGAGGCTACAACAGTGTCAGCCGGCTGCTGCAGACACCTCTTAAGGGAGCTGCGTTTGTGAGCAGACTTTTGCGGTGATAGACCTGCTCGCTCTGAGCACCAGTGCCTGGTCGGCTGCACAGTGGTGGTGGCGGGAGCGTGGAATGATACACTACGAACTTATGGGAAGACACCGAGTTGTCGAGTGAGGGCAGGGGGTGAGGCTCTTTCCCAGGCAGAAGTGTCAGAGGTATCCATTGTTCCTCTTTTGAGCCCTCCCTGCCTCCCAGGGTCCAGATGCAGCACCCTCATAGTTGAGATGTCATCAAACTGGATAACAGAAATTGCTCCACCCAGAGGATTCCCTGAAACTCCGCCTCCTCCAACTTGTGGCCCCACCCAAGCCACATCCATCGTGTCCTTGGTGAATCCTATGCCACTTGCCGAGTAGCGCCAAACTGGTGGCAGCTGGCCTCGGTTTCTAGTGTGGCCTTTGGAGGCAACTATAAGCACAGCATCTGTAGATTGCTTGCTGAATCTTAACAGGTAGGCCCAGAGGGGCACAGGATGGGGCTAAACTTAGCCTGTAGCTGAACTCCTCTGAGGACTGTGCCACTGGACATCTACTACACAAAGCTATGCTAATAAGACTGGGAGGATTAGGAGCTTTGCTTAGTACATAGAAACAGACATGGAAAGGCAGCCAAAATGGGAAGACAAGCAGAAACTGTATGAGAAAACAGAACAGAAATCCTGGAATAATGGAGTCAAGTAATCTAACAGATGCAGAGTTCAAAACATTGGTCATAAAGATGCTCAGTGAACTTAGGGGAAGTGTAGATGAATTCTGTGAGAACTTTAACTAGGAGATAAAAAAAAATACATAAAAACGGAAATGGAAATTATAAAAGAGAACCAGTCAGAAATGAAGAACACATATTCTGAGATTAAGAGTATATTAGAAGGAATAAACATAATGGATAAAGAGGATCGAACCACCAATGTAGAGGATGGGGAAACCAAGGACACTCAATTAGAATGACAAGAGAAAAGAAGCCAAGACTAAATTAAGGAGCTTATGGGATACAATTAAATGTAAAAATATCTGTGTCGTAGGAGTACCTGAAGGAAAACAAGACATTGAAGAGCTGTTTGAAGAAATAATGATGGACAATTGCCCTAACTGGTAAAGGAAATAGACATACAACCCCAGGAAGCTCAGAGAGTCCCCAAAAATATGAACCCAAAGAGGCCTACACCAAGACACATCATAATAAAATGCCAAAGGTTAAATACAAAGAGAGAATCTTAAAAGCAGCAAGAGAAAAGCAGTTAGTTACCTACAAGAGAACACCCTTAAGACTGGCAGCTGATTTCTCAAAAGAAACTATGCAGGACAGAAGGGCTTGGGACAAAATATTCAACATGATGAAAACCCAGGATCTACGATCAAGAATACTTTATCCTGCAAAGCTATCATTTAGAGTAGAAGGACAGATAAAGAACTTCCCAGACAAAAACAAGCTAAAGGAATTTATCACCACCAAGCCAGTATTACAGGAAATGTTGGAGGGACTTCTTTAAGAAGAAAAAATACCTATCAAAAACAGGAATAAAGAATGTTAATAACTATGTATTTATCAAGAAGTACTAGATTTAGTGGGGTGATCACTTTGTGAGTAAATAGATCTCTAACCACTGTGCTGTACACTGAAACTATTATTGTATGCCAACTATAATTGAAAAAAAAAAAACCCAGCTCATTGAATTGTACAATGGGAACTTCAATTTCTTAGCTGAAGCAGAAACTTCAAACATTAAGTTTAACTTCAGTGTGTATCCAAATTCCAATTTAAATCTTTTAAAATGGATTAAAATCACATTTATTCTTAAACTGTATCTGTGATATAGAAGTAGCTTTTATTGGCTAACAATTAAGCAAAAAAAAAAAAATTAAAATATTGAAGAATATTTCTGGCGATGGGGAAGAGAGGAATAACAACATAAGAATTCTTTATTATTTTGCCTACAGAAATGTTAACTACAGGCTTGATGAGAGAAAGTATATTAATTAGGACTCTGGGTTGAACAGACACCTAATTCATGCTAGCACATAGTGGAATTTATTTAAGTATTGTGGGAATAGGGTATTGCCTTAACAGCTTAGGTCAGGAGTGTGATTAGACTTCAGGAATAACTAGAACATCCAAATGTTTTCTTTAGTCTCTTGTCTTTTTAAAATCTTTCCAGATAAGCTTCATTCACTTTTTGACCAATATGTCAAAACTTGGTCCCTAACTTCTCCTAACCTTTATTTTATGTAGTTCAGGCATTCAAAGAGTACCTGCCATTTCTATCTCAGTTTCATTTTCAAAATTCCCAGTGAAGAACTTTGAATAGCCATTTGGTTAGGGAGAAATATCACACTGTATAACCTGACTGTTGAAACTATTGGGATGAATTAAAGATAGAATGGGGCAGTAAAAAACAGAAGGGGACAGTTTCCAGAAGAAAGAGTAGGGGTGGTAGAGGTGCCATATGGGCAAAAACAGAGGTGTGTGTGTTTTTAAATGATCTTAATCTTCTGCTTTTTTCTGACAAGGAAGACTTTGAACTTTTGAAGAATCTCCCAAAGACAACCTGTGTAGCACTTTCAGTTAAGGGCAATATCTTGATTTAGAACTTCTTTCCAACTGTATCTTGAAATGTCGTTCAGTTGGATTTATGCCAATTACTGGGTTCACTGCTCACGTACAGAAAGCTGAGAGAAAGGGGCTAGTTTTTGATAGTTTGATTTCTGAGTTTTTGATAGAAAAGTTGGCCATTGATTACTAGAGATGTAGCTCACTCTGGGAGCAGAAGTATGACTGGAATTCATGGAATTAAGTTAAAACATGGCAATTTGCAGAGTGATTATAGGGAAGAGCAGAAATATAACTAGTCTATTAGTCATCACTCTTAGTTGTCTTAGAATATCTATTTGCTTGTATGGAAGAGACATGCCAAGCCTTCATATATAGCAATTGTATTGGCCTGAATTAGAAGGCTGAATTTGTGTTGGTCTTTTGCTTTGACCATAAAAATTGTTAAAAAGAGTAAAAGTCTAACACAGGTATCATCTGGGCCAACAGTTGAATATGGAATTTGTATGAGGAATAATAAAGCTAGAGCTTTCTAAAAGAAGATTTGAAACAGTTGTGAAAGGCATAGTGAGACTGTTAGAAGGAGCCCTGTGGAAAATTTTTAGTGTCAGAGAAAGTTTAGAATATCATGCATTCTTTAGTATGCCATATTAATTTTTGAATGATTTGTCTGAGAAAGACAAACTTTTAAAAATGTTGCAATTTTTTTCTTGGAAGAAAAATGTCATAATGAAAGGGTAATGGAATTATTTGCTAGATGCCCTGTTCTAGTAATTCACTGAATTCAATTCAATGAATTCTGATATCTCAAAGTTGTAAATATTTACAGTGCAATAGAACTATTTTAAAATCTTTTCCCAGGTTTTATTGACCTGTGAATGTATGGGCTGGACTTTCCTAGAAGAAGAAAAGTTTTAGATAAATAATACGCTTTGCAATTTATTTTTATCCAGGCCTACCTGAGAATATGTTTCCCAGGAAGATGTCTTCCATACTGTTTTTTTTCCTTATAGTTTTTAAAAAATAATATTCATGCATATCAAACATCTATAATATACATGTATGTTATAAAAATTAGATAATAAACACAAACCTACTAGCCAACTAAGAACCAAATATTAATCAGTAATTTATCCATACTGTTTTAGCACTAAATTTTATTCCAATACGAATTAATCTCTGTATCTTTGACTCTGGCTTTCTTTTCTTTCCTCTTCTCTTTCCTCCCTCCCTCTCCTTTCCCCCTCTCTCCCTCTTTTCTCCCTTTCCCTCTTTCACATTTTCCGTCAAAAGTCTTCTCAGAGAGCTGAGATTTACTTTTAAAAGAGATTGCATCGTCTTAAACCCATTTAAATTCTATTTTAAGCTTGTTCGAGGATTTAGAACAGGAGACATTCATATCTTACTATTTTTGATAAAACCCTAATGTCTGGGATGCTTGACTCATAGATGCTTATAAATATGATTTGCTTTGAAAGCTGCTAATCAAACAAAGCTGGAAATAAGTGGAAGTGAGACTTTATTAGTAAGGAAACCATAATGCTTTAAAAACCTGTGATTGATATACTTGCCTCTTCTGTCATGTCATATATGTGTCCTTTAAGGTTTCTGAAAGAATGTAGATGAGACGTAGTATTCAAACAGATTAGAGGAACCATTCCGGAGAGTAATTAGAAATTCAATGATATTTTTCAAAAGATAAGTTGAAGTTAAATCTCTTTTAAAGGCAGAGAGCACCTTTTGTGTGATTTTCAGCGATGTTTTTATCCAGCGGTTCCCAAAGTTTGATCCCCAGACCAGCAGTATCAGCATCATCTGAGAACTTGGATGAATTACCTAGATACATCAGACCTTTAGATGATTCCAAAAGAGCTGAAGTTTGAGAATCACTGCTGTATACAGGGCTGTGTTTATTTTTATTAACTAGCTCAGCTTGGCATGGTAGTTTGGAGTAATGCTGTATGGGACTGAACTTTCTATTGCAAGTGACAGAAATCCAACTTGAACTAGCTTAAGAAAAAGAGAATTTACAGGTTCCCTTAGCTGAGTTGGAAATTAGTGGGTTAACTCACAGATTCAAAGCAATAATTAGAAGAATCAGGACTGAGGAGCCTTTAACTGCTTGTCTCCACATGACTTTCCTTTTTATAGATTGGGTACTTATGTATCCTTGACAAGTGGGAAGGATGGTCATAGGCAGTTCCCAATTCATATCCTCTGGACTAACCAACTGTAGTAAGAGCTGCTTTTTACTGTTTCACAAGTCTTAACCCTTAAGCATCACGTTCATGGGAATGAGCGTCAATGACTAGATTAGCCTGGAACATGTGTCTCTCTGGGAGGAAGGAGAATAGAAAAGTGTGCTGTTTTGACAGTGTAGTTCACTACTAGATATCTGGGTTGCTTTCAGATAAGCTTAACTGTCTTTCAAGCAGAGAAAAATCTGGAGGCTTATAGAGTTAGAAAATGCAATATATTCAAACGTGTAGTACTTTAAACTACTTTTTGTGTCAGAGAGTAATTAACCACTTCATTAAAGGTTTGGGGTGCCAAATATGGGAGTTGATATTTTAGGTTTATTATTTTGTAGAGTTAATTTTTTGTCACTTTAAAAGTTAGTATAGCCTAGGACATTGGACAATGCAGAGAAATAGAGAAAAATCACCTAGTGTTCTGCTGTCCACAGACAACTACATTTTGGTAAATTTCCTCTGCATATTTTCTTGCATAGTTATGATCGTATTATGTTAATTTTTAAAATTTGTTTTGATCAGTATTTATAACTTTCTGTCAGAGTAGTGGAAACGTAATCTCATTCAATACAGATTCCGCCAGGGTTGTATGATGTTTATTTTTTTGAAGACTTTATTTTTTTAGAGCAGTTTCAGGTTCACAGCAAAATGGAGAAGATGGTACAGAGATTTCCCATATACTCCCTGCCCCCTGCCACAACATACATAGCCTCAACATCCCCCACCAGAGTGGCACATTTGTTGCAACTGATGAATCTGCACTGAAACATCATAATCGTCTAGAGACCATAGTTTACATTACTGATTCACTCTAGGTTTGTGGGTTTGCACAAATGTATAATTACATGTATTTATCATTATAATATCATACAGAATATTTTCACTGCCCTAAAAATCCTCTCTGTTCCATCTATGCACACCCTCCAACAGTGATCTTTACTGTCTTCATAGTTTTGCCTTTTCCAGAATGTCATATACTTGGACTCATACAGTGGATGGCCTTTCAGATTGGCTTCTTTCACCAAATATGTGTTTAAGATTCTTCCATGTCTTTTCATGGAGTTATAGCTCATTTCTTCTTAGCATTGAGTAGTATTCCATTGTCTGGGTGTACTACAGTTCAACCATTCACCTGCTGAAGGACATTTTGGTTGCTTCCAAGTTTTGGTTATTATGAATAAAGCTACTATAGATATCTGCCTGCAGGTTTTTGTGTGGACATAGTTTTCAACTCTTTTGGGTAAATACCAAGGACCATGATTGCTAGATCTTATGGTAATATCTTTAATTTTTTAGGTAACCTTCAAACTTTTCCAAATGTCTGTACCATTTTGCATTTCCACTAGCAATGAATGAGAGTTGATGTTAATTTTCAAACCTTGTTTTTTCATTTAAATTCACAAATTAAAAGATATGTTCCTTTTAAGTTTCTTGACATATAGCACCAGCATTAGATATTTTTAATTGTTAATTTGTTAAATTGTTCATTTGATGGACAAAAAGCTATCTCAGATTTTTTGAATTTTTTGTGTCCATGATTACTAATAAGTGAGCTTTTTTGGTTATCTGTTTTATAGTTCCTCTATTGTTACTTTCTGCATTCTTAATTCACTTATCTATTAACATCTTAGTGGTTTTCTTATTGATTTGTATGAGTTCTTTAAATGAGCTTTATTTTCTTTTTTTAAATTAATTTGTTATGGTGACATTGGTTAACTAAATCCAATAAGTTTCAAGTGTACAATTCAGTAATAAGTCATATATATTTCACATTGTGTGTTCACCACCCATAGAGCTTTATTTTCTTTAGTTTCCTAGTTCATAGTTTGTTTTTTGATATGTATAAACCTAAATTATTTTGTGTATTTAAATTCCATCTGGCTTTCAATAGGTTGTTTCATCATTTTTAAGCTTAGACATTCTGTCATTTGAGAGATCCAATAACTTTTCTTTTGCATTTTTTGTTGATTATAACTCCTTAATTCATATAGAATTTATTTTGCAGCATGATGTAAGGTGAAGGTATATTCTTCATTTGATTAATGCTTTGAATTTTTATATAAGCTCTATCATTCTTAAAATGCAATTTTCAAGCTTTTTAGTAATTTCTGTAGGCTAATGATTCTTGATTCATTGTAAGGTTTAAGATGATTAAAGATGGCTAAGAAACTTTAGTGACAATATATTTAGCAATTAAAAAATGATAACCTCTTAACAATCTATAAACTTTCTCATCAGAGTTAAATATTTAGACAACATTTCTGGTTAGCCTTCTGTTAGAACAGCAGAGGCATTTGTATTTTCTGGGCATAACATTTATTTATGAAGAAAATTATGGCAGAAACTCATTTAAACAGTGAGAAGATTCTAGACTATTCAGACAGTGCAGGATTTTGAAAAAGTCTTGTGCTTTGGCAGGAGCCCAGGAGAGGAAGTGTCTGCATCTGCTACATTCTAGAAGCCGTCCCAGAGTTACTGTAAAGCAGCCAAGAGAGCAGTGTATTTTACTACTGTGTGGTTCTGGAAGTATCTGGAAGTTTGCAGCAAACTTGAGGGAGGAGACTTAAAAGTACTTCCAGACTGTTAGTCTCTATGGTGATCTATTTTTATTGAGATTCAAGTTAGGAAAGTGGGGTTATTTTTTATTTTTATTTTTTTTGGAGAATAGGGAGCTTTCCAATGTGGACTTGAACCTGCTGGTTTAGGTAAAGTCATTTGAGAAGAGTCAGAGGTGCCTGCACAATGAGGAATAGGGTGACAAAACATTAGCCAGTGAGAACCTGTCATTGGGGCAAATGGCACTTTAATGGTAACTTATTCTCCTGTAAGGTAATATGAAGGGCTTAAAAGTCCATGTATGCGATGGAGAAGGAGCAAGAGGAGTGCTAGAAGGGCATTTGGTAAAGCAAGGTAAAATCTTTCTGCTAGTTAGTTGATATCTGCATTTGCCATGAAGAATCTATTCTAGAAAAAGACAACACTACCAGAGACAAAGGAAAAAGAAGGGCTTTGCTGCCAGGTTAAAAAAAAAAAAAATGCCACAGCAATGTAGTAGGCTAAGGATTTTTTTTTTTACATGGAACACAGTTTTTTTTTACAAAGAAACTTAATGCTAGGTGTTTTTTTGTTTGTTTGTTTGTTTTGAGAGAAACTATCTTAAATCGACAGGACTGCTTATTCTTTTTGGATTCTATACAACTTTTAAAAATAACAGTTTTATTGAGATATAATTCATGTACTATACAATTCACCCACTTAATGTTCATGATTCAGTGTTTTTAGCACTTTCAGTGTTCTTCAACCATTAGTCACCAATTTTAAAAATTTTCATCACTCCCAAATCTACAACTTTTAATTGAACTTGTTTTAAAATATAAAGACATATAGGATGGAGCAAGTAGGAATTTAAAAGATTAATCAGAAAGCTCTGAAACTTTTTATTCTTTTTAAAACATTCTAACATTTTAGAATGTATTTTGGTAATATTTAAGTTACTTTAATAAAGTGGTACATTTTTATGGGAAATCAATGGTTTAGATCTAGATCACAGAATATTTTTCAGGCTGTATGAAAGTGGTACTACTATCTAGTTACTCTAATTGTAGTAGTAATTAAGGAGAAAATAACCTCACATTGAATTTTTAATCATAAATTACTAGGTGATAACAAACGTATTTTTTAAACATATACCAAGCCGTACTCTAATTATATGAAAAATAAGATAGCTCTTATTAAATTATTAAATCTATTTACAAGAATTAACAGCAGTCCCATTATTAAATCTATTTACAAGAATTAACAGCAGTCCCATGGGCAACCTTGGGGGTCTGCCTTTAAATTTTGTGTATAAGAAAAATAGATTAAGGAACTTTTTCTTTTTTTCTTTTTTTTGTAATGGCCATATTTCTCTTGTAGGTGTGTGAACCTGTAAAATTAAGTCTTCCAAGATGATGCGGTGTATTTTAATTGTAGGGATTCTACTTCCCCATTCTTTGGCCCATCCAGGCTTTTTTACTTCAATTGGTAAGTCTTAACTCCTTTTCAGTTTATATCATTTTTACATTTAAAATTTTCCAGTTTTTAGTGTTTTAAATCAGTAAAAACAAATATACTGTATTCTCTAAAAGATGCTCTCTTTTTAAAATTCAATTTTGTTTTTCTTTAAATTGATTTTTTTTCTTATTACAAAAGCAAGACATTTACAGGTTAGAAACGTATGAAAATTTAGAAAAGCATATCAAAGAAAATTCTCTGTTAATGGCTCCACTCAGCAAAAAATTTAATGCTTACACTTTTTTTATGCACAGACGTACAAATAATATACTGCGTGTTATTTCAGATCTTCCTTTTTCCATTTAAGGATCTACTGTGAATACATTTTTTTCCTACATCATAATTTCTAAAAAATCTTTAAAATTGTTGCAAAAATAGCATATTATGTAAAGGGGGGAAAAAAACAGAAGTACATAGAATGTAAGACC
Source organism: Pteropus alecto (assembly GCF_000325575.1). Taxonomy (NCBI): domain Eukaryota; kingdom Metazoa; phylum Chordata; class Mammalia; order Chiroptera; family Pteropodidae; genus Pteropus; species Pteropus alecto. The sequence goes on from NW_006438113.1 coordinate 11,375,057, forward strand.
TCCACTTGTCTTCTTTCTCCCTGAAATATTCCTCATGGTTCAATGTGTATCTCTTTATATTTTTCCACATGCATAGTGTCTTAAATGAGATGTTTTCCTTCATCTTATTGATCAGCTTTACCCTTGTGTGATTGTAGAGCCAATTAGAACAAATACATATTTGTGACACCTAATTTTGGAATAGAAAATAAGTCTTCTCATCCCATTATAAATAACTAAATATGAATTATTTTAATTTCAACTGTGAAAAATAACTTTTGTTACTGTGGTTTTTATTTGTGGAATAAAAATATAATTCTAATTAGCCTCAAAAGAAAAAAGGTGAGGGGAGTTGTGGAAGAAGAAGTATTGATCCTTGGAAAGTAGAATTGTTTTATTCTTAGATGAAAAGGCAATTTGCCTATAGTCCAAATTTGCGAAACTAAATAGCTTGAAAATTAGAATTGTAACACATGATTAGAAAAGTTTTTGATTTTATTTTTATTTATCTGGTTCAAAAAGAAAAAGGAAAAAGAAATGCTGTCTCCAACATACCTGATTCATGCCAGTTAAATCCTCTCATAGAATGAAGCATTCTTGATTATTCTTAGGTTATTTTAAAATATTTGTGTTGATGAATATGAGTATTTGATAACCTTCTTCCTTTCTCTTCCTTCTAGGTCAGATGACTGATTTGATCCATACAGAAAAAGATCTGGTGACTTCCCTGAAAGATTATATTAAGGCAGAAGAAGACAAATTAGAACAAATAAAAAAGTAAGCAAAGCGTTTTACTTATAATGACTCTGACTCTATCCACCTGGCTATTTTTTTCTAGAGCTAAAACATTGAATGAAAATGAAAGCCATCTGTTGATAATAGCCATTCTAATAGGTATGAGGTGGTATCTCATTGTGATTTTGATTTGCATTTCCCTAATAGCTAGTGAAATTATGCATCTTTTCATGTATCTATTGGCCATGTATATCTTCTTGGAAGAAGTGTCACTTCAGGCTTTTTGCCCAGATTTTAATTGGATTGTTTTTTTTTTTTTGGTGTTGAGTTGTATGAGCTATTTACATATTTTGGATATTAACCTCATTGAATTGTATAATGTAAAAACAAGCAACTAATTGTCTATTTCAATAAAGCTGGAAAAAAAAGAAACCTTTATAATTTTACTTTTAAAAAGAATTTTTAGATATAGTTTTAAATCAAAAATCTCTAAATGGTTTTTTTTTTTTTTTTAGCTGGTTTACTAAATTGCGTTTTTCATTATTAAGTGTATGTATACTCCATTTATATATGTATAGATGGGCAGAGAAGTTAGATCGGCTAACCAGCACAGCAACAAAAGATCCAGAAGGATTTGTTGGGCACCCTGTAAATGCATTCAAATTAATGAAACGTCTGAACACTGAGTGGAGTGAGTTGGAAAATCTGGTCCTTAAGGATATGTCAGATGGTAAGTCAGATGGTAAGGCTGATGAGCCAGAAAAAGTAAAGCAGTATTGCTACCACCTGTAGAAATGCCAGAAGTAGTCATAAATTCAGTTCCCAGAATATCAAATGAATTATTGCTGGGGTTTGTTTTGTTTGATCAGAATTCTTTTATTCTAGATTTCAAATTCCTTGATTTAAAAAGAAAGGTGAATAAAAACTGGAAACGAAATAAAAGTAAAACTGTCAAAAAATAATTTCTGCAATTGGTGACTAATACAGGCGTGTTTTGCTTTGAAGTCTACAAAAGAGACTTGATTATTTGGCATATAGCTTTATTGCTGAGGGTAGTCATTTTCATTTTAGGATTACCTTCAGACTTTAAAAATTTATGGATAAATTTTATCCTAATCAACACATGCATTCCACTGTAAGGAAACAGTGTTAGAGGTGTTATATATATAGTATTTTGAAACTTAGGATTGTTTTACTTAATGTAGACAATAAATTTTAAAACTGGGGTTGCAAACAGTAATAATGAATGTCTTTCTAATTGAAACAATAAGTTGTAGTTGGAGTATTTAAGTGTTTAAGATATTTTAGTAACACAGAGAACACTAAGTCTAGAGTAAAGGGATTGTGCTTAATACATAGAAGAGGCAAATATTTGTTGAATTACTAAAGGTGGCAAAAAAAGAGAGAGAGCGAGAGGGAGAGAAGGAGAATTGAGCTAGCTGTGTAGATAAACTACTCCAAGGATGCTTACAGTTTTTGTGAGCAGTAAACTATTTTCCGTAGGACAGGAAACCTAAAAAAGAAATTAAGGCAAGCACTATGAATATTTCTTCATGATGAGGGGGAAATAGAGATTATTTGCTTTCTTATATAACACTATGAGAGCAATTTTAAGGTCATGTATGTGTGGATTTACATACACACAGACACACACACACACACACCCACACACACATCTATCTATCTGTCTATCTATCTATTTATTTATTTATAAATTCTCAAGTAATGACCAAATGACCTAAGTTCTTCTACAGGTAAACCTTGAGACTGACATTTTAATTTGTGGTAGTCATCCATAATGCTATATATTTTTTTCTTTTATTAGAGGAGACTTAAGCAATTTCTTGGACTTTTGTTTTGGGGCATAAAAAACAATATAATCTATAAAACTTGGAAAACTTGCTTGTAAAATTCCATGTGGATATTGTGACTGAGAGTTGGTATTATTAAAACTAAGAAAATATGCTTGATAGGAACTTTAGCCCTCTTCCAGCAAGTTTTCATTTGTACATTTTCATTAACATAAAAATGCCTGGCCTCTTTGCTGATCAAAATACAGATAGTTGATAAGAAAATGAGAGGGGAGGGAAGTCATCTCATACCTTTTATTTGCAAATGATGATACATATTAAAATTTTTTCAATCTTTTTTTTTGTTGTTTTGATTACTTAAGCTTTAAGGAGTATTTGGCATCTTTTCTCCTTAAGGGTAATATAGTTACCAATAATTAGTTTGTTAGTTTGATTTTTGCTATATTTTATATAAAAACTTAAAATTAAGATTAGGTTTTATGTAGAGCAAATCTTGATCAATGAAAACTATATTTAATAATAAGCAGATCTAAATATATTTCAATAAACTAGCTTATCTGATGATCTTAAATATATAATTAATATCTCTTTCTCCCCTTGAAGAATTCCACCAAACTTTATATGATTACATACTAATTAATGTGTGGCACATGGAAGAAGAAAACAGAACTTTATTTAATAGCATACATTTTACATACCATCTGTTATCTGAAAGTATAATTGGTTGCCAGTGAATGTCATTTTCAAATCTATAAATCTGTTCATTTTTCATGCTTAGTGGAGGCTATATTGTGTAACTAAAAACTCAATTATTATGTGAGTTTATTAATACATACAGATATTATGTATGCAGTGATCTCAGATTAAGCAAAGTTAGAGATATAAGTTTCATTCAGTGTATTTAATATTTTTCCACTGAACATGTGAAATGTGGTATGGGGGGAAATTATGATAAAATCAATTTTGAATAGTCTTTGTAAAGACCGTATTGGAAATTGGAAGTCTGTGAGGTTCTAGAGTCTTCTTTTTTTTCTCCCTCCTATTTCAAGGCTTTATCTCTAACCTAACCATTCAGAGACAGTACTTCCCTAATGATGAAGATCAGGTTGGGGCAGCGAAAGCTCTGTTGCGTCTCCAGGACACCTATAATCTGGATACAGATACCATCTCAAAGGGTAATCTTCCAGGTAAGAATTCTTCTAGTCTATAAAACACCTATCCCCTGGCTTCTCAGTTCAGCCCGTTAGGACAATCAGTGTTAATGTAAAAAAAGATTTTTGTATTTCATTTAAGATTTTTTTACTTTAGTTTGAGGACAAAACAGCCCTCCCTTTCTCTAGGGTTTAATAGTGTGGATAAGCTTCTAGCGTATTACAGTGAAAGCTTATACTTATAGGGACTAACCTTAAGTAGGAAATTTTAGCGTGTAAGAAAAAGAAACATTTTCTAAATTGTTTTTCTTTACGTTTTTCTTTAGAATACCCAATGTTTCTATGTGACGTTATAAGGAATAATCAAAGTTATATGTTCAGTAATTTAAAAACCAAGACCTGTTGTGTATGTACAGATTTTTAAAGTGTTTTGCAGTGTGGAACATCCTGCTTTCTGACCTATTTTTGACAGAACTTTTTTTTTTTTAAGTTACAGATAATTGTTATGATAATTTGCTTTAAAATTGTTTTATTATACAAAAACATAAAATTTACCATCTTAACCAATTTTAAATGTGCGGTTTAGTGGCATTAAGTATATTCACATCGTTGAACAACCATCACACTATCCATCTCAATAGCTTTTTTATCTTGTGAAACAAACTTTATACCCATTAAACAGTAACTCCCATTTCCTACTTTCCCCAGCCTCTGGCAACCATCATTCTATTTTCTGTCTTTATGATTTTGACTACTCTAAGTACCTCATATAAGTGGAATCATACAGTATTTATCTTTTTGCGACTGTCTTATTTCACTTAGCATAATGTCTTCAAGAGTCATCCATGTTGTAGTGTGTGTCAGAATTTCCTTCCTTTTAAAATCTAAACTAGCATATGTATATACCACATTTTGCTTATCTATTCATCTATCAGTGGTCACTTGGGTTGTTTCCACATCTTGGCTATTGTGAATAATGCTGTGATGGTTATGGGTGTGCAAATACCTCTTCAGGACCCTGCCTTCCATTCTTTGAGTACATACCCAGAAGTAGAATTGCTGGATCATATGGTAATTCTATTTTTAAGTTTTTGAGGCACTGCCATACTATTTTCCATAGTAGATATACCACTTTACATTCCTGCCAACAGTGTACAAGGGTTCCAATTTCTCCACATCCTTGTCAACACTTATTTTCTCTTTTCTTTTTCATGGTAGCCATCATATTAGATGTGAGATATTATGTCATTATAGTTTTGCATTTCCCTAATTATCAGTGATGTTGAGCATCTTCTCATATGCTTAACACTCATCTGTACATCTTTGGAGAAATGTCTGTTCAAGCTCTTTGCCCATTTTTTAATTGTGTTGTTTGTTTTTTGTTGTTGAATTTTAGGTGTTCTCTACACATTCTGGATATTAATCCCTTAGGAGATACGTGATCTAGAAATATTTTCTCCCATTCTGTGGGTTGCCTTTTTACTCTGTTGATACTTTCTATGAACAAAATTATAAAATTTTCATGAAGCCCAATTTTATTTTTTATTGCCTTTGCCCTTAGGGTCATATACAAGGAATCATTGCCCAATCCACTGTCACGAAGCTTTTGTCCTGTGTTTTCTTCTAAAAGTTTTATTGTTTTAAGTCTTATACTTTGGTCCTTGCTCCATTTTGAGTTAATTTTTATACATGGTGTTATGTAAGCATTCAGCTTCATTCTTTATGTATGTGGGACATTCAGTTTTCCCAGCACCATTTGTTGAAAAGACTGTCCTTTCCTCCATTGAGTGGTGTTAGCACCCTTGTCAAAATTCATTTGACCATATGTGAGAGGGTTTATTTCTGGACCCTTCTATTCCATTGGTCTGTATGTTTGTCTTTATGCTAGTACCACCTTGTTTTGATGACTGTAGCTTTGTATTAAGTTTTGAAGTCAGGAAGTATGAATTCTCCAGTTTTGTTTTTTTTTCAAGATTGTTTTGGCTATTTGGGGTCCCTTGAAATTCCATATGAGTTTTAGGATGGGTTTTTCTGTTACTGCAAAAACTGTCATTGGGATTTTGATGGGGATTGATTGTATTGAATCTGTAGATTGCCTTAGGTAGTAGTATTGACATCTTAATAATATGAATCTTCTAATCCATAAACATGGATGTGTTTCTATTTATGTCTTTAATTTCTTTCAGCAGTGTTTTGTATTTTTCATTGTACTTCTTTCATCTTGATTAGGTTAATTTTTGAAAATTTTGTTTTTGGAATTGTTTTAGTAATTTTCAGATTGTAAAGTGCTAATATACAGAAATGTAAGTGATTTATTTTTGTGTGTTGACTGTGTCCTACTGCTTTGCTGAATTTATTAACTCTTAACAGTTTTTTGGTGGAATATTTAGGGATTTCTACATTTAAGATAATATCATCTGTGAACAGAGATCATTTTACTTCTTCCTTTCCAGTTCGAATACCTTTAATTGCTTTTTCTTACCTAATTGCTCTGGTTAGAACTTCCAGTACTAAATTGAATACAAGTGGCAAAAGTGGGCATCCTGGTTCTTGATCTCAAGGAAAAGTTTTCAGTCTTTCACCATTGAGTATATTTGCTGTGGGTTTTTCATCTAGATATGTCTTATTATGTTAAAGTAATTTCCTTCTATTCCTAGTTTGTTGAGTTTTTCTTTTTTTTAATCCTGAAAGAG
>NW_006438113.1:11381435-11421159 GCF_000325575.1 Pteropus alecto
TTTATCAGATTTTTTCTACATTGATCCTGTAGTTTTTTTTCCCCTTTATTCTGTTAACGTGGTATTACAATAATAAGTTTTCCTATGTTGAAACATCCTTGCATCCCAGGAGTAAATCCCACTTGGTCATCCTTTTAATAGGCTGCTGAATTCTGTCAGCTAGTATTTTGTTGAGGATTTTTGCATTAATATTCATAAGACATATTGGTCTGTAGTTTTCTTGTAGTGTCTTTGCCTGACTTTGGTATAATGGTAATGCTGGCTTCATAGAATGAGATAGGAAGTATTCTCTTTTCAATTTTTTTGGAAAAGTTTGAGAAGGATTGGTGTGTGTTCTTTAAATGTTCAGTAGAGTTCTCCAGTGAAACCACCAGATCCAGGGCATTTCTTTGGACACTTTTAGTTACCAATTCAGTCTCCTTAGTGGTTATGGGTCTATTCAGATTTTCTCTGTCTTTCTCAGTCTTGATAGGTTTTGTGTTTCAAGAAATTTGTCCATTTTGTTAAGGTTATCCAGTTTGTTGGTGTACAATTTTTCATAGTACTGTCATATAATCTTTTTGTATTTTTGTAGAATTGGTAGTAATGTCCACACTTTGATTTCAGATTTTAGTAATTTGAATCTTTTTTCTTAGTTGATTAAGTAAAGGATTGCCAATTTTGTTGATATTTTCAAAGAACCAACTTTTGGTTTCATTAATTTTCTCTGTTGTTTTTCTGTTCTCAACTTGATTTACCTCTGTTTTATTGTTATATTTCTTTTGCTAGCTTTGGGTTTAGTTTGTTCCTGTTTTTCCAGTTTCTTAAGTTGTAAAGTTAGGTTATTGATTTGAGATCTTTCTTGTTTTTTAATGTAAGCATGTATAATTATAAATTAGTCTCTTAACACTGCTTTTATTGTATACTATAAGTTTTGATATGTTGCGTTTTCATTTTCTTTTGTCTTTAAGTATTTTCTAATTTCCCCTGGTATTTCTTCTTTGAGTCACTGGTTATTTAAGAATGTTTAATTTCTACAAATTGTTGGATTTCCCAGTTTTATTCATGTTACTAATTCCATGTGATAATTTACTGTTTGCCATCACTTCTTTTTTTTATAATCATTACTATCTCCTTGTCATTATCAACTGGAGGAATAAAATGTTACCTCTTTCTTCATATTGAAATCAATTTTCTCAGTAAGAAAATACAGTAAGATGAGTTATTTGTTAAGTTTTCGTGCTCATCTCTCTTCATTTGGTGTGAAATATCAAGAGGGAAAACTAACCATGACATAATATTAAATACAATTTCTATTACATTAGAACAAAATTCCATTAAGTTGGATTTCCAAAAATGTACAAATTTGCAAATTTTATTTTCTGTTTGATACTAATATACATTATAAGACTTCTGATAAGATCATAATCTTATTTTAAAAATGGTCTCTGATTTAAAATATTGATTTATTTAATAACTTTAATATGCGCCAACCATTATGCTAGGTACTAAGGACACAATAATGAATAAGACTGACACTACTCTTGCCCTTAGGGCACTTACATTCTTATGTCTTATGATATAGTATGATGAATGCCTCGATGAGGATAATTTAGGATACTGTGGGAGCACATGGGAAGAAACTTAATTCTGGACTCTATAAGAGGCATAAAGGAAGACTTCCTGGAAGACAGGACATTTTTAAAAAATTGAGATTTAATGGACAAGGAATTAGCCAGGATAACAGGAGAGACAAGGGGAAAAAGTGGGCATGAGAAAAGTATTCTTAGCAGACAGAACATGGGTAAAGACCAGAGAGGAGGAGAGAACATTTTATATCAGATATCTAACAAATAGTTTGTTCAAGAACTTAGTATTATATGAGGTGGAGATTTAGTTTTAATGAGAGTAGTTGAGAGATGAGGCTAGATAGGCCATCTCTTGAAGGGCTTCATAAGCCATGTGGAAGAGTTTGCACTGTTCTGAGTGCAATGAGGAGCCATTTAAAAGTTTTAAACAGGAAAGTTATGTGATTTTTATTTTAGAAATATTATTCTGGATGTAGAATGGAGATTGGATTGAGACCTGGGGATAGGGACAAAGAAATCAGGGAGGAGGCTATTGTAAAAATTTAAATTAGAGATGGTATTGGTAGCTAGTGGGTATGGAGAGAAGTGGTTATCAAGCAACTTAGGAGGTGGAATAGTAGAATTTAATGATGAACTTGATATGGGTTTCTGGCTTCAACAACTAAATGGATTCCATTCAGCAAAATAGAGCGCACAAAAGAAGCAGGTTTGGTGTATGTGGGGAAAATAAATTTCATTTAGTTTACTATATATATATTTTTCATTTAAAACTTTATTATCCTTTTATCAAAATGACACTGAATGTTATTTAAATACCCCTATTTTGCTGTGTTTCATCTTGGGAAATTCACTGGGTTCTCCTGAGTACCTAACCTTTAATCTAGAGATCAATTGGTAATACTTTCATAGAGAATGGATGAAAATAAAGTACTCTGAGAATATGTGTATTTGTTTTTCATTGGGGCAGTGTTCACCCTTTCTTATGCACTTTGTATCTCTTTCTTGACTTCTTCGAGTCACTGTTTTGGGCTAGTTCTTACTAAATTTTCCTTTCATGCAAATTCCTTATAAGAACAGTGACTGAAATTTCCTAAGTATATTATATCCTGTAAGTGGTAAAAAATAACACTAAAGTGAACTAATAAACAGTTTTTAGGCTTTTTTCAGTTGTTGTTCACCAAATCTTTCTCTGTTGTTAACAGTAAAAGATCACATGTATATTTGAAGGCCCCTTGTGCACCTTCTCTTCCTTTCTAGAAGTAGTGACTATTCTGAATTTGGTATGTATTCTTTCATCTTTTATACTTTACTGCATATTGTATTGTTGTATTTTAAATATTAAACAATACATCATACTCTGTATCTTTCTGCAACCTTTTTCACTCAATAAAATATTAAGTTCATCCATGTTGATCAGATTCATCTAACTGACATGGTAGTTTATGGTGCAGTTGATTTATTCACTCTTCTATGGATGGACGGGCATTTAGGTTATTTCCAATTTTTTGCTATGTTAAACAAGATTTCAATAGACATCCTTGTTTATGTCTTGTGTCCATGTATACACATGCAAGAGTTTCTCTGGGGTATAAGTCAGGGTATATGGTTCTTCACCTTTACTAGATGTGACCAAATTGGTCTTCAGAGCAGATGCACCAATTTATATTTTCACCAGCAATGTATGACATACACATTTCTTCATATCCTTGCCATCCCTTGGTTTTGTCAGACTTAAAATTGTATCAGTTTAGGTGTGAAATGATGGTGAAGGTTGGGGGAAGCATGATTTATTTTTTAATTGCCCCAAAACAAAAAAATTAGAGAAATGCTTATTTTAGTGGATTTATATTGATGCCATGTTACTCCTTGATTCACTTTGTCTGTTTCGTCCTTCTTTTTGGGCCCTTCTTTTGAAATGCTTTGTTGATATTTTAATATAAAATCTGATAAGTCTGTGCACTGGCATCGTGGTGTCTTTATAGTTCCTATAGACTGTTCCTTCAGTTGCAGATTGTTCCTAACCCTGATTCGTTTAATAGGTCTAGATCTTCCAAACGTATCATACTTTTTTTAGCTGTGATTTTTTGGGGGTTGGTATGAAAAATGTCTTACATATAAAATTTTATTTACTTCATGTGGAAGTTGAATGTTCATACTCTTGGTCACTTACATTACTAACGTTACTACACTAAGTAGTAGATTCTTCACAGATTTCCAGAGCTCACTCAGCTATGAGTGTACCATACTGCCTCAGATGTAAGACACCAGCTTCCCAAGTGTATGAATTTTAAACATACTTCTCCTTTACAAGTCAAGTTTTTATAAGGGCGTGGTCCTGCGAAGTTTAAGAATTTTTAAGTAAAATTTCCCAGTTTATAGATGAGCCACAAAAATGTATTTCTAAGTAAATTTTTTTAAACTGTTATGTAATACTATAGTTTATATTGTGATAATAAATTAAAAAGACTCTTTTTCATGTTAGTTTACTTTAAATTTAGGTTACTATATTCAATTTGATATGCTACTGTCAATTGTCCATGCCACTTCCTTTGAACTAATGGAATTTACAATTTAATTCTTATCAAATATTTTTTGCCCTTTGTATGAAAGTGTTTTTATAGTCTTTTTCTGCCAGCATCACTTTCCTTATCTCATTTGCTTCATCTTTTTGCCCAGTTTTTCTTCTTATGGTCTCTGTTTTGGAGATCGCCTTCCCTTTCAAATGCCGTATCACTTCTCTCTCATTTTTTTCTTTTAAGGATTTGATTTCCAGGCATTCTGCATTTAATAATTTTCAATAGATTAATAGGTAAGATGAGCAGAGTTACCGAAGCAAAATATGCTAAAGATCCCTTGCTATCTCCATCATGCTTTTAAATGATGTCATCAATATATTGGGTCACATAAAAAATATTACTGGTGCTACCCACGTGATAATGGCATACTGTTCTTAAGTCTTTTGCATAAGAGAAAAACATTCTTTTCCATGATAAAACATTTCTGCTTGCTGCATTGTAAGCTCATCTTAGAACTGTATATGAGTTCTCATATCTGAAAAATAATAGGAGAATCAAAATGTAATATGTTTCTTTGGTTCCTGGAATTGCATCATGTTAAACTATTAATAAGTTAGTTTCTTGATATCCTTTCCTAGAGTGGAGTGTGAAATAGAGTTAAAGAAAAGTGTCAAAATATGGATTTTCATCTTCATTTATGGAGTACACTGGTAATTACTTACTATCCACAAGTGACTAATAGGAGGCAAAAAAAAAAAGTGAAGAGAGGTAGTTGTTTGAATATTTGATTATATTAGTCAGTGATTATATTCCTCCAGTGCACACACCTCCTTGCTAGGACTCTGCTTGGTACTGGAATGTAATAGGTCATATCCTCAGACTAGAGCATACTCTCCCCTAGTCAGTGAATGTCTGATCACTAGCAAAATGTGCCCATGACTTTATTTCTTCTTAATTTATTTTTCATAAACTCCTTTTCTGCTAGCATTTAAAAAAAAAACCATGTTGACACCATTGGATAAGTTATAGCAAAGTCTGCTTATAGCCAATGTAGTGACTCTTGGAAGTGTATTCAGTTAAAATTTATTAATGAAAACACTGTTCTGTTCCTTTTTATACCAGTTTCCTTTATGATATTATCAGACACTTAAATAAGTATATAAAATCATATCTGTTTTATCAGAGAAAGTGTAGGTTAGTCTGCTTTTGACCAATAGTTCCTTTAAAAACTTCACCCTTCTAGAAGCATGACTTGTAGCACAATATTGATTTATTTTTGGAACTATATATTGAAAGAGAAATGTCGTCAGGTAAGATGTATTTACTTTTTATTATCTAATTTTTTTTTATCATAAACCGGTGATTTTCTTTTTTGTTAGTGTCAAAAAGGAAATTATGTGATTTTCTTTATAAGGCATAAAAGAGACCTATAGGACATGACTTTCTTTTTTGATGTTATTTATAAAACTCTTTATTATGGAAAATTAAATATAAAAAATAAAGATAGTGATGTAATGAGCCTCCAGTTATTCATCATTACCCAACTTCTAAAGTTTTTTTTTAACACTTTGCTATTCTTATTTTCTCTGTTGCTTCCACTACTCCTATTTGTTATTGTTTTTACTAGACTATTTTAAAAGCAAATTTTAGATATTGTGTTATTTTATCCATTAGTAATTCAATATGCATATCTAACTGATCGATAAGGTCTTTTTAAAAAAATTAGTAACAGCCACTTACTATTATCCAACCTAACCAACTGACAATACTTTCTTAGTATAATTCAATATCTAGTCAATACTCAGTTTTTCTGATGATCTCAAAGATGTCTTTTTACAGTTGCCTATTTTGGTTATGTCTTTTTAATCTTTTTTATTTTTCCCTCCTCTCTCCAACTCTCTTTCCCCATTTCATTGATAAGTTAGAAAAACCTGGTCATATGTCCTGTGGAATATATCACATACTGGAATTGCCTGATTTCTCTGTATTGTTTAACTTGTTCCTTTAATCGCTGTGTTTCTTACAAACTGGTTAGAGCTTGAGACTCCATTAGATTCTTTTTAAAATTAACTCCATAGGTGGCGGTCTGAACTTCTTGTTGAATTGCCTGACCAGACATCACACTTTTTGTGATGCTAATTGATGAGTAGCTTCAGTGGCAGGAGACGGGTATCTCTGTATAAAGTTCTCCAGGTGTTTCATTTAATGGTTTTGATGATCATTACCCTGAAATACTTAATTTGGGATTACAAAATGGTGATTTTTCTCATTCCATCATTTCTTTTACTTCTATTAGCTGGCATTCTATAAATAAGAACTTTCAGGAACCATTTGGTGACCCGGAACTATAGTTTATATATGAAAGGCAAGATAAATCCTTAATTCTTTTTCTTATATCAGTTTTCAGAGTAATGGGTTGATATCATAATAACTTCCAGTAGTGATTAGTGATTTTTATCTGAAATATCTTTATGAACTCATGGATTTTCATATATTTTTGCATTTTGATACATTATATTCATTATTTCATTTGATGTTCAGATTATCCCATTTTAGGCCACTGGGTGACTCTTTAGATTGGCTAATTTGTATTTCTGAAATGATCCTGTTATTCTTTGCTAGCAAGGAAGTGTCTTTGCTTTCTGGCACAATTTTTTCCAGGCTTACCTTATAAATTTCTATCCTCGAGCAGGAATTAGGCATTTCTGTAATGAATCTTGAGTCTTTTTAATGGAATGATGTTTAGGGAGCAGAGTCCAACTATGTTCTTTGTTTTGGCTATTCTAGATTCTTTGAATTTCCTAATAAATCAGCTTGTCAGTTTCTATAAAAATGCCTGTAAGAATTTTGATGGGGATTGTGTTAAATATTGGGGAGAATTTGTGCAACGTTGCCATTTTAACAATGTAGAATTTTCTAATCCATGAAAATGCTGTATCTCTCCATTTATTTATGTCAGAGAAGTTAGGGTAGGAGACCAGATATTTTTATGTTAACATTAAACCACTGCTAGTCTCACAATTATTGTTTGACTGTTGATGTCAAAAGTTGGGAAAAATTCTCCTCTTCCCCTTCCTCCTACTGTTTTCTTTTTCTTCTTCTACATCTTTATTATTGAAAGACAATTATCACAGGCTCAGTTTTCAATTCATAGCCTATCTTTGTCCTCTTCTGTTGTTCAAAATTTTTATTATATTTTGGTTTCTAAATATTATATTTAGAAATGTATTGACAATAAAGTGTGAGTACACATTATCCAATATAGAAACATGAAACTGTAACTGGCATAGTAGGCAATATCCCTTTTGCAGTCTGACCTACTACCTTTTTCATTGGATTGCCATGAAAATCAAATGAGCTGAAAGCATGTGAAAGTTAAATTGCAAAATGCTGTTATTGTTTTTTTTTATTAGAGGCAACCAAATAAACTTTTTTAAAAAAATTGAGATATAATTAACGTAACATTGTATTAGTTTTAGTTGTACAGCATAATGACTTGATGTATGTAAATACCGAGAAATGATTACCACAATAAGTTAACAGCCATCACTACACATAGCTACAACATTTTTTGTGTGCGATGAGAACTTTTAAGGTCTACTCTCTTAGCAACTTTCAAATACGCAATACAGTATTGTTAACTATAGTCACCATGCTGTACTGTGCATTATATCCCCAGGACTAATTTATCTTGTAACTAAAATCAGTCTTTTACCTTTTGACTACCTTCACCCATTTCTCCCACATCATTTTTAATTATGCAAAATTTTTAATATTCTTTTAAAGTTCAAACTGTACAACTAAGGTCCACTAACAGAAGTCTCATTTTCATTTCTCTGCTCCTCAACCTCTTCTTTTTACATGTAACTGCCATTTTATTAGTTTTTCTATTTCTTTGTTTCTTTTTGAAAATAAAAGCAAATGTATATATTTTCCTATTTCCTCTCAATATAAACACAGAAGGTAGGATGGTGTAAATACTTTCAGTATTTACCTTGGTATTTTATTGATATGCCCTACATATCACTTCATATCATGTATAGGAATTTTCCTCATTTCCTTTTACAGATACATATTACTCTATTTCATGGTGGTACCATATATTATTTAACCAGGCCCCTATTGATGAACATTTGTTTTTTTTTGCAGTGTTTTGCATTCTAAAAATAATGCTACCAATAACCTTGTGCATATGTTATTTTGTATTTTTGCTAAGTGATCTTTGGGATATTTTTTCTAGAAGTGATGCCACTGAATCAAAGAGTAAATGCATAGGTAATTTTTGTAATATTGCCCCAGTTTCCTTCTATAGTGGTTGTATCATTTTACATTTCCATTAGAAATCTGTGAGGGTGCCCATTTCCCCACGGCATCACCAAAATATATTGTCAGACTTGAGATTTTTACCCATCTAATAGTTCACTTTTCTTTAACTTAGACTGTCTCATATGTATACTAGTTTCTTTCATTTATTTATTTTTATCATTCTCGTACCTCATACTTTCCTTCTAGAATTATTTTCTTCCTTGAAAACATCTGGAAGAAGCCTTTACATGGACTTTGTTTGGCTTGTGATTCTTTGTGCTTCCTGAACCTGAAATTTCATGTATTTTAATTTTGAAAAATTGTTCACCATTATTTATTTAAATAGTGCCTCTCCTACATTCTCTCTTTTATCTTCTTCTGGAACTCCCAAGTAGACATAATTAGGCCTTCTTATTTTTTCTTCCCTGCTTTTTAACTAGCACTTCATATTTATTCTTCCTCTCTGCTGCAACCTAGGTAGTTTATCCCATGGTAATTTATTCAGCTCACTCCTATAGGTTTATTCTTCTCTTTTTATATTGTATCTAACTTGGCTGTTTAATCCGACCAATAAGTTTTTATTTCATTGATTATATATGTCATTTCTGGAAGTTCCATTTTTTTTTTTCCTACTCAAATCTGCCTAGTTTTTTTTAGAGTATCTTATATGTTCATATTTTTTATTTTTAGTTTCTTTGAACATGTTTAATTAATAGGTATTTTGAATTCTTACTCTGATGACACAAATATCTGAAGAACTTGGGGGATATCTAATACTGTTTTTGAATAGTTTCTGCTTATTTTGTTCATAGTGGCTTGCTTTATCATATGCTTTGTAATTTGGGAGTGTGTGCACTTATTCAGATTGTGTGGAAATATTACAAAACCTGAGGTAAGGGTGCTTTTTGCAGAGTGTCAAAGTTGCTTCTGACACATGTCCTATGACATCACTAACATAGAACCATTTTAAGTTAATTTCTTACCTGTAGTTTCTCATACAATGGAGATAGCATAAATTTGAAATCAAAACCTCCCTGAGGGCATGCCTGTGGAATGCTAAGGGATTTTTTTTTTCCTGCCTACAATGCAGACTGAAAAAAAGTTATTTTGTTGTTTCTCTTTGCCAGCTGACAACTTTGTTTTTGTTTTTGTTTTCGTAGTTCATTCATTTAAGATGTAATTCTTCAAGGATTTGCTTTAAGTGGGGGTTCTCAGGGCCAACTTGCCTCTTTACATGGGCTCGAGGGCTTTATCTCTTGCTCTTTGGTAGTTAAAAATCAAGTTTCTAGATTTTTGATCTGGTGTCCTCCTCCAAGGTAGATACAGCTTCATCCTTTGCTTACTTCTGTGGGTTTCAAGTTCCTTCTTGGTTTTGGCCTCAAGATATTTGCTTAATTCCTGTGAACTTGGCTATAGTATAAATGGATAATTGATATATTTTATCCAGCATATCTAGGTGTCAGAACATTCCCTTCCCAACCCCCACCACTATGTGGTCCAGAAATAATTCTCCATTACTTAGGTAATATACTATAAACCAAAAAAACAACATAAATTACTAAAGCCCTTAAAATCTCCAAGTAACTCATCTAATTTACTGTTTATAAAGTGGAGTGCTATATGGTTGCTATTATCTGTACATATCATTCAGAGTTATATATTTTATGTTTCTATACTTCTTTCTCTATTTATTGTTCTTAGGAAAGCAATGGTAATTGTACAGTATTTGAAAAGGTAGAAATCTAAAGATTTAAGAAACAGCTTATTTGTATTCTAACCCCCAGAGTAACAATTTAACATTTTGACATATTACCATCTAGATTTTCCGCCCAGTTTTATTGAAGTATAATAGACAATTAGTTGCTCATATTTACATTGTACAATTCTATGAAGTTTTTTTTTTTTTCAGTTATAGTTGGCATACAATAATATATTAATTTTAGTTGTACAGCATAGTGATTAGAGATCTTTATAACTCACAAAATGATCACTCCACTAAATCAAGTATCCCTCTTCCCCTTACATATTTTTTACAATATTGTCAACTATCTTCCTTATGCTACACTTTATATCTCCATGACTATTCTGTAACTATCCATTTGTACTTCTTAATCCCTTTGCCCTTTTTCACCATCTCGCCATCCCCTCCCATCTATTAGCCCTCAAAATATTCTCTATCTATGAGTTTGTTTCTATTTTTGTTGTTGTTTCGTTCTTTGAATTCCACATTTATGTGAAATCATGCGGTATTTGTATTTCTCTGTTACTTCATTCAGTGCAATACCCTCTAGGTTCATCAAGGAAATATCTTTTTTCATCCCTTTCCTTTTAGTCTGTGTGTGTCTTTTATTCTGAAGTGAGTCTCTTGTATGTAACATATGTAGGAGTTTTGTTTTCTTATCTATTTAGCCACCCTATCTTTTGGTTGGAGCACTTCATTCTTTTCCATTTGAGGTACTTGTTGATAGGAATGTAGTTATTACTGTTCTTTATTCTTGTTTTTGATATGTGTTTTTTTCTTTTTAAAGAAGTCCCTCCAACATTTTCTGTAATACTGGCTTGGTATTGATAAATTCCTTTAGCTTATTTTTGTCTGGGAAGCTCTTTATCTGTCCTTCAACTCTAAATGATAACTTTGCTGGATCAAGAATTCTGTAGATCCTGAGTTTTCATCGTGTTGAATATTTTGTCCCAAGCCTTTCTGTCTTGCATAGTTTCTTTTGAGAAATCAGCTGCCAGTCTTAAGGGTGTTCTCTTGTAGGTAACTAACTGCTTTTCTCTTGCTGCTTTTAAGATTCTCTCTTTGTATTTAACCTTTGGCATTTTATTATGATGTGTCTTGGTGTGGGCCTCTTTGGGTTCATCTTTTTTGGGACTTTGAGCTTCCCGGGGTTATATTTCTGTTTCTTTCACCAGGTTAGGGAAGTTTTCCATCATATTTCTTCAAATAGCTCTTCAATGTCTTGTTTTCCTTCAGGTACCCCTGTGACACAGATATTTTACATTTAATTGTGTCCCATAGGCTCCTTAAAGTATTATTATAATCTTGGCTTCTTTTTTCCTGCTGTTCCGATTGAGTGTCCTTGGCTTCCCCATCCTCTGTATTGGTGGTTCGATCCTCTTTATCCATTGTGTTTATTCCTTCTAATATACTCTTAATCTCAGAATATGTGTTCTTCATTTCTGACTGGTTCTCTTTTATAATTTTCATTTCCATTTTTATGTGTGTGTGTGTTTTTTTTTTAAATCAGGTTCTCACTGAATTTATCTACACTTCCCCTAAGTTCACGGAGCATCTTTATAACCAGTGTTTTGAACTCTGCATCTGTTAGATTGCTTGACTCCATTATTCCTGGATTTCTTTTCTGTTTTCTCATATGGTTTCTGCTTGTCTTCCCATTTTGGCTGCCTTTCCATGTCTGTTTCTATGCACTAGGCAAAGTTTCTAAGTCTCCCGGTCTTATAGCTTTGTGTAGTAGATGTCCAGTGGCACAATCCTGAGAGGAGTTCAGCAGCAGGCCAAGTTTCGCCCCATCCTGTGCTCCTCTGGGGCCACCTGTTAAGATTCAGCAAGCAATCCAGAGATGCTGTACTTACAGAGGCCATGCCAGAAACTGAGGCCAGTTGATACCAGTATGGGTCTTCAGGTTGCCTCAGTAAGGAGCACTGGACTCACTGAAGATACAACTGGATGTGTTTTGGGTGGAGTCGTGAGTTGGGGAGGCAAAGTTTCAGGGAATCTTTTGAGCGGAGTGACCTCTGTTACCCAGTTTGATAATGTCTCAGTTATGGCAGGGCTGGGTCCGCACACTGGTGGGGCAGAGGGCTCAACAGAGGAACAATGGATACCACAGGGACTTTTGTCCGGGAGAAAGCCTCACCTCCGGCCCTCGCTCTGACAACTCAGTGTTCCCCTGTAAGTCCCTTGCAGCCATAAATAACAACTGGGTGTTGGTACTCGGAATGAACGGGTCCGTCACTGTGAAAGTCCATTTGCAGACAACGCCCCTTTAAGAGGCGCTCTGACAACTCAGTGTTCCCCTGTAAGTCCCCATGCAGCCATAAATAACAACTGGGTGTTGGTACTCGGAATGAACGGGTCCGTCACTGTGAAAGTCCATTTGCAGACAACGCCCCTTTAAGAGGCATCTGCAGCTGCCAGCTGCCACTGCTGTCGCCTCTGTCCCACTCAGCCTCTCAGGACGAGGCAGCCTCGCGTCTTCGCCCCCTCCTACCTTCTATGGTTGCAGGTTGATTATTTCTCTTCTTAGTTGTAATGCTTCTCCTCATCTAGATCCTAGGTGACTTTGCTTGCTGTTTGCTCTCCATTTCCATCCCAGCTTTGATGTGGTCGCAAGATGGATGAACAAAGCCTCTATCATCTACGGCATTTTTAGGTGCCTTTCCTTTCCATCTAGATTTTTTTGTGATTCCTATATGGCATTTGAAATTATCTTTCTTAATGAAAAACACTATTTAATTATATTGTCATATCTGCCTATAAACTTCCTTGCTTTTAGCTTATTATAATATTCAACTATAATATTTGGCTCAGCTACAAAAATTGTTTAAGAAGATACTTCTTTCCTATCCCCTAGTACTAAACTCAAGAAAATAATTGAAAAAATAGTAGTATCAGTTCATAGGGTGTAAAATCATTATTCTTGTCTCATATTGCTGAATGTCTTATCTTTAAAGTTACCAGTCTGTTACCTCCTATTAAATTTTGTCATTTATGGCAGAGGTCTCCAACCTTTTTGGCACCAGGGATCAGTGCTCCTATGAGAATCTAATACCTGATGATCTGAGGTGGAGCTGAGGCAGTGATGCTAGCTCTGGGGAGCTGCTGCAAATACAGATGAAGCATCGCTAGTCTGCCACTCATCTCCTACTGTGTGATAAGTTCCTAACAGACCACAGACCAGTACCGGTCCATAGCCTGGGAGTAAGGGACCTCTGATTTATGGTATAATATTAGGAACACAAACTCCTGAAGTCATATTGTGCATATTCCAGTTCTGGCTCTTAGCTGTGTGACCTCTAGCACAATAGTTAACTTCTCTCTACTTTAGTCCCTTATCTAGATTGCTTTGAGGATTAAATGAGTGATAAATGCCTGACACATAGTAAGACCTCAATAAATGTAGGCAACTGTTTAAAATATTTTTCTTTATGGTTATTTTAATTTCATATTTCTTAATAATAGGGCTAAATATTTTCCCAAGTGTTTTTGGTTTTCTGTTTATATTTTACCTCATGTGAACTATCAGATATCTCTTCTTAATGTAGAAATTTCAGTTTGGAAAGCAGTTGACATACCAACACCATAAACACAACTGATTAAAGATTAATAAGTTAGACTGCATCAAAATGAAAACTTCTGTACTTTAAAGTACATCACTAAGAAAGTAAAACAACCCACAGAGTGGGTAAAAAATATTTGAAAATCATATATCTGATAAGGAACTTGTATCCAGAATATATAAAGAACTCTAAGAATTAACAATAAAAAGACAAATAACCAAATTTTTTAATGGGCAAAGGATTTGAATGATATTTTTTCCCCAAAGATGATATAACGATAAGCATGTGAAAAGATGCATGCTTGACATCATCATTAGGGAAATACAAATCAAAACCACAATGAGATATAGTACTTCATACCCACCAAAATGGCTATTATAAAAAAGATGGACAATAACAAGTATTAGCAAGAATGCGGAGGAACTGGAACCCTCATACATTGCTTTTGGGATAGTAAAATGGTGCAGCCATTTTGTAAAACCGTTTGGCATTTCCTGAAAATGTTAAGCATAGAGTTGCCATAGGACCCAGCAGTTCCATTCAAGAGTAATGAAAACATTTATCCACACAAAAATTTGTACATGAATGTTCACAGTAGCATTATTCATAAAAGCAAAAAAGTTAAAACAAATGTCAACTGATAAAATATAGTCTGTCCATACAGTAAACTATCATTTTGCAATCAAAAAGATGCTACAACATGTGTGAACCTTGAAAACATGCTGAGTGAAACAAAGAGGACAGTCACAACGACCATGTGTTGTATGATATTTATATGAAATAACCAGAAGAGGCAAATCTGTAGATATACAAAGTAGATTAGTAGTTGTTTAGGTAGTAGGTAGGGGAAGAAAATGGATAATGACTGCCAACGATTGCAGGGTTTCTTTTTTGGGGTTATGAAAGTCTTCTAAAATTAGATTATGGTGATGACTGCACAACTCTGTGAATATTCTAAAAACTATTGTATTTTTTAAATGGGTGAACTTTACAGAAAAATGTGATATATAAATTATATATCATTAGTGCTGTTGGAAAAGGAAGGGGAAGGGAAAGGGGAAGGAACCAGTTGACAGATTTGCCTTTCTTCCTGTCCATTCATCTCTTGCCTAGATTGTTAGGAAGACAGATATATCTTACATGGTGATGCCTGCTGTGCTAGAGAGTTACGTGCTTCCACTTAATTAGTGTTCCATTTTGGTATGATGGCTGAGAATGGAAGTCTTGGAATATCTAGGTCCCATGTCCCCTATTAGCTGTGTGATTCTTGCCATGTTTCATTATTTTGTAATTGTTCATCTGTTTATAAACCTCAGATAATTTCTGCTTTTCCTACCTCAGGGTTGTTGTGAAGTTCAAATAAAAGTGAGATAGCCCTTTGAAACCTGTATTGTCATAGATAAATATAGTATTAATATTAATATTTCTAAAGTTCTCTGTGTTTTCTTTCCATAGGAGTAAAACACAAATCTTTTCTAACAGTTGAGGACTGTTTTGAGTTGGGCAAAGTGGCCTATACAGAAGCAGATTATTACCACACAGAACTGTGGATGGAACAGGCACTAAGGCAGCTGGATGAAGGCGAAGTTTCTACCACTGATAAAGTCTCTGTTCTAGATTATTTGAGCTATGCAGTGTACCAGCAGGGAGACCTCGATAAGGCACTTTTGCTAACAAAGAAGCTTCTTGAACTAGGTATGTAAACTTAGCTTAATTCAAGATTTTATATATATATATCATATAGTCATATATATATCTCATCATATAGCTTTGGTACTTTTTATTTGTTAGACGTCAAGTGCCTCATCTTTACCCTCTCTCTGATTATTTTCTAAATAAATGGCAACTGATTTTTATTACCTTATAATACTACAAAAGTGGCTGTGTTTCTCTGCTCTGTATTCTTCAGGATTTTTAAAATTGGACTTAACCTAGCTAACTCGGTCAAAAATGTTTATTTACCATGTTGCTATATTAAATATTAACCAGTTTCTTTTGAAGAATGTTTTTGGTTTATTGCATTTCATGTCCAAAAATAGAGATCTGAAATAAATACATTGAAAAAATATTTGATTGTCATATTCAAATGTTAGAAAAATGTGATGTAAGGATTTTACCACTAGTTTTTTGAACGGAGATATATATAGCATTTTTCTAAGTATGATCTAGGGACCGTGTGCATCAGAATTACTAGGATACTTATTAGAAATGAAAATTCCGTGATCATCCCAGATCTACTAAATCAGAATCTCTGGAGGTACAAGTGTATGCTAATAAATTCAGACGACGTTGGGTATATATCAAAGCTTTAAACCTTTAAAAATTAATTAACTTTATGAATAGGTAAATGTGTGTGTATGTCATAGGAGTTCAAAAGGATTGGTCATCTAAAAATGAACTTTTTATAATTAGTTTATTTCTTGGTTGAATGAATTAATAAATTGAAATATTCTAAGTACCCTCTTTTCAGTGTTTTTTAGTGATTTTTTTCTCTTGACCTAAAATATACTTAACTCATTGCAAAAAATTTTTTAAAATAGAAAATGGTATGGAAGAGTCATCCATAAGCCCGTCACCCTAAGATACCCACAAGTTTTTTGTTTCCTTGTAGTATATACTCCTTTCCTGCACACACACTTTTCCCTTTTACAAAATTAGGTTCACATTATATATCACAAAATATCTTGTAAGCAGTTTCTCAAAGACAAGAAATATTTTACAAATGAGACTAGATTTCCTAAACACTTCAGTTAATATCATAGTGAAGTTTCTGCATACTGTTCTGACTGTGTGTGTCTGTGTGTGTGTGTGCATTTGGGTTTTTTTCTCCCGGATGGGTGTAGTCCTCCTTTCCCCTACTAAAAGATAGCTAAAAATTATGACTAGCAATTCAGAGGCAATTAGTGGATTCTGGCTTATTTCAAAATTATATCTTTAGTTTCTCTTTTCTGTCTCACTTAGAATTTTGGGACTGAAATCCACTTAGCCTTCAGAAGTAGGCTGTGTTCTACATTTATAATCTATCTGTGGTAAAGTTTGCTTTTGAACTGTATACCATGTCTTCTCCATGGTGATTACATTCCCTTTTTAGAAAAAGCTTTTTTTCTATTGCTTAAAATCAATAGAATGAGTAATATTTTTAAAAGTCATTTGACATTAAATTGATCATACATAGTTCCTTTGGTTAATTGGTTAAGTTCTCAAAGTAGGAGCAATAATTGCTTCTTTGAAATAAATGGCTGGTTCCATCTCCAGAACTCTTATCATATAGGGTGACTGTATGTCCTGATTTACTTGGGGCAGTACTAGTTTACACCTATTATTTTGGTATAATAATTTTTATTAGTGCCTCCTTTCACTCTCAAAAGCATCCTGGTTTGGAAGGTAAATGATGCAGTCCTCTATATTATTGTATTCTGATGTTTGAACAATGTAAACTTACTCATGGACACGCTCTCTTTCTCTTCTAATAGACCCCGAACATCAGAGAGCTAATGGTAACTTAAAGTATTTTGAGTATATAATGGCTAAAGAAAAAGATGCCAATAAGTCTACTTCAGATGACCAATCTGATCAGAAAACTACACCGAAGAAAAAAGGGGTTGCTGTGGATTACCTGCCAGAGAGACAGAAGTACGAAATGCTGTGCCGTGGGGAGGGTATCAAAATGGTAAAGTGGAAAAGCCAATTGTGTGTGTGTGTGAATGTGTGTGTGTGTGTATGTGTTTGTACATAGTTCTAGACAGAATCAAGTTTTTATATTTAAGCACATGTGATAAAAATCATAATTACAGCATAAAGTATTACAGTATATCACATCACCTTTTTGTAGGTGTCACACTTAATATGCTCCAACTGTTAGTAAAATAGCTTTAAAATAAAGCTTGTGAATTATATACCATTACATGCATTTTTGGTAATGTTACCCTTTTCATAGACTAAAAGAGGCTCATTTTTTTAAGGTGAAGGATTAGATCATTACAGGGAGATGATCAATTTTTTTTTCTTATATCTTAATGCAAAAGAGATTTCAGCACTCTTAAGTAGAAATGATATACCATTCTAATCCATTATGAAACAATGGATTCATCTATTCAGTAATCTCTTGTGGTTTTGCTGCTAGTCAACCCTGACAAGATTGCTTAGTGAAATGTTTTAGTGTATGTAAGAAATATTAAAAATGCAGAAAGACTTTCAACAGGTTTTGGCTTTAACATTTATTCTTTAAAATACTAAAATGTGTCTACAGATAATTTTTTGTTTATTGTATATCATTATTTATGTATTTATAACTTAGAGTACTAGTGCTTTAGGATGTTAATAGATAATAGGCCAAATACAAAAGAGTTCAAATCTGGAGAACATAGGTTTTTATTAAGCTGCAGGACTTTACAGAACCTTTTTATGATAATGTGTATTATGGATATGATATACATTGTTTCCCAACATTAACTGATCATTAACTGATTTTTAAGGAATATCATGTGGTACTAGTGTTCATTTGAGTTTGGGCATATGTAGAGGAAAATGAATTAGTGAATTTTTGAAGTAAGTACTTTTAACTGTAAACATTCGAATAGCATTTAACTTTTTCTCTACTATGAATAAACTCAACCTGGGCTTTATGTTTTGCTATTGATGACTTTTTGATATTTGATGATTTACTGTCAACAGCCTAACCTCTAACAGCAAATGTGTTGATACTTCTGATAGTTAAATTCATGGAGTCCTAGCAGAACATGCCTATTTTTGTTTTGAGAGTTAATGAACAAATATAAGGATAACACTTTGTTAGATTCATGAAACATTTTAAAAAATTTCACGTCTATTTTAGTATCTTTTGAAAAATAACCATAATATCATTATCACACCTAAAAAAATTCAGTGATTCTATAATATTATCAAAAGTATAGTTGTGTTCCAATTTCCAATAGTAAGCACATATTTTTTATTGCTCTTAACTCTAAGGGAGAGTGCAAAATAGAACTATAGGTATAAAACTTTAGTCTGCCAATTTGCCAGTTTGTCGATGTGACACATACATGTCAACCCTGCCCAGGATCAAAGGAATATCCTTCTTCTCAGAATAAATTCATCTCATCATTATATAAAAGACTTATTTGATACAATGCCTTGGATTTGACTCTTGGTAAATTACATGGAGAATAAACATGAATCATTATTTGTTTTAGTATGATAACTAATAACTAAAAACTAATATTCCTACTTCAGATATGACACACTTGTTTAATCAAGAGAAGAATCAGCAATAGAATTAACTTATTTAGTTAATAATAATACATAGATGATTAAAAGAACATTTATTTGTTTTGTTTTTAATACCCACTAATAAAAGCACCTGGCTTCTTTGTTTAATAACTTATTTCCTTTTTCAGAATTACCTATTTTCATGTTTGCTTTTTTTTTTTTTTTTTTTTTAAACCGACCCCTTTTTTTCCCCATAAGCAATTAACTGGGAGTTATTTAGGTTAGGTTTTGTTTTGTTTTTTTCTTTTAGAAACTTTCTATTTCTGGGTGCTTCCCAGTTATTTTGTGAAGTTTAGGGCAATGCTGGTCATTCACTTTATATTTCCATAAACATTTCATTATTTCTTTCATATTGATAACACCTGAACTCTATTTCAATGAGAGAAAGGTTAAAAGAGAAATCCCACTTTTTTTTAACTTAAGCCTACCATCTCTCTCCCATAAAAGAATCATTAATAAAAATTTTAAAACCCTGAAGGTACTGTTTAATGCGTAATTATTTGCAGAGAACTGTTGCTTTTGTGTGTTTGTCCACAGATACTCTGTGTATACACAGGCATGATTATAGTTTCTTATCTGTATAGCAACAAGCATTAAAAATATTATTACTCTCATATTTATCATTTTCTTAACTTCGTGTTTAGACTCCTCGGAGACAGAAAAAACTCTTTTGCCGCTACCATGATGGAAACAGGAATCCTAAATTTATTCTGGCTCCAGCCAAACAGGAGGATGAGTGGGACAAGCCTCGTATTATTCGCTTCCATGATATTATTTCCGATGCAGAAATCGAAATTGTCAAAGATCTAGCAAAACCAAGGGTAAATAACTTTTTAATTTTTTTTCCTCTCCTCTTACTATACCTGTGTATCAGTTTTTTCTTTGCAAGATTACAGAAATGATAATTGATATGGCAGTAACCCTACAGATAGTTTTATATATTGTTGCTGCAACATAATGGAGTTGTTAACTAAGCTCCACTGATATCAATTTTTCTTGGTTTGTTTTCAACACAAATAACATCTTGCAAATGGGTTTTAAACTCTACATTATGAAGATTATAGATGAAGTTTTTATTTTACACTTAACAAATTTGTGTTTCAGCATCTTCTCTGAAAAAGTTTTCTATGTACTTTGGAGCCCAGTAATCTCAGAGACTGATAATCAAAGACCAACTTTTCATATCTTTTATATTTTTATTTAAAAGAATACTTGAAGTATTTTTATTCCCTTTTAGGCACATTATTACTAGAAAGATATAATTGGTACAAGCATCATGTTAATTTGAAATAATAACATTATAGTTTTCTGACTTTAACCCACATCATTTATCTTAATAAGAAAAACAAATTAATGTGAACACAGTCCTATAAACTTAGTGTTTAGTGTAGAAATTCTTCTTTTGTGAAAATGAAAAAGACTACCCTTTATGCTCTTGCCTTTTTTTCCCATCAGCTTGTTCTTAAAACTTGTTTGGTCTCATTGATGGTAAAAAACAAACTGATATAACCTTCATAAAGAGATTTTTAAATAAGCATATTTTTGCTTTCTTATTACACAGCAGTTGGTGATTTTTTTTTTCTGTAAGGTTCCAAATAGTAAATATTTTTTAGGCTTTGTAGGCCATACAGTCTGTTACAGCCACTCCAGTCTGTTGTTGTACAAAATCAGCCATAGAAAATATATAAATGAGTATGGCTATATTCCAATAAAACTTTATTTCCAAAAGCAGGAGGCAGACCAAATTTGGCCCAAAGACCATAGTTTCATCCTTGTTATATCATAAAGGTTGAATTATCTGGATATCTGTATTGCAAAATAAAGTTAAAGTTAGAATTGCTGTTTTTAAGTTTTACTACTGTTCCAAATTGCTACTTTTTGTTTTTTTACCAAAGATTACATTTTAAATGGAAAAGACAGGTCTAATGTAAATGGGTGCTGTCCAAGGGAATTCTTATAAATCTTTACTTATCATTACATCATATTCTGTTACTCTCTTTTGGGTTCCTATTTTAATCCATTATTTGTGGTCAGTAAACCCAATAAACCAAAATATCTTGGTAGAATTTTTATTAAGAATTCATTTCAGGTTGGGGATCCTATATCTCTAGGTTTAGAGGCCAAAGTCTTCAAAGGGGATTGCTCAGTAGGATTATTTTGATCAAAAGATTCAATGGCAATAAAAATTTAATACTCTTTTGTTAACCTCAGAATCATCTTCCACTAAAAAAAAAAAGTTTAAAATCATTATCTTAGCTGTCATCTCTTTTTTACTGTTTTTAACATTTATGAGTTCTCTTCATTTGTGCTCAGTCCAAGATTATTTCACTATAGATGTGAAACATGAGCAGACATCTTGAAGGAAGAAAAGACTGACCTGGAAACAAATTTTGAGCAACATTAACCTTTGCAGAACAGTTTCATTACTAAAAAAATTAAAATCAGAGGTTTGGACTGGATCGTTAACTGCAAAAAGCCATTCTTATAACTATCAAACAGACTCAAAATTTTAGGAATTTTTCTTTTCCTCACTGTCACGTCCTCTAACCATTGACAAGAGTTTAATTTTCAATTTCTTTTCATTGTGTACCCTCCATTTATGCAAAACAAAAGCAAAAATTTTTAAATAACTAAAAAAATACAAAAGCCTGAAAAACTACTGGCTTTCAAAGCTCAACACAAGGTGACTGGAAGTCTTTGGAGTTGTTTTCTCTTTTCAGCTTCCATTATGAAAATCCCAGAATTCTGACTGGTTGGATAAATGTAATTCATTTTTTTGTTTTGTAATGCAAGTATTTTGATGGTTGGCTTCACAGCTGAGGCGAGCCACCATTTCAAACCCAATAACAGGAGACTTGGAGACGGTACATTACAGAATTAGCAAAAGGTAAGAGATGTGTATGCTGCATATTTTGATCCTAATGAGTGTTTTGTACATCCTCCAGGAATTATTCATTTAAAGGAAGTAGGTCATTTTCAGTCTCCAGCTCAAGTCACCGCCTATTTATATACGCATGGATAAACTGCTTTGTGTTTCACAGATCTTTCTATTTAACTAGAAGTTCTGTTTTTAATTTTTACTTGGTCTGTTATTTTTAGAGAATTAATAAGCTTTGCATCTCTGTGCAGGTCAGGAATTAAATATCCAGGAAATGGCTTGATAACTTGTTTTCTTTTTCTTTTTTCTGCCAAAGGGGGAGAAAAAGAAAAAGCAGCAGACTGGATTAACCTGGGAGTAGTCTTTGTTTATGTAGTTCTCTCACATTCATAAATGCTGCAGTAAATTCACATCATCCTTCATGGTGATTGTATTGGCATTTGTTCATACATCTTGTAAAATACCATTGTCATTTTGGAGTAATCTATATTCCTCTTCTTGGAGTTTTTATTTTTAAAAACTTGCTGACTTAAAAGTTGGCAATGGAAGGAAATGTTATGTTTCTGATCTGTCTTCCAACTGCTATTACTTATGAATTTTGTTGCCTTTTACTTTACCAGAGAGACTACGACAGTTTTCCTCTTGGTGAGAGTTTTTAAAAATGAATTTAAAGAGACTACAAAAATTCTTTTGTCAAAATATTTAAAGAATACTAAACTTCTAGATTTGAGAAAGCTCCTGTGAAACACAGTGCTATAAATCATTTACATACAGCTTCAGATGGTTTTTTTAAAAAAAGTGAAAGGACAATAAATCCATAAAAAATTCGTCAACCGGTTTTCTCTTGATTTGGAAGTGGCTTTTCTAATGGCCACGTTTCTAAATGTTTTTGCTGATTTGAAACCATTACCTACCATCCAGACCAATCAGAACCCTCCAATCACCTGTGGCTTGGCAAAACAAAACAAAAAACAAAACAAACAAAAGTCCAAATTGCCTGCTACGTGAGTAAGTCCTTGTCCTTTCTCTTTTTTTTTTTTTTGTAGCTGAGCCGAGCTACAGTACATGACCCTGAGACTGGAAAATTGACCACAGCACAGTACAGAGTATCTAAGAGGTAAGGGAGTAATGGAGAGAATTTTAGTCATATCTGGACCATTTTCTTTCTTGAGAATCTAGTTTTCATAAAACCCATGATATGGCCTCAGAGACCTAGGCTGTTAGGTATAGGTATTTGATGACAATTGTGCCTGAATTTTCTTGATAAACTAATAAGTAGACATGGTTATGGGGCAGTTAATAGAGATTTTTCAGAGTAATTTGCTAGGTTTCAAAATCTCTGCTAAGACTCCCCAAACCCTACCAGCTAAGTGAAGTTGTATTCTCATATTTCAGTAAAAGAAATTCCCAAAGACACTTCACAGAACAAGGCCTAACTTGGTCTCTGTAGTAAAGCATGGGTTTAAAAATCTCTGGGTTACCCAGTACCTGTAGGTTTTAAGAACATAAATGAAATATTATATAACAAATACTTTGCAAGTCAATTGGTTTCAAATTTTTTGTTTTTAATAATGTTTAAAGAGAATCTAATTATGAGCTGATAGATCACCACCACCCCCAGGGACCCTACCTCTCCACCCCTGCTAAGAACTATTGTTCTGGGATAAGAATAGAATGAAAATGCAAGCTCAAGGGGAAAAGAAAAAGAATGCTATAATATTTCCAAGTTTTAAAAAACACTTTATCCATGTATATTTTTAAATGGATGATGATGGGCATCAAATCATTATGGTATTTAGAGTCCACTGGATACATTAAAAAAGTAATCATTTTCCAGAAATTACCACTATTTTCAGTATGACAGAATTAAATCTCTTGAAACTATTATTTTAAAAATTTTAATTGTCAACTAGAAAATTGTGCAAAAGAGTATATAGGTTTTTTAACAACTATATTAGGAAGTACTCGAACAAAAAAAAATTTTGAATATTACTGTTCTAAGTCATAGCAAAAGTACAGATTGTGTTGATTTATTTCTTTATTCTTCTTGGGCAAAATTGTATGTCATTCATGTATTAACCTTGAACATTCTCACACACATATCCTGATTTCTTAACTACCCTATACCACTGCCTTCTCCCTTGATTTTCTCCAATATGATTTTGATTCAGGAGCACTATTCGATGGTAAAGGATTTGCAGAGACTAATTTGTATAGTCATATTTGAGACATGATTTATAATGTTTCTGTGCATTGTAATTAACTCTAATTTTAAGTTAAGCTTAAGCTAATTTTCTTTTTTATTACAGAACCTTATTCATGTCTAAAAAAATTAACTCCTTATCTATTTTTTTAAAAAAGATAACAGTCTATTATATATTTTATCAGAGATTATTGCATGATTTTAGGCATTTTTACTGTCATACGGCTTGTAAGTATCTAAATTCTCCAGATTTGGATGTTGTTAGGAACCATATAAAACAAAATGCATGAACTTAGTGTTTTGGAAGTCATTTTTGGAAATTTGCTTTATATACAATGGACCTTTTGAAGAAATAGCCAGCCCACAGTTATTGGACTCTTAGCAGCAAGTCAAAATAAATTACTCTTGGAAAAGTGACCTACAGACATTTTTTTTCCCTGAAAAAAATATTTCTAAACATTTTGAACTTTTTTCTAAATATTCTTATTTTATAGCTCTGAGAAGCATTTTATTAGCTTCTTAAGATAGGCACAACCATACTTTGTATTATATATAGCAGCAGAATACATTTAGTGAGTTAATATTAGAAATATCAGAAGACTGTGCAACACCAGAATAAATGCACCCAGTCTTGACAACGTATACAAAGTGTGTGTGTGTGTGTGTGTGTATGTGTGTGTGTGTGTGTGTGTGTGTGTGTTTCTGTTCAAAACAACCTGGTAAAAAAAGATTCCATAGCACAGTGATTTTCATCTTTACTCTTAGGAAAATTGTTCAGCAACCCTTTTAAAAATAAAATACGTATGTTGAAAGAGAGGGTTAACTGTTAAAGAAGGAATCTGCTCCATAAAATATCCAATACATTTCCTATTTTAACAAAGAAAAAGTTTTTACTATTTTGGGAATTTAATAGCTATGTTTTATGTTTCCTTCATATATTATTCCTCTGAAAAAGGCATCTAAAATGCTAGATAGAAGAATTTGTTTATATTGATTTCAATTAATGTAATTCCTTTTGCTCTGGGACCATCTGTATTTTGAAAGTGTCAGAAGGGAATTTCAACTATCCGTATTTTGAGAAATTTCTAAGTGATTGCATCATCTCTGGAAACAAAAATATGTTTCAGTGTTCTAGCAAATAGAATTTTCTTTGGGCAAAGTATGTGTGGGAATCCATTACTGTTTAAAAAATGCAAAGTTTTTGTTTACTTTATGACCGAGCTTTTGGCAAGTCATCTCTGTCTTTTCCAATATTAAAAAAAAAACCTAAAAATTTACGATAGCTAATTAATGGAGGAGCTAATAATTTTGGCTAAGTAAGAGAAATGGAATTTTAGTTTTTGAAAGATAAATATTCAGTTATGTGCACTGAAAATACAGGTGAGCTCATGAAGTCCAGTTAAAGTAATCTAAATGAGATATGCAAGTAAACAATTTAGTGTTATAGAAAAGCTTCTTTGATTCTGGTGGGTTATTTTTGGAAGTGGTTTTCATTTTTTCACTCTGAAGTACAGATTTCCTGCAATATAATATTTTATTATGCTTGAGATTTAATTTACCCATGCTAGTAAGGAGGAAATACTGTAAAAATATGTTAATATTTTTATAATATAGAAGCAAATACAAATGTATTTGATTTCAGATATCTTTTAAAATTGGAATAACTTTTAGTAACAGCATTGCCCTCTACTGGGTTAATCAGTGGTTCTCAGATTGAGATAACTATAGTATTATTGCATAAGATCTATAGTATTATTGCATAACTGTCCCACTAAGAACCAGAGGGATTAGATAAAGACCCAGATTAGCCTTTCTTTGTTAACCATCAAGCACCTAGAGAAAAAAATTTTGAAAGTTTTCCTCTCTGTAACTGGCACTTTGGGCCCTGAATTATTTTTTGCTTTTGCAAAAAAAAAAAAAAAAAAAAAAAAAATCACCTGGTAGTTTTATATTAGCTGATTATAAAATGTTAATTTTCATGTATTCGATTAGAAGATAGTGATAGTAATCAAATTATATGACTCACATTTTCCTTTGGAGGTTTTGTAATAGTCTCCAAAACTTCTAAGATGGTGTTGTTCGTCTGTTTGCTTGAGCATACCTTCCTTAACTAATGTTTTAGAAACGCAGTCATGCAGTGTGAGACCGTTGCACCTTCTTCAAAGAAAGCATTCTAGTGGTACTTTAAAAAATCATATATTACAAGGATAATAAAGATTTTTTTAACAGCAGAAACTCATTAGAGAGGAAAAAAGTGTTAAAATGTTAACTCTGCATGTACAACTTAGCTCTCCGGTTCCTGTCATTAAGACCAAAAGGAAAATACTTTAGGTTATCTCTCAAAAAAGGGGACACATATGAAATTATCTGGTACAATCTCTGTGGAAAACAGTCTGGCACTTCCTCAAAAAGTCAAACATAGGATTATCATATGATCCAGAAATTCTACTTCTAGATATATACCCAAAAGAATTGAAAGGAGGGACACAGATAATTGTGCACCCATGTTCATAGCAGCATTATTCACAATAGCCAAAAGGTGGAAGCAACATAAGTATCCATTGATGGATGAATGGTGGTTGCACAACTTTGTGAATGTGTTTAATGCCACTGAATTGTATACTTAAAAGTGGTTAAAATGGTAGATTTTGTCATATATGTTTTGCCATATTTTTTAAATGATTAATTTCGTGTTATGTATTTTTTTACTACAATAATTTTTTTTTTAATGAGGTCATGCTATATGTATTGACTTGGAAAGATGTCAGAAGTATTTTCAGGGAAAAAAGTATATGTGTATATTGAGGTGGGAGGTTAGAAGGTGGGTAGATTTCTATTTTTTTTTTTTTTAAATCTTTGTTTGTTAATACCTAGGGAAAAGGTGTTGAGAGGATATTTAACTATTTGTTAATAGTGTTTACCTGGGAGGAGTGGGACTAGGTAAAGGACTTCATATACTTTTGTACTGTTTGAAATTTTTATAAGTATTTTTTTAAACACATACCATCCAATTCACTCATTTAAAGAGTGCAATTAAGTGGCTTTAGGTATATTCAGTGAGTTGTGCATCCATCACAACAATTCATTTTTATCTCAAAGAACATTTTCATTACCCCAAAGAAATTCTGCACTTCTGAACGATAACCACCCAATCCTCAACTCCCCTCTCCCACTCAGCCCTAGGCAACCACTATTCTCCTTTCTGCCTGTATGCATTTGCCTATTTTGGATATTTCATATAAATAGAATCATATATATGGCTTTTTGTATCTGGCTTCTTTCACTTAGCATAATGTTTTCAAGTTCATTCCTGTTGAAGTATCAATATTTCATTCCTTTTCATGGCTGAACAATATTCCATTGTATGCATATATTACATTTTATCTAATTCATCTGTTGATAGACATTTGATTGCTTTTAAAAAATAATCATTAAAATGATCATTAAAAATAATGCTGCTCTGAACATTCATGTACAAGTTTTTGTATGAACATAAATTTAAATTTCTCTTGCATGTATACAGGAGTAGAATTGCTAGGTAATATGCTATATGTTTAACCATTTGAGACACTGCCAAATTTTTCCAAATTTTTTCATTTTACGTACTCACTAGTAATGTATGGGCTGTTCTAATTTGTTTATCCTCGCCGAACCTTGTTATTGTATCTTTTTAATTACAGCCATCCTAGTGGGTGCCACATGGTAGTTCATTGTGGTTTTGATTTGCATTTCCTGGGTGGCTAATGATGTTGAGCCTCTTTTCATGTGCTTATTGGCCATTTGTATGTTTTCTTTTGAAAACTGGATGTTCAGATCCTGCGCCAATTTTTAAATTATTTTTCTTTTGAGTTATAATAGTTCTTAATATATTGTAGAAACAAGTCCTCAGACTTTTCATTTATAGAACTTTTATTCTATGAGTTGTCTTTTCACTGTCCTGATGGTGTCCTTTGAAGCATGTCTTTTTATTTTGATGATGTCCAGTTTATTTTGTTGTTGTTGTTGCTTATACTTTTGATGTCATAGCTAAACCACTGTTTAAGGTCAAAAAGGTACATGCTTATGTTGTTTTCTAAGGGTTCCATAATTTTAGCTGTTAAATTTAGGTTTTTAATCTTTTCGAGTTAATTTTTTTCATATGGCGTGAGATATGGGTCCAATTTCTTTCTTTTGCATGTGGTTATCCAGTGTCCCAGGACCATTTGTTGACTATAACAAGCATTTCTTGTTTTTATGATTTTAAAAGTGTAAAGTAAAAGACTGCAATTGTAATTGCTAGGGAAGGCGTTCTTGGTAGCAGAAGACTTCAGGTGGAATAAACAAGCATTGTCAAAGAAAAGATTAAATATAAAAAGGGAAGCAGTAACTGCTGGAATAAAGCCTAGGGAATTAGAAAGGATAGATTCAAACAAATACATAGACTATCCAGCCTCTGTAAGGCTGAAGAACAGTGCTTCTACCAAAGTATAAGAGAAAAAGGTAAGAATACAAGAGGAAAAGGTAAGAATAGATGCTTAAATTTTGGTGGTGGCAGGGAAGGAAGATGAAGATATCAGAAATAGAAGACAGGTTCTCTATGGGTGTTAGGTTCCAGGATGAAATAGGAAGTCATCTTATCAAGATGTATTTAGTTTGAAACTTTATTAGAACACTTGCCAATCTTTTGTTGCAGTTATCTATAAAAATCAAGTCAGTAGTTGGTTGCTTATTAGAGTTCAAAAATCTATCAAATTGTGATAGGCAGAAAAGATAGGTATGTTGACATACTAATTTAGTTCTATCAGGAACTCAGATCGAGAGAAATAAGTTCTTAGTATAATTATCAGCTACATCCTTTATAACACAATTCTTGGATCCTTAATTCTGCTACACTGAGAAATTTTACTCAGCCACTCCCTATAAATTTGCAAGAGATCACCAGATAAATAATTATGGTAAAATAGAATAAATCTTAGATTAGTTCTAAGAAGCCTTCAGGATTTATTTACTCAGCAAATATTTATTGAGTATCTATATGCCAGGCACTGTAATAGATTCTGCAAATAAAGAGCAAAACCAGGCAGAATCTACATGTATTTGGAATTAGTAATTGAAGGAAGATATCTTACCTTAAATAACAAGTTATTGTGATAAATGCTACAAAGGAAGGATATATAGTACTATAAAAAACCTTAGAGCAGCTGCTTGCCCTGCTTTCAGATGCATGGAGGTACCCTCTTCCGGATGTGCTTCCAGCTGCAAGCAGTTGCCAGCAGCTTACTGGAGGGCTGTGGGAAACCCAGGATGGTTCTGGGGGTACAGCTGCCATCACCCACTACCCTCTCAACCACTAAGGTGATTCCTATAGCAGCACCCAGCAGGTGCCCACCAAAGTCACTGTGATCCTGTTAGGTATCAAAGGTACCACAAGCTTGATTGCTTTTGTGAAGAACATTTTATTTCATTACATCAAAGAAAATGTTAAGAGTATATGCAAACAAAGTTACTTCTTCCCTCTTGGAAAGAAGTGCCAGCAAGACCTCAATATTTTGAGGAACTAGGCTGAAGAGGATTCCCACTGGGTTGGGGTGTTCTGATCCCTGTAGCATCTGGCAATGGGTTGGATGGCCTGTAATAGACGATCTGGGCTGTGGTAGACAACGTGTTTTGGCAGATGTCTCTAGACTGAAAGACCATGGGACTGAAATAATGTCAGGGCTACACGTGGCGGGCAGCATTCACAGTTGGGTACATGAAAGCAACATTTTTTAAACATGTAGTTCCAGCAATTAGGAAATACAGAGGCTGGGACAAAGATGTATATCTATTCTTCAGGGAGTGTAGAGGTACAGAAATTATTACTTGGATATTCTCCAGAAGAAGATGTTCTTGAGCTTGATAGTAACTTTGATACCAAGATTGGGCACCAAGTAGAGAGTGAGAGTTACTGAAAGATTACAAAGGCATTGGGTGCTCAGTCAACAACATCCTATTTCTCACAGACATTACTCTAGAGGTTAGTGTGGCTGAGGAAGCAGACATGCATGTGGTTGTGGTGGTAAGACATGGCAGTGTGGAACTAACAGATGATAAAAACACTATAGCCTCATGAAATCCTTCAGCAGATAGTACTTGCCTTCCTCAGCCTAGAAAAGGATTTCTAAGGGAGAATATTGTTCCTCATAGTTGGCCCTGTAGTCTAGTTTTAATTTATTTTACCTTAAAAGTAATTTACTTTAAAAACACATATATACACATATATGTATGAAGATATTGTGTTCTCAAATTACCTTCCACAGGTACATGAGTGAAAAAAATCTCAGTTCAGTGAAATGAAAACTTATTTTAAAATTTGTAGTATGTAACAATTATTTGAAACCACAGCACTAATTCTCATTGAGGGCAAAGTGTAGTCAATAGAAGAAATGACTCAAATACAGATCAAATGTGTAATGTTATCAGGTCATGCACTAAAATGGCAAGCTAGTTTTGAGAAGTTATTCTGAAGCCTTGCTGTTTTTAAAAACTAATGTTTCTAAGGCATATTCCTAATAATTAATTGCCCTTCTTTAATTGTGAAGAAGATTACAACAGCTGCATTTTATAATATTTGCCCACCTATACACAAAAGACACATATTTGCTTGTGATCCAAAAGAGGACAGAGTTAGAAGAAAAATTTACTTCAGTCTTGAACCATCGAGTGTCTGTTACTTAAGAAGAAATTTGCAGATCATGGCAGCACCCACAGCAAATGATTGTCCTACTCTATTGAAAAAGGTGTATTGATGTAACAGCTAAAAAAGGGATATGATTCTTAATGTTTCACAAAACAGTCCTAATCTGTCAATTATTATCTTTACAGATTTTATAATTGCCTTTCTGACAACTTCTTAGCATAGTCTGAGAAAATATATTGTTATTATTTTAAAAATGATTTTTTTGAAATCAGTTCATGAAGATCCTAATATATTTTCCTCTGACATGGATTTGAGAGATGTACATTTCATAACAATATTATTTATCCTGGTTCAGTCTAATAGCTGTCATGTCAGTTTCACATTATGCTTAGTAAAAACTTCCTCCTCCTCCTCCTCCTTCCTTCAAGAAGAAAAAAATTAGGAAGCTTTGACATAATCTGACATGGAGAAGAGTCAAGGAAGACTTCTCTGAAAAAGAAATGACTAAAGTGATAATCTAAAACCTTAACTTTGCAAAATGTAAAAGAATATTCTGGACAAAGAGAAGAGCATGTGCACTAGCCTTAGGGCTAGAGAAAACGTGTTCTAGAATTGTTGCTGGGGCACTGGGAGAGAGGCTATAAGGGAGACAGACCAGCCCGAGAGACTGAAGGGAGTACCTGGAGAATGAGCGAGAGGAGTCTCAAGAAAGATGAACATTATGAAGTATTACTAAAAGAGCAGATACAATGAGAATTAGAAAGTCTTGTTCGACTTGGTAGCATGGTAGGGTTATGGGTGATATTAGCAATAAAAGTTTTGATGGAGTGATAGGAGACTAAAGCTATGTTGGAATGAATTGAGTAATGAGGAGTTTGAAAAAGCTGACTTGAACAGGGAGGAGAAAGGTTGGTAGCTGGAGGGAAATAGAGAGTTCGGGAAAGAATTTTAAATTTTTATTAATGAGAGAGACTTAAGTCTAGTTAAAAACTGTGGGAGGATATATTCAGAAGGGAAGTTGGTTACATAATAAAAGGGCTGATCATTTTAGCCCTTTTGGTTCTTAAAATGTCAGGAGATAATAAAATCTAAGGCAGAGGATTGGCCTTAGATAAGAGAGAGAAATCTCCTCTTGGAACTGGAATGAAGAATCTAGAATAAACGAAAAGGAATGGATAGATGCAAATGTAGGTAGATCAGATGGTTTCTCCAATAGGGTTTAGTGACAGGTACAGATTGTGGAAAAAAATTCATTCTGGATGGATTGTGTTTTTACCAGACAGTTGAATTGAGACTTTTAGCAAGCATGTTGAAATGATGGATCATGAAATCAAAACTTGATGAGAGGAGAGGTGAAGAAAGGAAAAGGCTGATAGACTGAGAGAAAAAGCATATGTAAAGGAGATAGGTGAATTTTGGGGTTCCTTTTTATATTGAGCTATAGTTCTTTTATCATAAAATTCACCTTTTGAAAGTGTGCAGTTAAATGGTTTTTAGTCTTTTTAGTTGTGCAACCATCACCATTATCTAATTCCAAAACATTTTTATCACTCCTTAAAAAGAAATCTATACCCATTCAGGGTCTTTCCTCATTCTCCCCTTTCTCTGGCACTGTTTCTATTTTATGTTTCGGTTTGCCCATTCTGGATATTTCATATAAATGGAATCATAATATGTGGCCTTTTGTATCTGGTTTATCTTACTTAACAATGTTTTTAAGGTTCATCCATCCATATTGTGTCATGTATCAGTATGTCTTTTCATGGCACAATAATTCATAATCTGGATATATCACATTTTATATATCCATCAATTGAGGGACATTGGGATTACATTCACTTTGTGGCCATTATTAATAATGCTGCTATGAACATTTATGTACAAGTTTTTGTATATGTGTTTTAATTAATTTTGGGTATATACCTAGGACTGAAATTGCTGGGTCAGATGGTAACTCTAGGTTTAACAACTTGAGGAACTGCCCGACTGTTTTACAAAGTGGCTGCACCATTTACATTTCTACCAGCAGTATGTGAAGGTTCTAGTTTCTTTACATCCTCGCCAACACTTGTCATTGTCCATCTTTTTGATTATAGCTATTCTACTGGGCGTGTGTGGGTACCTTTTAAAAACTAATTTATTGAAGTAATACATGAATTTTTTTTGTATTAGCATTATATAAAACCAGGGTAAATTTTAGCATTATATAAATCAGGCTAAAACCCCTATGACTCCCACCCCAGTCAATTCCTATACCTTACCAAGAGGATCAGTTGTTTTCAGTTTGGTATGTTTCCAGAATTTAAAAAAATTCTCAATATAGACAGCCCTATATAATCTTCTTACATTAATCTATTTTCATAGAAACTCTATAATAAATTAGTTTTTTCCTTTTTTTAACCTCCAACTGTGGATTATAACACCTTTTAAAATCACAGCATTCATTAGTAAAATTCATATATAAGCAAATCAACTAAATGCCTATAGGTAAGGCTTATTGTCCTATATAATGGCTTTCTATATGACTCCTCTTGGTGTTCATGTATTGAAACATTATCAGTAAAACTAATATTTTCTTCTTGTTTTTAGTGCCTGGCTCTCTGGCTATGAAAACCCCGTGGTGTCTCGAATTAACATGAGAATACAAGATCTGACAGGATTAGATGTTTCCACAGCAGAGGAGTTACAGGTGGGTAACCACATTATCCTGAAGTTATCTTTACACTTCTTCAAAAGATGCTTCAGATTAGATTTCCTGACACTGTATAGGCAGTACTCAATTTTCATGATAGTTTGGGACTGTAAAAGTGAATAATTAAGCTGAAATGTGCAAAGTGATCTTAATAAATCAATGGGAAAGTTATGATTGCTCTGTGACCTTTATCAAAACATTAAAAACTCTTTTGATATAAATTTACAGGGAAATGAAAACTATGTAACATTAACATTAAGTACACTGTAATTTTTTTATTCCTAGGCCTGACCAGTGCAGTTTTGTTTTGTTTTATTTTTTGATAGTTTATTTTTTCTCTTTTCTATTGAGATATAATTCACATACCGTAAAATTTACCCTGGTTTTATTATATTCAGATGGTTTTGCAACCATCAATGCTATCTAATTCCAGAACACTTTCATTACTTCAAAAAGAAACCCCATATGCTTTAAGTACAGGCACACCCCAAAGATACTGTGGGTTTGGTTCCAGACCATAGCTAGAAAGCGAATATCACAATAAAGTGAGTCACGTGAATTTTTTGGTTTCCCAGTGCCCTAAGTTATGTTTACACTCTTCTGTAGTCTATTAAGTGTGCAATAGCACTATATCTAAAAATGTACATTCCTTAATTTATAAACACTGTATTGCTAAAAAAAAAAATGCTAACCTATTTTATCCTCCAGCAAGCTGTAATCTTTTTGCTGGTGGAGGAGAGGGTCTTGCCTCAGTGTTAATGGCTGCTGACTGAGCAGGGTGGTGGTTGCTGAAAGGCTGGGGCAGCATTTTCTTAAAGACAGTAATAAAGTTTGCCGCATCGACCGAATCTTCCTTTCATGAACGATTTCTCTGTAGCGTGCAATGCTGTTTGATAGCATTGGCCCCCAGTAGAACTTCTTTAATTATTAGTTTCCTCTCAAACCCTGTCACTGCTTTATCAACTAAGTTTATGTAATATTCTAAACTGTTTGTTGTTATTTCAACAATCTTCACAGTGTCTTCCCACAAGTAGATTCCATCTCAAGAAACCACTTTTTTCGCCATCCATAAGAAGCAGCCCCTCATGTTAAAATTTTATCATGAGATTGCAGCAATTCAGTAACATCTTTAGGCTCCATTTCCAATTCTAGTTCTCTTGCTGTTTCCACCCCATCTGCAGTTTCTTCTTCCACTGAAGCCTTGAACCCTCAAAATCATTTGAGAGATGGAATCAGCTTCTTCCAAATTCTTGTTAATGTTGCTATTTTGACCTCTTCCCATGAACCACGAATATTCTTAATGGCATCTAGAAAACATATTTTTCATAAGGGTTTCAATTTACTTTGCCCAGATTCATCAGAGGAATCACTACCTATGGCAGATATAGCCTTATGAAATGTATTTCTTAAAAAGACTTGAAAGTCAGAATTACTCCTTGATCCATAGGCTGCAGAATAGATGTTGTGTTAGCAGGAATTAAAACCTCATTGTATAGCTCCAGTCAGAGAGCTCTTGGGTGACCAGGTACATTGTCAATGAGCAGTCACATTTTGAAAGAAATCTTTTTTTCTGAGCAGTAGACTCAACAGGGGTTAAAACAGGGGTCTCTAACCCTTGGGCTGCAGACAGGTACTGGTCTGTGGCCTGTTAGCAACCGGGCTGCACAGCAGGAGGTGAACGGCAGGCAAACGAGTAAAGCTTCATCTGTGTTCGCAGCCGCTCCCCAGCACTAGCATCACTGCTTCAGCCCCACCTCAGATCATCAAGCATTAGATTCTCATAGGAGCACTGGTTCCTGGTGCCAAAAAGGTTGGGGACTGCTGGCAAAAATATTTGGTAAACCATGTTGTGAACAGATATGCTGTTGTTCCATTTATAGAGCACAGGCAGAGTAGATTTAGCATAATTCTTAAGGGCCGTAGGGTTTTCGGAATGATAAATTAGCATTGACTTCAACTTAAAATTACCAGCTGCATTAGTCCCTAAAAAGAGAGTCACCCTGTCCTTTGAAGCTCTGAATCCAGGCATTGACTTCTAACTATGAAAGTCCTAGATGGCATCTTCTTCCAATATAAGGTTGTTTAGTCTACACTGCAAATCTTGTTTAGTGTAGCCACCAACCTTAACCTTCATTAATTATTTTAGCTAGATCTTCTGGATCACTTGCTGCAGCTTCCATATCAGGACTTGCTGCTTTACCTTGCACCTTTATGTTATGGAGACAGCTTCTTTCCTTAAACCTTATGAAACAACCTCTGCTAGCATCAGTTTTTTCTTCTGTAGCTTTTTCACCTCTTTCAGCCTTCATAGAATTGGAGAGTTGGGGCCTTGCTCTGGAGTAGGCTTTGGCTTAATTCAGACAGCATTTTGAGCTTTGGAAGATATGTCTCGATTTAAATTCCAAAGGAAAGTGTTTAGTTTGAATTAATATAAATCTCAAAATTCTAGTTCTAGAAATTTTTAATTCTAATATTCTAGTTCAAATTTTAGTTTAAATTACATGTTAGGGAAAAACATTTCCCCCAAACATTTGCTAAAGAAAAGCATATTAATAGAAGTTCTAAAATAGCACATAGTAGCCATCCTTAGTTTTTCATCTTTGGTTCCTCAAGAACTCTCATTAATTTAAAATGCTCTTCTTCTCATTTCTGTAGAAGTACCTAATCATGATATATGAGGCCATAATGGGGATTATAGATTTTTTTTAAATAGTAATTTCGATAGTTCTTTCATTCATGCTTTGTTTCTCTTCTTCAGGTAGCAAATTATGGAGTTGGAGGACAGTATGAACCCCATTTTGATTTTGCACGGGTAAGTAAAAAAAGAGAATGTAGGAGTCTCACTGAAACTTAGGCATGACATGTTAATTCTCTTCTTTAGTATGGTGAAGCCTTTTTAGGAAAAAAAAAAACACTAGCTATACAGTAAAAGAATTTAGGATATTTTTAAATGCATTGCCTCTTACCATTCTGGGTGGAGTGTGGTATGTATGGGAAGCTTCTTCTGGGACTTAGAAAGCACAGGCCTGCGCTTGCATGAATCTTGGATTTAAATTTTACTACACTGGAAAAGTAGAAATTAATTTAAAATTGTTCAACTTAGTGGTGCTCCTTGGTGCCTGGCAGAAACAAACTCATATCTCCCAGAGAGGCATCCTTATTCTAGCACCTTGGGAATTTTAAAGATTAAGTTCTGCTAAATATGAACTCATGTAAAAAAAATTACTAACTGGTAATAAAACACCATTGGTGAGACTGAAGCAACCATCAGATTTAGACACCTCTAGGGTATTAGATACTTGAATTATCAGATACAGAATATAAAATAACTATGTAACATTTAAAAAACAAAAGATAGGATAAAAATAACCTCTCAAATAACTTATTTGACAAATAAACAAGTTTTAGAAAAAAGTAATTGTTGAAATTTAAAATTTAGTGGATAAATTAAAACAGATTAGAGACCACTGAGGTGAATTCGTGAATTGGCCAAGAAATTGAAGAAATTACAAGGACATGTTTTGAGAGACAGGAAAATAAAAAATATAAAATAGATATAAAGAGGCCAGGAATAAATATCAAAGCAGTTTGCTGAAAAGCTGTTGCTGCCCAAGTACTCTTGCTTAAGATTAATAAGTATTGAACGTTTTTTCCTTCTTTAACACACTGAACTACAAAGTATGGCATTACCAAATCTTAATTTAAGCTTTATCATAATTCCATGAATTCTAAAGAATGTGCCAGGTATTTTAATAAATTTCTTGGTCTGTTTCCATTTTTAAATAAGGGTATGTTCTTTTAAAAGAAAGTGCGGTTTATATATTGTGTTACAGCCCTTGACTGGCTTAATCTCAGAATCCTAGACCTTTTTCTATGTAGGCTGGCAAGAAATATATTATTAGTCTCTTTTCCTCCTGTTTTCAATTATTGAAAAATGTCTGAAGGTCTTGGGTGATGTGAAAGACTACAGTTCAAGCCCTGACATTAGTATAACTATTTATTTTTATTTTTATTTTGAATTATAGATTCCTTCGAAGTTGCAAAGAAATGTATAGGGAATTCCCATGCATGCACTCTTCATTCAGCCAACTCAAGTGTTAACATCTTGCATAAATATAGTACACTGTCAGAACCAGGAAATTGGCATTTAAAAAACAAAAGATAGGATAAAATTTAAAAAACATAAGCCACAGAGCTTATTCATATTTCACTAGTTATATTTGCAGGTGTGTGTGTAGTTTTATTACATGTGTAGCTTTTGTAACTACCACTACAATCAAAATGTA
The DNA here is from genome assembly GCF_000325575.1 of Pteropus alecto. Classification (NCBI taxonomy): domain Eukaryota; kingdom Metazoa; phylum Chordata; class Mammalia; order Chiroptera; family Pteropodidae; genus Pteropus; species Pteropus alecto. The sequence goes on from NW_006438113.1 coordinate 11,419,114, forward strand.
TAACCACACCATCACCACAAGACTCCCTTGCAGTACTATAGCTGCACACACCCTTCTTCTTCTCATTCTTAACTGCTGGTAACCACTAATCTGTTCTTCACTATAATTGTTACTTCACAATATTATGTATAGTATGTATCCTTTTTAGAATGTCTCTTTTCACTCAGCATAATTCCCTTGAGGTTCATCTGAGTCTTGCAGAAAATATCGATAGTGTTTTCCTTTTTATTGCTGCTGTATTCCATAGTATGAATGTATCAGTTTTTTTGGTCATTCATCCTCTGATGGACATTAAGTTTCCGGTTTGGGGCTATTACAAGTAATGATGTGTGTAAATTTCTGTTTGAAAAATACATTTTCATTTTTCTCTGAAAAATGCCGAGACTATATTATATTTTAATTTAGATTTAAATAGCCAGATGTGAATTCTCCAGCCAGATTAAAGTACTGACTGTCCAAAAGAAAGTCATAGTAGCAGTAAACATTTGAATGGATCATGAGTTCAAAGAAAATCTCAAGGTAAATTTTTTACCCACAGAGGTTAGACTTTACAAATGTAGCTAAGAAGCTCTCATGTCTTGTTTTCTTTAGAAGCTAAAACTATAGGTATTAATTTTTTAATCCGTGGGTAGTAGCTATTTGTTCTCCTGATTTTGGCAAATAAATCTGGGGTGTTTTCTTCCAGTGGTCTTATCAAAAGTATTCATTGTACCAGCTGAATAGCTGAATCAGCAACCAACAAGTATTTGAATGCCTGATGCATATAGTGTGCTGGAAAGAGTAAAGGACCCTTTTTGGATTGTTGTTGGCATACCCTTCAGCATATTACTGATTAGTTGCCACTGGAAATTTGAATTACTGGATTTTACGCCATTGATTTAGTTGTGTTTTATTCACAGAAAGACGAGCCAGATGCTTTCAAAGAGCTGGGGACAGGAAATAGAATTGCTACATGGCTATTTTATGTAAGTTACAGCTTAAATTTTTATTTCAAGTTGGGATTTGATCACATGGCTCATTTATTTTGATGTGTTCAGATGCTTGCTCTTATTTAACATCCCAGTTTAAAGTTTTCACAACTTAGTAAAGAGAGTTAAGAATTTTTTTTTTTTCAATTTTAACTTTTTCAGATTGCAGCATTACAACCTGAACAAGAAAATTAAAATTACAGATAGTCTCACTACTTAATCATCATTTATATTTTGGAGTATGGACTGTTTAGTCATCGTAATATGTATATATAAGCATCTCTATGTTTATGTAAATGTATATATACACATTAATACTATTGAATTTTTATTGATATATATCACAAGTTTTACAAATTGTTAAGCATATAACAATAAATTTTGACAAAATGAACACATCTGGTAAAATCTGCACCCAGATCAAGAAGTAGCCTGTTACAGCACTCTGGAAGCCCCATCAAGGGTAGCCATTCTCACATTGTTAAAGTTTCAAAATAGTGTAAGTTTGGCTGGGCTTTACTCATGGTTCTTGCTCTGGATCTCATGCATTTGCAGTCAGATGATGACGAGCACTGGGGTCATCTTAAAGGCTGACACTGAGCCTGCTGTTGGCCAGAATACCTACCTGTGACTTGGGCTTCCTCACACATGGTGACTAGATTGTAAGAGCAAGTCCCCCCGCCCCACCGAAAAAAAGAATAGGGGAGCAGAAATGTGTGGCATTTTTATTACCTATCCTCAGAAGTTAAATGGTGTTGCTTCTGCTGTATTTTATTAATTGAGGCAATTACAAAGGTCTGCCAAGTTTCAAGGGGAAGGGACATACATCGTACCACTCAAGAATAATATCACTGTCATATAAAAAGAACACATAGGACAGGACATTTGGAATATATTATCTCCTGCAATGTTGTAACCTTTGTTAACTTAAAATGTTTTATATCTAGACTTAATTTTGCTTATTTCATTGCTCTTTCCACCTTCTACCCCCATTTGAGTTATATAAAATGGCATCTCTTTTTGGCTTTCTGCAACCTTCCCTGTTTGATTTGTCTTTTACCCTATTTTCTCCATTCCT
>NW_006438113.1:11421173-11469307 GCF_000325575.1 Pteropus alecto
CTTTCACCACTCCATCTTATTTCCAAAAAGATGTAAGATACCATAAAAAAAAGGACAATTTAAGGTATCATAAAAAAAGGATTTAGGATTTAAAAAGGATTTAAGATGTATATGAAATTTAAAATAAGAGCAGATTATCAGAAAGGGTAAACCAGGAGAGAAGTTGACACATTTCACAAAATTTGTGCTGTGAAGTCTTATATACTTTCTAGAGATGAACTTTTCATAGATTTATGCCATTTTATATCCCACCATTAAGTGTGTTGTGTTTGTCAAACTTTTTCATCTCTACGTGTTTTCCTTATCAGATTGGCAGTTATTGTGGTTTTAATCTACATTTCTGTTTACAGAAATTGAGTATCCTTCAGATATTTAAGAGCCATTAAACATTTAGTTTTGGCCGTATCTTTTTCTTGTATTTCTTTGCTTTTGTGCATGTTGATACTATATTATTTGGTCTAATATCCATAAATATTAGATTAAATCTAATAATATTTGACTATTAGATTATATGATTATTATGTCTCCCCCCCCAATTACATAGCATTTTGATTAGATTAAGATTAATGTTCATTTCTCTCATTATTTAAATACTATTTCTAGGTGGGCCACATAGCACAACTTTTTAATTTCTCCAAAGTTAATTTTTTCATTGCTTAAGAGTTAGATCTTTGTTATTGATTGTATATGTTTCATGGTGAAATACCTTCTTTTAATCTTACCTAATGCTTTTTACCTTGGTTTAGATTGTCCGGATACTAAGATTAAACTCTTGGGTTTTTTTTTGGTACAGCATTTGCCTGGCAAATCTTATTTTTCTGTTTTCAGTGTTTTTAAGTCACTTATTTTAGATGTGACTCTTGAATATAAGCATATAGTTGGGTTTTGTTTTGTGATACAATCTTAGACTGTCTATACATTCTATTTAAGTTGCTTTTGAAAAAAATCTTCACTATATCTTTTTCCTTTGCCTTATTTTATGCATGTGCTTCTTTAGTTAATTTGGAAGGTTTGTATCTTTATTCTAGGTTACCTTTAAGACTATATGTAATCCTTTAATCTTCTGCTTTTCAGTTAATATGTGTTGATTTTCTACCATGAAAAATGACAAAACTGGTTTTAGTTTATTATTTTTGTTTATTTCCATTTTGTGTAAATTCATTTATGGAACACCTATCTCAGGAATACTTGAGATACTGTTTGAGTCACTAAAGCCTAGTAAAGAACAAAACATGAAAAATTCCTGTTCTCCACAGGGAACTGCTGTTTTCTGGTATAATCTGTTTGCTAGTGGAGATTATATTCTGTGCAATAAAATACGTATTTATACCCCTATAACTTGATGTCAGTTTTAAATCATCCTTTTTACCTCTGGCTATAAATGAAGTGCCTATTTCAAATTATATTCTCATCTTTCTTACTGACTTTATCATTCCTTTGCTTTTTATACATATTTTTTACCTAAGTTTGTAAACCTAAACAGCATCTTATTTTGTTTTTTTAAGAACTGAATAACATGCACTATGTAAGTAGAAGTCCAGATGTTCTCACCATCTAATATTCAGTATCGTAGCCTCCTCAAAGGGCATGTTTAACTTTATTCTACCAGTATTTTTGATAATACTCTCTCATCTCATAGATGAGTGATGTGTCTGCAGGAGGAGCCACTGTTTTTCCTGAAGTAGGAGCTAGTGTTTGGCCCAAAAAGGTAAACTTGGTTTGTTTGTTATTTTAATTTTGAGGGTTTCTATTTTTTTCCCTAAGGAAGAGATATACCTTTATTTCATGGTCTAATTAATAAATTATGTTTTTAAAGGTAGTATACTTAAGGACTATATTATCTCTAGGCAAAACTTTGGATATTTTTATGGCATAATTTACCATGAGTATCTACTAGAGGTAATGAACAACCAGGCATTACATTGTAAAGTATAAAAATGTCAAATCACTATATTGTACACCAACTATATACTTAAATAAAAATTTAAGAAAAAATGAGTTCCATATGATGCTTGCCCTCCATCTTTCTATTATAAGATTTGTTAGCTTTGCTTTGGCAAATACCTTTTTTTGTCAAGCAACTTTGTGGTATTAACGTTTTCATGTGCTCATGAAAATTTTGTAAATGATATAATCATTTCCGGAATTATATTAGAGGAAGACATAGTGCTCCCTTGGAGTACTTTTGCAGGAACAGAGGAAATTTTTATTACTACAAAAAATGATAACCTGTTATTTTATTTGGGAATAATTTTGTATTGTTCTCCACAGGGAACTGCTGTTTTCTGGTATAATCTGTTTGCTAGTGGGGAAGGAGATTATAGTACACGGCATGCAGCTTGTCCAGTACTAGTTGGAAACAAATGGGGTAAATATTTCCTATATTCTCTTTGTAATAATTGCAAAATATGAAACAAAAATCACAGTCTACATCTCAAAAGAAATTGAAAACAAAAGTCCTGACAGATTGGCTTGCCGTGACTCTAACATTGAATGGGGTTCAACCACACAAGTTTCTGATCTTTATATAAATTTACTTTCATCAGATCAGAATTTTGATGACGGATTTTTAACAGTATTTCCACTTGCTAGTCTGAGAAACATTAACTGACTCAGAGTCAAATGAGATGACATTGTCCCTTCAAGGAGTTCATAATTGTCTCTGACTGAGGCATCCTACTGGATAAATTATAGTGCGGTACATACGAATACAAAGATGTAAATAGAAGGTGGCAACTCCTTACATATGAGGAGGCTTCTTCAAAGCTTAATTTTTAAATTTGGTCTTAGAGTAGTTTTCCAGGCTTATTAGGGACCAGATCTGGGACTGTTGTGAGGTGAGAAAGGCACTCACTGTCAGGGTCATGCAGGTACAGGATTTGCTACATTAAAAAAATAAAAAATAAAAATAGGTGAAGTTATTTTAATATATTTTTAACTCCAATATGTCCATTTCAGTATGTCACTAGCCACATTTCAAGTGCCCAGTAGCCACATGTGTCTAGTGGCTACTACATCATTGGACATAGTAGTAACATCTGATCATCAGGATTTTAAAAATCTTCCCTGCTAATTATAATATTTGAGAATCACTGGACTAGAATGAAGAGAGGTTAGTGGAGGACAGATCTGTTTGGAAAGGTGTTTTCCATTGTTTACACAATGATGAAAGCCTGGACTAAGGCAGCAGCAAATGGGTTATAGAGCAAAGAATGATTCAAGAGCTGTAAAGAAAATTGACAAGGTTTGATGAATAAAAGATTGGATACAGGAGTTGAGAAAGGTAAAAGGGTAGTTAATTATCATGGATCCTAGTTCAGATACTTTGTACATGTTGATGCCGTTAATGGGGCTCTATGATGTAGGAGAATAGAAAATTCTTTTTGCGTTACCTTAAAAAACAGTATCTTGGAACCAAGGAAACTTAATGAACACATAATAATAATGACTGATCTAGAGTTGCTCCTTCAGAGTGAAGATTGTGTTCATTTAAAAAATGTCTTTGTATTAGAAGTTGTATTTTGTAAACAGGTAAAAAACAATATTCTGTTCTGTCTGTACCTACATTTTAATTTCATTTTTTCAAATCTTATATTCAACATTAAAAACATAAGGAAATGCATGTACACAGACTTTCAAATGTACATATGTACATATATAAAACCTTCTGTTTCCAGCATTTAGTGAAGTTTGTAAAAGACTGCCTAAGTAGCATCTACCTTTATCTAGTTTTGGTCTTAAACTTTTAGCCCATGTACAGACTTTGTTACAGACCTGGTTCTTATAAGTTAATTAAATACTAATTAGATAGTGGCGGGAATTAATATATTTTGTTCTCTCACAGTATCCAATAAATGGCTCCATGAACGTGGACAAGAATTTCGAAGACCATGCACCTTGTCAGAATTGGAATGACAAATAGGCTTCTTTTCCTCTTCTGTTATATTCTAATGTGTTTGATACACACATTTCCCAATCTTAACTTTCAAGAGTTTACAATTGACTAACACTCCAGGATTGATTGAGTTATGCACCTCATCCCATGTTTCATCTGTGGACAATCACTAACTTTGTGGGGGGTTTTTTTCTTTTAAAAGTAACACTAAATCACCACATTGTACATATAAAACCTTAATTTCATTTGGAAACAGAGGACAAAATGAGGCAGAGTTAAAAATGAGGAATTTTTACATTTGTTATATTTTAAAAAACTTTTTTTGGTTAGATAAAGATTACTCTGTAAGTATCTGATTATAGTACTTCACTACATCTCACTTGGTGGTCAGTAGGCGGGAATGGGCCATGTGATTAAGGAAGAGATGTATGTACCTAGGTAGTCTCTTTTTCTGGATCTGCCTGAAGACTAAGAATAAAATAGGCATTTAATCTGAGTTCCATACAATGTTTGCCCCTCCATATGCTTTCTACATTGATTTTTTTTCTCCCAAGTCCTTTTTAAAGAAAGTATCCTATATTTTACCAATCCCCTTTTTCTCTGAGCTTCTTTGTGGTGAAGTAAATCTGTTTGAGGCAAAAAATACTTTGATTTAAAAAAAAAATGTTAACAGAAAGTCCTACATAACAACACTTGGCCTTCTTAACTAAAATGATCATTGCTTAGTCCGTTTGTTCATCCTTTTTCTTAAATGACTAATGATTTTGTCCATAAAATTTGCTGTTTTTCTTAGTGCTAATACCTTGCCTCTTATTTCTGCCACACTGGGGTGGTGATACTGGCATTCTGATTAAATAAATATCGTGCCTTAGGTGACTGGAAATTTAAAAAATACAAGTCCTTTCAATGATGAGGGAATTTTTTTAAAGGAATTTTTTTCCTAAAAAGCCAAAATGTTTGTTTTTTTCAATTCTGAAATGTATTGTGACAACAATGACCTATTTATGATCTTAAATCTTTTTTTAAAAATGTTTCTGTTTTCTGTGTGGTATTTTTCATATTTGAATGTGAATGCATGCTATCGCAAGAACAGGTTATTTCTATTCTTTAGTATACAGGAGTTAGGTTTATCCTCTTGATTTTTGTTCACTTGAGGTCTCATTGTTATGGAAGAAAAATTCAAGTTCTCTGAACTTTCAACTGTGTAATCAAAATGTTTCCTTCAAAGGGAACTCTACAACTTTACTATTACAATAATGTACTTAAGACTTTCTCTTATTCAAAAATATGGTGTGGTAGTATAAAGCTGTGAGCCTAATGAAGTAAGTTAAGGACCCATTAGACCAACATTTTACATTTCTCAAAGGTGAGTCCTACTTCATACAAGGGCTCTTTATCCTTCGTGCAGTATTTAAGGAAGAATTTGATTAGTTCTCTGGGAGAGAAGGTATTACTTTTACCAATCAAAAAAAAAAAAAATCAACTGTTAAGTTCCTTTTCCCAACTACCTTATGTTCCACAACTATTTTAGTACATGTTGAAAATTAAGTTGAGTAGTTTACTCAAATTTTTGTGACCATAGATGATCAAAAAAATTTTGGGGCGGAAGAAGCAACATAAATTCAAAATATAGAAATAAAATGGGGGTTCAAAGGATGGAAACTAACCATTATTGCCATATGTGTTTTAGCAAGTAGAATAAAAATACCTATTTCAGAAGGAAATGGCGCATTCCATAATCTTAAAAATTTCCTTATTATATTCAACCCCAAACACCATATGGGATTGGTAAACTCTTTTCAGTGTTAGATCTTACATAATTTGCTTAAGTTTTATAATTATCAACTATTTTTCTTTCTAAATGAAACGGGAAAAAAAATTCCAGTATAAAGCTTTGGGCCCAGTGGTCATTGCAATCTTTTTAATTTTTATTATGGTGAACTTTAAAATAAATGAGGGGTATCGTGGAAAATCTGGTTTCCTCATGAACCCTAAGTGCCTAGCCTTCAAGATGGGAGGTCACATCATTCATTAACTTTAAGCACAGAGTTATGACCAGTATCACCAACATGGAGTTAACTGAAGTATCCACCAGAACACTCAAACAGCAGGGTAAGTAAATTTGTAACTATGTAATAACCTAGTAAGATTATTAAAAAAAAATGACTAGGATTCTTTGGAAAGCTAAATGTTAAATGCAGTGATGAAAGAAGCAGTCATCTACTTTGTGAAAAAAATATAACTGGTTATTACAGTGTAAGAGGATTAAAAATTGTAAGCAGTAAAAACACATACATAAACTAATATATGTGTATGTCGTGTGTATGTGTATATATATTATAATGATCCTATTGCTGCTGAGAAGAATCTATTTTACATAGCCATGTGTTGACTAGTTATATATAAATTCTGTACCAGGTATCCATCTAGGTGAAAAATGAACAATGGTTATGCAGGGCCCTATAAGCTAAACAATTCAATGACTGGAGTCTTGCCATTAAGAAATTTACAGTATCATACCAAAACAATACCCACTCACGATTAAATAACTATAAAGCAGTTGAGAAGGAATAAACAGAATTACAAAAGATTGCTAGGAGAAAGCAGAATGAAAATGACATATTGATCTGTGTAGCTAGCAACACAAGAACTAATCTCTTGGCAGCGCTTATTTCACTATTGTAAGAGGTGGTGTTTTAGAAGGAACAACATTGGACAACTTAGAGAAAAAAAGGAATGAATTAACACTAGAGAGTACCATTCTTTAAAGGATCAGATTTATCAGAAAACAGATTTCATATTCCTAATGTCCTTGGATATTACCTGACTCTGTATTTGTAGCCTTCAGTTAACTATACATTTTGATGCAGGAAGACTAAGTTATAAAAATCATTAATAGTAAGGCAGTCTTATCAAACATAAAAGCAGATTTTAAATCAAAGGAACAACCAAAAGTAGTGCAAGTCCTCTATAGTCTGCTTTTTGAGGACTATTGAATTCCCACTGCAGCACTTTTGTGTTGAAGTAGTTGTACAAAGCAAGATAATCATAGATAAAATAAGTCCTAAAGTCCAAAAAAAGAAAATCCTTAGATTCTGTCATTTGGTTGTTCCAATTTCCTAATAGGCTTATTTATAATACAAATATGTTTTAGGCTAAGCACCTGAAAGGATTCAGAATAGAACATATAGAGTGATGTGCTCTTTTACATTTCAGGGCTTTTAGGTTGATGAATATCTTGAGTCGACCTTTTCTAGAAAAGGCATTCACTTATTTTTAAGTCCACAAAGAGCCAGAATTATTGTAATATCTACTTTAAAGCCATTAATGTAATTAAACGCCATTGCAATGTAGGTTTTATATGGGTTTGGATATCTTGGGTTAAATCATTATGTAAAACTACATAATGGTTAACTTCTAATAACAGATATTAATCTTATCCTTTGACACCTGTGTAATGAAACATTGTAGTTGTTAACTCTTAGAAGATGAAATAATTTACTTAATAGTTGAATTTAGTTATGTTCTATTTTTACTTTACATTTAAAAGGTAAAAAAGTTAGGGCTCTGTGAAATGAAAGACCACTCAGACTTAAATTGTGAGATGGAAAAAAGTAGTCCTTATTAAAATATAGTGTTTCACACATATCCTTTTTATTTATGCAACTATAGGAAAATAGCCTATGGAAAGTTCAAGAAAGGTAATAATTGAAAATGCTCTGAAACAGTGCTACTTAGTGTAGTTTGTGGAAGAGTTGGCATGGGTTTTGTTATTGGTCCACAACGAGATAAGATTACATCAAAATGTAAACTATATCAATAAGTACATGATTTTATTCAGTTGGCTGTTTTCTTAGAAAAATTTTCATGATGAAGTGTGTTATTTACTCTGTGGTACAAGCTCTTTTATTTCAGTGAGGACCAGCTTTAAATAGCATTGCTCTAAAACAGTACAGATTGTTTGAGTCTGCATTTTTAAGAGCACTAAGAGAGTTTCATATGTGGTTTGGATATTGGTTGGGGCAGGAGAAGCAGACAATGTAATAGGAAAGACAATTCATAATAATTATTTAGCTTTGCAGATGTTTCAAGAAATCAGTATGCTTACATTTTAGCATTCTGTCCTTATGGTGATAGATAGATAGGGATCAACATTTCCTCTAGTTCTAATATGACTAATTCATGTTGGTATAAGACACATTTAAGAACATCAGTTCTAGAGGAAGATAGACTAAGAAGCTCCAGGCCCTTGTTCCCCTACAGAAACATGAGTTTATCCAAGTAGGATAAACTCAGAGAATGACACTGAGGCACATTGTAATCAAACTCTTGAAAGCCAAAGAGAATCTTGAAAGCATCAAGAGATAATTGACTTGTCATATATAAGGAATCCTGAGTAGGATTATCAGTGGATTTCTCAAGATGCCTAGGCCAGAAGGTAGTGGGATAATATGTCAGTTGAGAATTCTATATCTAACAAATCTGTCTTACAAAAATGAGGGAGAATTTATTACATTCCCATCTGAACAAAAGCTGAGGAGTTACTGCTGCTAGACTTGCTCTACAAGAAATGCTTCAAGTTAAGAAGGATACTAGATATTGAAGTCATAGCAAAATATGAAGAGCTACAATAAAGGTAAATATATGGCAAAAAAAATCAATACTATAATGTTGGTTTGCAACTCCACTTTTTTCTATATGATTTAGAAGAAATGCATAAAAATTATAAATATGTTAATGGATACACAATATTTAAAGACGTAATTTGTGACTTCACTAATAAAGGGTAGTGTAGCTGTAAATGAGTAGTTTTTGTGTGCAGTTGAAGTTGGTATCAATTCAAATTCGATTGTTATAACTTTAGGATGTTATGTATAATCCCCATGGTAACCAGAAAGAAAATAGCTATAGAATTTACAGAAAAGAAAAGGATTCAAAACATGTCATTACAAAAAAATCAACTAAACACAAAGGAAGACAGTAATGAAGGAAATGAGGGACAAAAAAAAGCTGTAAGACAAAGTAGCAAAAGTAAGTCCATTCCTATCAGTGATTACTTTAAATGTAAATAGATTAGACTCTCTAATCAAAAGACAAATTGACATAATGGATAAAAAACATGACCCAAGTGTATGCTTTCTCAAAGAGACTCGCTTTAAACCTAAATATTGAAAGTGAAAGGATGGAAAAATGTTTCCTATCAAAATTCCAGTGATTTTGTTTTTATAGAAATAGGAAAATCTATTCTAAAATATGGAATCTCAAGGGACCCTACATAGCCAAAACATCTTGAAACAAGAACAATAGAGGTTTCACACTTCTTGATTTCAGCACTTACTACAAAGCTACAATAATCAAAATGTGTTGTATTGGCATATAGAGACTATCAGAATAGAACAATTTCAGCACTTACTACAAAGTTACAATAATCAAAATGTGTTGTATTGGCATATAGAGACTATCAGAATAGAATAGAGAGCCCAGAAATAAATCCTCATAACTTTACAACAAAAAACTGATTAAAAAGTGGATCAAGGACGTGAATAGACATTGCTCCAAAGAAGATATGTAAATGGTCAATAGACACGTGAAGATGCTCAACATCACTACTCATTAGGGAAATGCAACTCAAAACCACGATGAAATACTACCTCACACTCTTTAAGATATCTATTATCACAAAAAGAATATAAAGATAGAAAATGAGTGTTGTTAAGGCTATTGAGAAATTGCGATCCTCACGCATTGCTGGTAGGAATATAAAATGGTACAGTCACTATGGCAAATGGTGTGGTATGGTGAATCCTCAAAAAATTAAATGTAGAGTTACCATATGATCTAGCAATTTCATTTCTGGGTATAGCCAAAAGTAATGAAAGCAGGAACCCAAAGAGATATTTGTACACTCATTTTAATAGCATTATTCACAGTAGCCACAGGTGGAGGCAACCCAGGTGTCTATCAACAGATGATTGGGTAAACAAAATGTGGCTTATGCATAAAATGGAATATTATTCGGCTTAAAAAAGAAAGGCTATTCAGACATCCTACAACATGGATGAACCTTGGAAACATGCTGATTGAAATAAGCTAGACACAAAACAAATATTGTATGATTATACCTACACGATTCTGTTTAGAATAAGCAAATCCATACAGACAGAAAGTAGAATACCAGTTGCCAGGGGCTAGCGGGGAGAAGTTTATGTAGAGTTATTGTTTAATAGATAACAGGATTTCATTTGGGGAAGACAAAAAATTTCTGGAGATGGATGATTGTGATGGTTGCTCAACAATATGAATGTACTTAATGCCACTAAACTGTACACTTAAAATGGTTAAAATTGCAAATTTTATGTTATATACTGTTTCTCAATAAAAAATGTTTGGAAAAAAATAAACATAATATTATCCAGCCATTCCTCTCTACGCAAAAGAATTGAAAGCAGGAACTCAAAGAGATACTTTTACACCCAATATTCATAGCAACATTCCCAATAGCCAAAAGGTGGGAGAAACCTAGGTGTCCATTGACAGATGAGTGGATAAATATAAAAAGGAGGACAATTTTTAAAGTAAAAAATTAATAGAATTCAAAAGAAAACGACAAAATAAGCAAAGAAGATCTAACAGAGATAAGAGAAATCCCTAAATAAGCAAAGAGAATAATTCTTAGATATATTTTAAGAAAACTTTCTGTAATATAAGTGCTTGACATTAAGCTCTTGATTGCTGAGGCTCCCAATTCAAAGACATCCATCTCGTGTAAACATTGCCAGCTGTATGACAGCTACAAGCAAAACAACTAGATAAGGAACCAGACTTCCTCCACTTATGAAGTTCCCCTTTGAGAAAGCCCTGGGTAACCTAGGTAACTGACCACTTGAATGTCCCCGCTTTTCCCTTCCCATGGACTAATTTATGTTCTTGTACTTGAAACTTACCAATAAAGAATGGACCCTTGAAACCCTAGGCACCCCACCTGCAGACCCTAATAAAGGGAGAGCCCCAGGCCCGTGCTTCTTCCTTTTCTCTTTAGCTATGACCTCACTGTATGGCCCTTGGGTATGCCCTATATCTTTCAGGATCTGAATAATAAATCTTGTTCTTCAAAGTTTTCTGATGTTTTTTGCTGAGGTGTGCCCTACAATCAAAAGAACCAGAAAGGCTGGACCAGCCACAACATTGGCTCCAGGCCCCACAAGTAGTCCAGGCCCAAGCAAGTGCCTCAGGCATTCCTAACCAATAGCATTACTATCAATAGGCTAGGACTGACATGATACTTTCTTAAATATATTTAAAACTACATTTTGAAAGAGCACAATAATAAACCAGAATAACCAACACTAATATATTCCCATAAAATTACCGCATTTTAAAGAGGGGGAAAATTCTTTTGAGCATTTTGGCCAAAAAGCTGTCTTATGAGGGAGAGAAAAGTAGATTATCAGATGTTGACAGCAACACTTTATCCCAGGAGAAAGTGGATTTAAGATAGTCAAGGAAAGAAAGTGTGAACAAATGATTTTATATCCAACATAACCTTCAACTATAAAGGCACAAATCTATCTACACGCAGAAACTCAGAAAACATTGTTCCTTTGCTTCTTTCCCAAGTATCTAGAGAATGAGCTCTAGACACCAGAATGGAAATTATAAAATAGATATGAAAAATAATGAACACATTATCAAACCTGTAGGATACAGCAGCAGTTACAGGAAAATATTTAACTCTTAATGTTTATAATACCAAAAAAAGATTTTAAATGAATGTATTCATGGTACAACCACTATGGAAAATAGTATAGAGGTTCCTTAAAAAATTAAAGAACTACCATATGGCCCAGCATTTCCACTTCTGGGTATTTATCCGAAGAAAATGAAAGCACTAACTTTAAAAGATACATGCACTCCCATGTTCATTGCAGCATTATTTATAATAGTCCAAACATGGAACCTAAGTGTCCATCAGTGGATGACTGGATAAAGAAAATGTGATGTATACAGTGATCCCTTGGTATCTGTGGTGGATTGGTTCCAGGACCAATTTTGGACACTAAAATCCACAAATGCGCAAGTCTCATATAAAGTGGCATAGTGTTTGCATATAACCTACACAATCCTTCCACATATTTTAAATCTCTAGATTACTTAAAATACCTATTATGATGTAAATGTTATATAAATAGTTATACTGTATTGTTTAGGGAATAATGACAAGAAAAGTCTGTACATGTTCAGTACAGATGCATCCATTGTGGGCTGACAACATAGTACACATCAGCAACAATGTGTACACATTAAAAAAATGTGTACACATTAAAAACATTTTAAAAATGTGTAAACATTAAAAAAATATTTTCCATCTGTGGTTGGTTGAATCCACAGATATAGAACCTGTGGAGATGGAGGGCCATCTGTATATACAATGGAATATTCAGCCTCAAAAAAAAAGGAAATCTTGCCACTTATTACAACATTAATCGACCTTGAGGATATTATGCTAAGTAAAATAAGACAACGATACTGTACAATCTCACTTATACATGGAATCTAAAAACAAGACAAACTCATAGATACAGAGAACAGATTAGTAATTCCCAGGGGCGAGGGAGTGAGGTGTGAAATGAGTGAAAATGATCAAAAGGTACGAATTCCCAATTATAAAATAAGTCCTGGGATCTAATGTACAGCGTGGTAACTATAGTTAATAATACTATAATGTATATTTGAAAGTTGCTAAGATCTTAAAAGTTCTCATAAGGAAAATAATTGTAACTGTGGTGGTAGATATTAATGACCGTGTGATCATTTTGCAATATATACAAATACTGAATCATGTTGTACACCTGGAACTTATATAATGTTATATCTCAATTATATTTCAAAAAACAAAAAAATTATCAGGCCCAAATATCAGTAGGGCCAAGGTTGAGAAACCCTGATCTAGCCATTAGGTCAAGAACAGATGATAGAAATGTACTGATTGTGATTTTTGCTTGAAAAATTTGCCTTTAATTTCTTCAAGGAGTATTACACTTGAGCCTGATGGACATATTCATCAGATATCATGTTCTTCATCCTATTACCTTTTTCTTTGAATATTAAAGGACATTATAAAAACAACAAAACAAAAAAAATACATTAAAATCAATATATTCCATTAGAAAAAGGATAGAGAAAACTCTTGGTAAGTAAATAGGAAATAGTGCTTAGAAGAACATTTACAGCACTAAATGTCCATGTTTGAAAGAAGGTCCAAACTATATCTTTGAAATTTATACCATAAGAAACTGGAAAAGCCATACAATGAAATATTACTCAATAAAAAGAAACGAAGTACATGCTACAATATGGATGAACCCTGAATACATATACTAAGTGAAAGAAGTCAGTCACCAAGGATGACCACATCTATGTGTGTGTATATATGTGTATACATATATATATAGAGAGAGAGAGTCCAGAATAGACAAGTCTATAGAGAAAGAAAGCAGATTAGTGGTTGCTTGGGGATGGAGGAATTAGGGAACGATGGATAAAGGGTAAAAGGTTTCTTTGGGAGGTAATGAAAATGTTCTAAAATTGTTATGATGAATACAGAATTCTGTACAATACTAAAAGTTATCAAACTATATTTTAAATTACTGAGTTGTATGGTATGTAAATTATATTTCAATAATGGATTTCTTTTAAGGCTAGAAAAACAAAAGTAAGGAGAAAGGAACTTAATAAAGAGCAGAAATAAAGGAAATAGAAAATGAACAAACTATAGAGGAATTCGATGAAACCAAAAGCAGATTGTTTCAGTAGACCAATAAAATTGATAAAACTCTAGCAAGACTAATGAAGAAGGGAGAGAAAAGAAACATCAATGTCAGGCATCAAAAAGGGGACATTACTACAGACTCTACAGATATTAACAAGACAATAGCGGAATATTATGAACACCTACATTAATAAATTAGATAACTTACAAGAAATGGACAGATTTCTTGAAAGAGACAAATTACCAAACTTTACTCAAGAATATGAATAGCCCATATCAAGTAGAGATTGAATTAATAATTTAAAAAATTGCCACAAAGCAAAGTTAAGGCCTAGATGGCATCACTGGTAAATGCTATCAAACGTGAAAAGGAGAATACCAATCATATATAAACTTTTTGTTTTTTATTTTCAATTTCAGTATCCAGATAAAAATGATAGAAACATGCCCTTTGTTTTTGCATATTTGCTCTAATACAATTTATTAAATTTTAATGTTGAAAGGGTCTTAGAGAACATCTAGTTTAACCTCTTCATTTTATATGTGAGGAAATTGGAAAACAGAGGGGAGTGAAAACTTTCCTACTCATTTTAACAGATAACATTACCCTAAATCCAAAACCAGACAGAAAAAACAGCAAAAGAAAACTACCAATCAATATCTCTCAGGAGCATAGAGGAGAAATAACTTAGCAAAATATTAGCAAGTCCAATTCAATAATAAATAAAAAAAGGTTAATAGCCTATAATCAAGTTGTATTTATCTCAGAAATACAAGGTTTAACATTCAAAATTCAATCTATGTAATTTATCGTAGTACCTGGAGAAGAGAGACATCTGTTGATCACGTCAATAGATGCAGACAAAGGTTTTGACAAAATTCAACAGCATTTGTGGTTTAAAAAAAAAAAAAAACCTATCGAGAGACAGAAATTTCCTCAACTTGATAAAAGGCACTTAGAAAAACCTTTATCATCATATGTAAATGGTAAAAAGTCAATATTTTCTCTCTGTGTTTGAAATAAAAATGTCTGTTTTCCCTACTTCTACTTAACATTGTGCTATGGTCTGAGTGTTTGTGTCCTTTCAGAAATTCACATCTTAAAATCTTAACTCTAACTAATACCATCATATTATGGTAAAGGTGGGTCTTTGAGATGTGATTAGGTCATAAGGGTGGAGCCCTCATGAACTGCATTAGTGATACTATAACAGAACCCACAGAGCTTCTCAGCCCCTTCCATCATGTGAGGACACAAGAACTCTGACCAAGAAGAGGGCCCTCATCCAAACATGCTGGAAGCCTGATCTTAGATTTCCAGCCTCTAGTACTGTAATAAATTTGTTTATAAGCTATTCCGTCTGTGGTATTTTGTTATAATAGCCCAATAAAACACATTGTATGAAGGTCCTACTCATTGCAATAAGGTCAGAAAAAGAAATAAAAGATACATACATGGAAAAGAAGTAGTCTTTATTCATAGGTGACATGATTGTGTTTATATAAAATCCTAGAGAATCCACAAACACACAAAAATTTAAAACTAATAAAGGTTAAAAGAGTACAAAGTTCATATACAAAAATAAATTGGAAATTGAAATTTAAAAAACTTAATGTTAAACATTATAAATAGAACTAAATCTAAAAATATGTATAAGAGCTGTATATTAACAGATACAGAGCATTACTGAGCAATATTGAAGAAGCCCTAAATAGAAATATAGATCATGTTCATGGATCAGATTACTCAATATTATTCTCCCCAAATTAATCTGCAGATTCAACACAATCCCAGTCAAAATCCAAGCAAGTTTTTTTTTTTTTTTAATTTACAGGCTCAAAACTTTATATGGAAACACAAAAGATGTAGAAAAAACAATTTGGGAAAAGAGGAACAAAGTTAGAAGATTTACATGATCTGATTTAAAGACTTTTTATGAAGTAACAGCAGTCACGGTAGTGTGTTATAAAAATAGACATATAGATCAGTGGAACAGACTAGAAAGTCCAGAAGTAGACAAACATATAGTCAATTGATTCTTGGCAAAGGGGCCAAATAATTCAATAGGAAATGGATAGTTTTCGAAAAATGTTACTGGAACAATTGGCTATCTATCCATCTACTTACTTACTTACCTATCTACCTATATATCAAGCCACAACCTTTATCTTACACTATACACACACAAACTTGAAATGAATGAGATACCTATGTGAAAGGTAAAACTATAAAAATTTAGAAAAAAACACAGGAGAAAAACCTTTGTGACAAAGGTTGACAAAGATGTTTCAGGACATAAAAAGCATTAACAAAAAAATAAATTGTACTTTATCAATATTTAAAAGGTATATTCTTTGAAAGCTATTTAGGATAATGAAAGATGCAAGCTATAGACTAGATGAAAAATATTCACAAGATGTATCTGAAAAAGGACTTACATTCAGATTAATAAGAGGATAGACCAGTTTTAAAAGGCAAAAGTTTCATAGTTTACCAAGGAAGATATACAAACCCAGAAAGCATATGAAAAGATACTTATGATCCTTAGTCATCAGGAAAATGCAAATAGAACCCACCATAAGATACCATTACATACCCACTAAAATGGCAAAAATCTAACTGACAATGCTAAGTGTAAAGCAGACATGCCAACCTCTACACTATGGAGCCACCCCCTGACAACGCTAAGTGTTGACAAGGATGTGGAGCCACTGGAACTCTCATACACCACTGGTAGAAATGCAAGATGGTACAATCACTTTGGAAAACAATGTTGTAGTTTCTTATAAATCTAAACATATGCTTACCATATTGCTCATCAATTCCAATCCTTGATATTTACCCAAGAATTAAAAATATACATATAAGGACTTGCGTATGAATGGTCATAACAGCATTATTTATGATAGTTAAATGGCTAGAAACAACTCAAATTTACATCCACAGGAGAATGGATAAGCAAAGTGTGGTATATCCATTCAATGGAGTATTTCTCAGCAATAAGGCAAACATTGCATGATATATGCAATGACGACATGTATGAAACTGAAACATGCTGAGGGAAAGAAGCCAAGCACACAAAAATAAATATTCTGATTAAATTTAATATAATCTATAGTGATAGAAAGTAGATCACTCCTTGCCAGAGGCAACGGTGGGTGGGGACTGACATTAAATGGGCACAGCGGACATTTTGAAGTGAAAATGTTCTCTATACTGGTGGCAGTTACTAAGATTTGTCAAAATTCTTTGTAGTTTTGTAGTGTGTTTATGTGAATTTTATTCTGTACAAATTATCTCTACGTATGTTTTAAAAATTAGCAATTTGCCAATGTAAACCATAAATCAAAAATATCCTGACCAAAGTAGTATTTATCCCAATAATGTAAGGATGGTTCAGTATTTTAAAAATTTGTTAATAAAATCCACAGCCCTAACAAAAATAATATTCATTGTTGGAGAAAGATGTTTTACATCCATTCATGATTTTTTAAATACCCTAGAACTTTGAAAACTAGAAGTAGAAGGGGAACTCCTTAATCTGACTAGACTATAAACTTCTAGTAAATATCGCCCTTAATTGTGAAACTAGTTTTGAAGGATTCCAAATGACACCAGAAGATCAAAATGCTTGCTAGCCCTTCTTCCTTTAATATGGTTCTCAAGGGGTGCATTCCTGACAAGATGGCAGAGTAGGTAAGTGCTGAGCACATCGATATTACAACTATAGAACAGCCATCATTGAGAATCTCCTGAAGTGTAGCTGGACAAAAGTCCTATAACTAAGGATATATAGAAAAGTTACATGAGACTGGTTAGAGGGATGATGTTGTGGAAGAAGCTGGTCCCACAACCACATGTGATGGTTAAAAATTGGGAGGGATATCTTGGCTGGAGAGGGGCGAGGGGTCTCAGGCCCACATCAGGCTCCTCAGCCTAGGGATCCAGTGCCAGAAAGAGAAGATCCCATAACTTCTGGCTGTGAAAACTAGTGGAGATTATGGCTGAGACAGAGGTTACTCTTAAAACCTGTACATGAACTTACTCACTGACAAACTCACTCACTCTCAACTCCAGCATTAGGGCAGCAGCTCAAAAGGTGCCAGGGACATACTGAATTGTCTGGCTTCAGGGTGAGGGCTGCAGGGACAGCTTTCTCACATTCAGAAGTGCTGGAAGAAGAGAAAAAAACGGCATAGATGATAGAGGCTCTGTTCATCCCTCTGGCGACCAAATCAAAGTTGTGATGGTAATAAGGAGCAGCAGCAAGAAAAAATCGCCTGGGATCTAGTTGAGCAAGCCATACAACTAGGGAGAAGTCCAAGAAAGCACCCTGCAATGGCAGAAGGTAGGACGGGGTGAGGGCATAGGGCTGCACCGTGTGGAGCAGCTGAGTTAGACCGAGGCTGCGGCAGCAGCAGTGGCAGAAGCTTCTTAAAGGAGTTGTGTTTGCAAGTGGATTTTTGTGGTGACGGACCTGCTCGCTCTGAGCACCAATGCCGATTTGGCTGCGCACAGGGGGCACCAGGGACTTACAGGGAGACTTTGTCGGAGTGAGGGCTTAGGTGAGACTAACTTGGTACAGAAGTGCCGGCAGTATCCATTGTTTCTTGTTGAGCCCTCTCCTCCTCCCAGTGAGCTGACACAGTGCTGCCATAGCCAAGATGTTATCAAACTGGATAACAGAGGTCACTCAGCCCAGAGGATTCCCTGAAACTCCACCTTCCCCAACTCGCGTCCCCACCCAAGCTACATCCAGGTATATCTTCAGTGAGTCAGGTGCCCCTTGCTGAGCAGCACCTAGACTCACACTAGAGGCAGCTGGGCCTCTGTTTCTGGTGTGGCCTTTGGAGGAAACTATACGCACATGCTTACTGAATCTTAAAAGGTGGCCCTGGAGGGGCACAAGTTGGGGCTAAATTTGGCCTGCAGCTGAACACCCCTCAGGGCTGTGCCACTGGTCACCTACTTCACAAATCCACACTAATAAGACCAAGAGACTTAAAAGCTTGGCTTTGTACATAGAAACAGACATGGAAAGGCAGCCAAAATAGGAAGACAAAGAACAGAACAGAGATCCAGAAATAATGGAGTTAAGTAATCTAACTCCAGTTAAGTAATATAACTGGTTATAAAGATGCTCAATGAACTTTTGGGAAGTGAAGATAAAACCAGCAAAGAGATAAAAAACAAAAATGGAAATGGAAATTATAAAAAGGAACCAGTCTGAAATGAAGAGCACATTATCTGAGATGAAAAGTATATTAAATGGAATAAACAAAGTGAATAAAGAAAAGGATCAAATGCCCTATCCAGAGGATGGGAAAGCCAAGGACATGCAATCAGAGTGGCAAGAAAAAAGATGCCATGGCTATAAAAATAATTTAAGGAGGATATGGAACACTATGAAGGGTCTAAATATCCATCTGATTGGCCTAACTAAAGAAAATCAAGATGCTGAACAGCTGTTTGAGGAAATAATGATGGAAAACTTCCCTAACCTGGTGAAGAAAATGGACAAAAAAACTCCGGGATGCTCAGAGAATTCCAAAAATCAAGAACCCAAAGAGGCCTACACCAAGACACATCATAATTAAAATGCCAAAGGTTAAATACAAAGAAAGGATATTAAAAGCAGCTAGAGAAAAACAGACAGTTACTTATAAGGGAACACCCATAAGACTGGCAGCTGATTTCTCAAAAGAAACTATTCAGGACAGAAGGGCTTGGCACAAAATATTCGACAGGATGAAGACCCAGAATCTACAACCAAGAATAATTTATCTAGCAAAGCTATCATTTAGAGTTGAAGGACAGATAAAGAGCTTCCCAGACAAAAATAAGCTAAAGGAATTTATCAACACTAAGCCAGTATTACAAGAAATGTTGGAGGGACTTCTTTAAGAGAAAAACATGTATCAAAAACAGGAATAAAGAATGGTAACAACTACATTCCTATCAATAAATACCTTAAATGGAAGGATAAGAAAACAAGACCCCTACATATGAAAAGGAAGGGGATGGGAAAAGATATTGCTTTGATGGACCTAGAAGATATTTAAGTCAGACAGAGAAAGAAACACTATATGATTTCACTTATATGCGAAATTTAAGGAATAAAAAGAAACTAATCAAAAACAAACTCAAATATGGTGGACAATTTGGTGGTGGACAGAGGGGAGGGGACTTGGGAGGCAGGGAAAATGGGGTGAAGGCTTAAAGAAATACAATTAGTAGCTGATGGATGGGCATGAGTTTGGGGAGCACGGCATAGGGAATTCAGTTAGCATTAATACATTGGCTAGGTGGAAGGTCAGGGGAGGGAGGGAGCAATCGGGGGGATTATTTTATGAACTATATAGATATCTAACCAATGTACTGTATACTTGAAACTAATTGAAATAATTTTTTTAAAAAGTGCTGGAAGAGCCACTGTTCCTTTGTTCAGTCCTTCCACCAGCAATCCTGCACACATAGGTGGACGTCATATCTACATCTCCATCAGTCTGCCTAAACTGTTTAACCCTCCCTGGTGATTTGCTGAGATCCTGCCCCAACCAAATTGCAGGCCCACCCAAGCCACTTTCAGTGGCTTTTCCATGTAAATGGCCTATCTTAGATCATGCTGCAGACTTGACTAAAATTTCTCAAAAGGTTCACAAACTCCAAACACGTAATATCTGTCCCATACCTCTGGCACTAGTGGCAGCCAGCCTCAGTTCTTAGCTTCGCCTCTCCCAAGCACTTCCAGGCCCAGCACAAGTGGCACCCATCTGCTGATCACTTTGTGCTCATACCAAGTGGTCCCAGCCAGCACATAGGCAGCAGCTGATCTTGGCCTACACCAGAACCCCTGTCAAGAGGCTCCAGAACCAACATACCCAGGGACTGGCTTCAGACCACACCAGAGCACCACTTAACTATCTCCAACATGCAAAGGGCAAACTGGGAAGGCATCAGAGCCCTGCTAATGTGAATCCTGTTCCACAGGGTCAGCTTCTGCACAACAGTTCCTCCACTGTAATCTTCATAACCAATCAGTCTGAGGGTCAATCTCTCCCACTGATGTGTCAATAGCAATTAAGGCTTAACTACAACAGGAGGGCACACAGAACCCACACAAGGGACTTACACCTGGAGCACCTGGCTCAGGTTATCAGGAAGACCGTGCTACTAAACCCTGCAGGATACATACTCCATAAGTCCACTCTACCAAGACAGAGAGACACAACAGCTCTACCTAATACATAGAAACACAGGAAGGCAGCCAAAATGAAGAGACAAAGAAACATGTCCTAAATAAAATAACAGAACAAAACTCCAGAAAAAGAACTCAACAAAATGGAGACAAGCAATCTACCAGATGCAGAGTTCAAAACGCTTGTTATAAGAATGCTCAATGAACACCAGGGAAGAGGTGATGAACTCAGTGAGAATGTTAACTAAGAGATAGGAAACATGAAAATAGAAAACTTTAAAAAGAACCAGTCAGACATGAATACAATAACTGAAATGAAGAATATATTAGAGGGAATCAATAGTAGATTAGATGAAGCAGAGGATCAAATCAGCAATTTAGAAGATAAAGCAGAAAACACCCAATCAGAACATAAATATGAAAAAAAGAATCCAAAAAAATGAAGCTACTTTTAGGGGCCTCTGGGACAACATCAAGTATACCAACATTAGCAACATAGGGGCACCAGAAGAAGAGAGAAAGAGCAAGGAATTGAAAACCTATTTGAAGAAATAATGATGGAAAACTTCCCTAACCTGGAGAAGGTAATAGACATACATGTCTAGGAAGTGGAGTCTCAAAAGATGAACCTAAAGAGGTCCACACCAAGACACATCATAATCAAAATGCCAAAGGTTAATGACAAAGAATCTTAGAAACAGCAAGAGAAAAGCAGTTACATACAAAGTGAGCTCTCATAAGGCTGTCAGCTGATTTCTCAACAGAAATTTTGCAAGATGGAAGGGGTTGGCATGAAATATTCAAAGTGATGAAAAGCAAGGATCTACAACCAAGATTACTTTACCCAACAAAGTTACCATTTAGAATCAAAGTACAGATAAAGAGCTTTCAGACAAGAAAAGATTAAAGAATTCATCATCAAACTAGTATTACAAGAAATGTTAAAGAGATTTCTTAAGGGAAAAAATCAAATATATGAATAATTAAATGGCAACAACTACATCTCTATCAACAATTACATTAAATATAAATGAATTAAATGCTCCAATCAAAAGACATAGGGAGGCTGAATGGATAAGAAAAAAAGACCTCGCATATGCTGCCTATAAGAGGCTCTCACTTCAGACCAAAAGACACACACAGACTGAAAGTAAAGGAATGGAAAAAGGTATTTTATGAAAATGGAAACAAAAAACCTGGGGTAGCAATACTTATACCAGACAGAATAGACTCTAAACAAAGGCTATAACAAGAGACAAAGAAGGGCCTAGTGACCCACTTCTGGGTATTTATCTGAAGAAACCCAAAACACTTTGAAGGGACATGTGAATCAATATATTCATGACAGCATTATTTACAATAGCCAAGATATGGAAGCAACCTGGGTGTCTATCAACAGATGAATGGATAAAGAAGAAATGGTACATATATACAATGGAATATTACTCAGCCATAAAAAAAAAAAAACAAAAAACAACAACGAAATCTTACCATCTGTAACAACATGGATGAACCTAGAGGATATTGTGCTGAGTGGAGTAGGTCAGAGAAAGACAAATGCCATATGATTTCACTTACATGTGGAATCTAAATAACAAAATAAATAAAACAGAAGTAAACTCAGAGAATATTATGATGGCTGCCAGATGGGAGGGAAAGTAGGAGGAAGAGTGAAGCAGGGTACAGATTCAGAGGTACAAGTTGGTAGTTACAAAATAGTAATAGGGATGTGAAGTATACCACAGCAAATATAGTTAATAATATTGTAACAACCATGGATGGTGTCAGATGGGAACTAGATTTATTAGGGTAATCACTTTGTAAATTATATAAATGTCTAATCACTATGTTGAATATCTGAAACTAATATTGTATGCCAACTGTAATTAAAAAACATAAAATTATTTTAAAAAACAAAATGGTTCTCAAGGTCCTGGTAAATTGAGTAAGAAAAAGAGGTAGGCGGCAGATAGAAAGGCTCACTCTACGTGTTCCAATTGTTTTGCTAAATAGGCTGAATGCTATAATATTTTAAGACTTCTTGTCTGTAGGAATCCAACTAAGTTTCATCAGGAAAACACACTTGAGAACAATGTATGTCAACATTTGCACATGGGAGGATTCAATCTTTTGTCAAGCCTCATAGTGATGGCATTTGATTCTTCTGGGGCTTCTATGACATCTATTCATAAATATTGAGTGGCAGCATTTTTCCTTGCTGTGTAGCATCCAAACTCAGCATCTCCTATCCCTGTAGATTTTGTGACCTAATATAATTTTTGATAATCTTTTAGATTAAATTAGACGAAGTGCTATGTTATAAGCAGCTAAGTTTTATAAAGAAAAATTATGATTAAAAAGGAAAAAAATAAATGAAATTTGTCATAATTTGCAGATTATATGACTGAGTATACAGGAAAATCTGGGAAACATGCCATATACAAATAAATATAATACCAGGTTGAAATGCTACTTATGTTCAGAAGAGAAAGAATTTCTAACTTTGAAAGCCCAGTGGTGGATGCTCAGAGGTGGTAGACTCATGATTATCGTATAATCCTTTTAAATACTGATGAATTCAATTTGCTAGTATTTCGAGGACATTTGTATCAATATTCATAAGGGATATTGGTCTGTAGTTTTCTTTCCTTGTAGTTTCTTTGTCTTGCATTGGTATCAGAGTGATACTGGACTCTTAGAATGAGTTAGAAAGTGTTTTTTTTTCTTCTTCTTTTTTTTTTTTGGAAGAATGAGAATTGGTGCTGATTTTTCTTTATATATTTTGTAGAATTCAACACTGAAGCCATCTGGTCCAAGGCTTTTCTTTATTGGGAGGCTTTTTGATTATAGATTCAAACCCAAACTAGTCATAGGTCTATTCATTTTTTTCCATTTCTTTATTATTCAGTCTTCTAGATTGTGTTTTTTTAAAGGAATTTGTTCCTTTTATCTAGGTTATCCAATTGTTGGTGTACGATTGTTCATAGTACCATTACTATCCTTTTTATTTCTGTAAAAATTGGTAGTAAGGTTCCCACTTTCATTTCTGACTTAGTAGTTTAAATCCTATATTTTTCTTAGTCATTTCAGCAAAATATTTTTCCAGTGGAATTTATTCTTGGAATGCACTGATGGTACAATATATGAAATGTGATATACCACATTAATAGAGTGGAGGAAAAACCCACCTGATAATTTCAACTGATATAGAAAAGCACTGGACAAATTCAACACCCTTTCATGGTAGAAAAAAAAACAATAAACTAAGAATAAAAGGAAACTTTCTCAACATAAGTCCATGTATGAAGAATCCACGGTTAACATCGTAGTTAATGGTGAAAATCTGAAAGCTTCTTTCCTAAGATCAAAACAATGATGTCCATTACATAAAGGTCATTATATAATGATAAAAAGGTCAATTCATCAAGATAATATAACAGTCATAAATATATGCACTGAATATCTGAGCACCTAAATCTCCTAAGCAAATATTAACAGATCTGAAGGAAGAAATAAACAATAAAATAATAGTAGGAACTTCAATACCCTACTTGCAACAATAGATCATCTAGACAAATTCAATAAGAAAACATTGGCGTGGAACTGCATTTTAGACCAAATTAACCTAATAGACATATACAGAACATTTTATCAAAAAGCAGTAGAATAAATGTTTTTTTCTCAAGCACTCATGCATCATTAATGCTCCAGGATGTTTCATATGATAGATCACAAAACAAGTCTTAGCAAATTTAAGAAGATTGAAATCATACCAACTACCTTTTATAACTACAATGGTATGAAACTAGAATCATTAACAGGAGTAAAACTGGAGAATTCACAGATGTGTGGAAATTAAACACCACACTCCTGAACAAGGCATCAAAGAAGAAATCAAAGGAAAAATAAAATATTTTGAAACAAATGAGAATGGAAACACATACAAAAACTTATGGGATGCAGCAAAAGCAGTTTTAAGAGGAAAGTTTACATCAATAAACTTTCAAAAAAAGAAAGATCTCAAACAATGTGCTTATACTTTAAGGAACTAGAAAAAAGTAGAAATATGCTCGAGGTTAGCAGCAAGAAGGAAATAAAGATCAGAGCAGTAAAACATGAAATAGAGGCCAGAGTTGATTTTTTGTAAGAAACAAAATTGACAAACCTTTAGCTAGACTAAGAAAAAAAGAAATAAAATTAAAGAGGAGACAACTGATACCATAGAAATAAAAAGGATCATAAAATACTACTGTGAACAACTGTATGCCAGAAAATTGGGTAACCTAGAAGAAATGGATAAATTCCTAGAAACATACTATCTATCAAGACTGAAGTAAAAAGAAATAGAAAATCTGAACACAGCAATAATGAGTAAGGAAATCAAATAAGTAATCAATAATCTCCCAACCAAGAAAATCCCAGGAACAGGTGCTTTCCTGGTAAATTCTACCAAACATTTAAGGAAGAATTAATGCCAATGCTTCTCAAACTCTTTCAAAAAATTTGAGGAGGAGGGTACATTCCCACACTTATTTTACAAGGACAGCATTACCCTGATACCAAAACCAAATAAGAACACTACTGGTCAATAGATACAGAAATTCTCAGGGAAATATTAGCAAACTGAATTCAATGATACATTAAAAAGATCATACACCATGATCAAGTGGGATTTATTCCAAGGATGCAAGGATAGTTCAACACATGCAAATCAATGTGATATACCACATTAATAGAATGAAAGGTAAAAATTATATGATCATCCCATAGATTCAGAAAAAACACTTCATGAAATACATTTATTATAAAAACTCTCAACAAATTGGGTATAGAAGGAAAATATCTCAACATAATAAAGGCCATATATGAAAAACCCACAACTAACATCATACTCAGTGGTGAAAATCTAAAATTTTTTTTCTAGGATCAGAAACAAGACAAGTGTGCCCCCTCTCACCACTCCTATTCAACACTATATTGGAAGTCCTAGCCAGATCAATCAAGCAATAAATAAAGCCCTCCAAATCAGAAGGAAGTAAAATGGCTGTTTGCAGATTATATGACCTTATATATAGAAAATCCTAAAGACTAACAAAAAACTGTTAGAAATAATCAACGAATGCATTAAAGTTGGGCTAACATCAGAAGCACGGCAGTGTGAGGGGCCTCCCCGATCTCTTCCCTTGAAATTACAAGCTAAATATCTATAATTCAAAAATAACACCCAACCTGCACACAGGCACATCTGAGAGATCTGCATATCAGAGCATCTGAAGGTGGGCCAATAGTACAAGTCAGGAGGTGGATTAGGAGAGAGGAACAAAGGAGCTGTAATTATTAGCCATGCTCCCTGCAGGATGAGGAGGAAGGGAGAATTATAGTAGTTTCTTGGCTCTTTGAAGCCTGGTACAGGGCTGCCTGAGAGTGATCAGCATATTCCATGCAGCGGGGCCCAGTGATCAGGGCAGTGAGTAGGACAGAGACTGAGTGTGGAGGGGTGACAGCTGTGTCTTAGCAACCTCCATTGCCAGGCAGGAGGCTGAGTCACAGAGCCTGGTTGCCTCATTTCACCAGCCTAGAGTACACCCTCCCCCAATCCCACATCCTCCCAGAGCTAGCACTGAGCCCCAGGGAAATTTGCACAATGAGTACTGAAACATACACTGCAGCCAGTATCAGAGATGGGATGGTGAGATAGTGGCAAGATAGCTGAAACCCTGGGGACAGCATTACCAGATGGGAAACAGCCACACACACACACACACACACACACACACACACACACACACACACACGGCTGGCCTCTCCCAATCTACCCCACCCCCACCCAGTAAGGCTCATTCAGAAGGAAGCAGCAGAGCATTGCATTGGACTGTTGGGGTAGTAACAGGACTTCAGCGTCTTTTCAGAGGCTTGGACCCCATTCACCCATGGGGATGGAGCACTGGGATCAAGGCAACCTGGTCACAGAGGAAGCACACACTTCACCAGAGAATAAAGGGCATTTTCAACCTCAAAGTAGAGATCCAGGAGGCTTGGGCACCACCTATTGGAATCCAAAAGCAAAACCTCTTCTTATTAACCTTTTAAAGAGAGATCAGTACATAATTTTTTTTTTTTTTAATAAAAAGCAGAGTACATTTCCATTAATGCCCAGGTGGAAAAATGATCAAACACCATGAAGAGCCAAGGTGACAAGGCAGCTGAGAAAGAAAGTGAAAAATCTCCAGAAAATAAGCTGAAAGACAGAAATATGCAATTTAAATGACAGAAAATTCAAGACTGCACTTCTGAAAAAACTCGACTAGATGGAAGAAAATTCTGACCAATAGTTCAAAGAACTTAGAAACAAAAATCAACGAACAACAGGAATACTTTACCAAGGAGATTAAAACTCTAAAAAAGAACCAAATAGAACTTCTGGACATGAAGAACTCATTAAAATAAATGAAGAATGAAATATCAAGCTTAAGAAATAGAGCTGAGCAGATCAAAAAAATAATTAGTGATATCAAAGACAAATCTGGAAATGATACAGAAGGAAGAAGAGAGAGACTTGAAAGTGAAAAAAACAAATGAAAGAACTCTACAAAAACTGACACCATTGGAAAAAGCAACATAAGAATAATAGGTATAACAAAAGGCGAAGAGAGGGAAAAGAGAACAGAGAATATATTCAAATATGAAAAGAATTTCCCGAACCTATGGAAAGAATTAGATCCTCAAATCCAAGAAGCAAACAGAACACCTAATTATCTCAACCCAAAAAGGCCTTCTGAGACAAATTATATTAAAATTATATCAAAAATTAATGACAAAGAATTCTCAAGGCAGCCATGGAAAAGACAATAACTTATAAAAGTTATTTTCAGCATAAACCTTACAAGAAAGAAGGGAATGGAACCAAATATTCAAACTACTGAAGGAAAGATTACCAGCCAAGAATAATATATGCAGCAAAGCTCTCCTTTAGATATGAAAGGGAAATAAGGACCTTTACAAACATACAAAAGCTAAAGGAATTTTTCACCACAAAATAGAATGACTGACGGAGTCATTCTACCTGAAAGGACAAAAGGACAAAAAAAAAAAAACAAAACACACACACAAAAAAATAACTATGAGTAAGATGACTAACGGGCAAACAGAAGTAGGAAAGTGCAGGGTATTAAGAACAGGATATTTATAAGTTTAAATATTACATAATCATTCAAGGTAAAAAAAAAACTTTAAAAAGAGAAGACAACAGCTACTGCAACTTAGAGATGAATGCACAGCATAAATAGGGATAATCTGAGACAACAAAAACATAGGAGTAAAAATCCTAATCTGCAAAGGGGAATGGAGATAAGGCACATGTAGAAGAAAAAGGACTACTGTATGTGTGTGTGTGTGTGTGTGTGTATGTGTGTGTGTGTGTGTGTGTGTGTGTGTGTGTGTTTAATTTTTTCACATAAGCTTAATGGTAACCATACACAAAAAATCCAGAACTGAAACATGTAATGTAAAATAAGATGAAACAGAGGAAAAATCATAAAACAGAACCAAATTAAAATGATAGAAACAAGGACAAAGAAACAATAGAGACACCGAGCTACCAGATAAAAGATAAAATGGCTATATAAGAACTCCATATTTCAATAATCACTCTACAGATAAATCGACTGAACTCACCAATAATAAGGCGCAGAGTAGCAGGTTGGTTCAAAAACCAAAACCCCAAAATATGCTGCTTTCAAGAGACACATCTCAGCTGCAAGGACAAATGTAGACTCAACATGAAAGGATGGAAAACAATACTCCAAGCAAACGGTATCCAAAGAAAATCAGATTTAGCCGTACTTATTTCTAATGAAATAGACTTCAAGATAAAAGAGGTAATGAGATAATGATGGACACTTCATAATGACAAAGGGGACCATACATCAAGAAGACATAACACTTATCAAGATATAAGCTCCCAATCAGTGAGCACCAAAATTTATAAAACAACTTCTAACAGAACTAAAGGAAGAAAAAGACAAAAACACAATTTTAGTAGGGGACCTAAATACCCCCATTGTCAGCTATGGACAGATCATACAAACAGAAAAATCAATATGGAAATATCCTTAAATGACACATTAGACCAATTGGACACAATCTACATTTACAGAGCCTTTTATCCCAAAACATCGGATTACACATTCTTTGTTAGTGCACACAAAACATTCTCAATAGACCATAAGTTGGGACAAAACTGGCCTCAACAAATTTAAGAAGATTGAAATCATATCAAGAATATTCTCTGACCATCATGCTTTGAAACTGGAGATCAATTGTAAAAAGAAAGTGGGAAGAATCACAAATAGTTGGAGATTAAGCAACATGCTACCAAGAACGACTGGGTCATAAAATAAAAGGAGAGATCAAGAGACACATAGAAACAAATGAGAATGAAAATAAAACATCAAATTTTTTGGAACTCAGCAAAAGCAGTAATGCGGAAATTTCATATAATTACAAGCCTATCTCAATAACAATATCCCAAATAAACAACCTAACATTACATCTTAAAAAACTAGAGAAAGAACAAACGAAGCCCAAAGTCACCAGAAGGAAATAGTTAAAATTAGAGCAGAGTTAAATGAAATTGAGAACAAAAAGACAATAGAAAAGAGACAATATGCAAGAAAGAGCTGGTTCTTTGAGAGGTTTAACAAAACTGACAAACCCCTGGCTAGACTCACTAAGGGAAAAAGAGAAAGCACACATATAAAATCAGGGATGAAAGAGGAGAAATGACAGACATCATAGGAATACAAAGGGTCATACAAGAATACTGTGAAAAAGTATATAACACCAAATTTAACAACCTAGAAGAAATAGACAAGTACTTAGAAAGATATAACCTTCCTAGACTGAATCAAGAATTGGAAAATCTAAATAGACCGATCAGCAGTATGAAAATTAAAACGATCATCAAAAACCTACCAAAAACCAATAGTCCAGGACCAAATGGCTTCACCAGTGAATTCTACCAAACATTTAAAGAAGATTTAATACCTGTTCTTCTCAAAGAAGAGGAAGCAATACTTCCCAACTCATTTTATGAGGCCAATATTACTCTGATACTAAAACCTGGTAAAGATACACAAAGAAAAAAACTACAGACCAATCTCTCTCTTGAGCACAGATGCAAAAGTCCTAAATAAAATACTAGCAAATTGACTACAACAACACATGAAAAAGATTATACACCATGATCAAGTAGACTTCATCCCAGGGACACAGGGATTGTTTAACATACACGAATCAATTAATGTGATATATCAAACAAAATAAAGGATAAAAATCATATGAGCATATCAATAGATGCAGAAAAAGCATTTGAAAAGTTACAGCATCTATTTATGATTCAAACACTTAAAATAAAATGTGTATAGAAGTACCCCAATGTAATAAAGGCCATATATGACAAACACTCAACTAACATCATACTTATTGGTGAAAAACTAAAAACCTTCCCTTTAAGACCAGGACAAGACAAGGCTGTCTGCTATCACCACTATTATTCAATATTGTATTGGAAGTCCTACCTAGAGCAATCAGGCAAGAGAAAGAAAGAAAAGGCATCCAAATAGGGAATAAAGAAGTCAATTGTCATTTTTTTTTGCAGATGACATGATTTTCTCTATAGAAAAACTTAATGACTCCACCAAAAATCTTTTAGAAATAAACAAATACAGTAAAATTTCAGGATATAAAATAAATGTACAAAAATCCATAGCGTTCCTATACTTTAACAATGAATTTACAAAAATAAAAGATAAAAATTCCTTTGCAATTGCAACAAAAAGAATAAAATACCCAGGAATAAGCCTAATGAAGCATTAAAAGAAATCAAAGAAGATACAAAGAAATGGAAAGATACTCTGTGCTGATGGATTGGAAGAATCAACATAGTTAAAACAACCTTATTACCTGAAGCATTATACAGATTTAATACAATCCCCATCAAAATCCAATGGCTTTTTTAAAAGAAATAGAAAAATCAGATATGTATAGATGCACAAAGGACCCCGAATAGCCAAAGAAATTCTGAGAAAAAAAAAGGCTAAAGGTATCACTCTGCCTGACTTCAAATTATACTACAAAGTGACAATAATAAAAACAGCATGGTATTGACAGAAAAACAGACACGTAGGCCAGTGGAACAGAATTGAGAGCCCAGGAATAAATCCCCATATATATGGGCAAGTAATTTTCAACAAAGAAGCCAAAAACATACAATAGAGAAAGGAAAGCCTCTTCAGTAAATGGTGCTGGGAAAATTAGAATGCCATATGCAAAAGAATGAAACTAGACCACTATCTGTCACCATACACCAAAGTTAACTCGAAATGTATCAAGGACTTGAATATAAGACCTGAAACAATAAATTGCATAGAAATAAAAATAGGTACTAAACTGATGGACCTTGATTTTAGAGAGGATTTTATGAATTTGACCTCAAAGGCAAGGGAAGTAAAAGCAAAAATAAATGAATGAGACTACATCAAACTAAAAAACTTCTGCATAGCCAAAGAAATGTCAACAAGGCAAAGAGGCAACCGTCTGAATGGAAGAATATATTTGCAAACAACGCCTTCAGTAAGGGCCTAATATTCAGAATATATAAAGAATTCATACAAATCACTAATAAAAAAATGAACAATGCAATTAAAAAATGGACAGAGGACCTGAACAGACACTTCTGCCAAGAAGACATACAAATGGACAACAGACATATGAAAAAATACTCAACTTCACTGGCTTTTAGGGAAATGCAAATTAAAACCACAATGAGACAACACCTCACCCCTGTTAGAATGGCTATCATCAACAGGACAAGTGATAACAAGTGTTGGAGAGGATGTGGGGGAAAAAGGAACCCTCATACACTGTTGGTGGGAATGTCAATGGGTACAACCACTATGGAAAACAGTATGGAGGTTTCTCAAAAAACTAAGAATAGAATTACCATATGCCCAGCAATACCTCTTCTGTATATCTACCCGCTAAACCTGTAAACACTTATCTGCAAAGATATATGTCTCCCAATGTTCATAGCAGCATTATTCATGGTGGCCAGAACATGGAACCAACCAAAATATCCCACAATAGATGATTAAAGATGTGGTACATACAGACAATGGAATATTATTCAGCCATAGGATGAAATACTGCCATTTGCAGCAACATGGATGGATCTTGAGCTAATCATGCTAAGCAAAATACATCAGACAGAAAAAGTCGAGAACCATATGATTTCACTCATATGTGGGATGTAAAACCGAAAGTAATGAACAAACATGATAGAGATTCATGGACACAAATAGTGGATTAGTAGTCACCAGAGGGAAGGTGGGGAGCAGGTGGTAGACAGGGGTAAAGGAGGTTAAATAATTGATAATGAAAGGAAATTAACTTTGGGTGATGAACACATAATGCAATATACATATGACATATTGTTGAATTGTACACTTGAAACTTATTTGATTAACCCATGCTACCCCAAAAATTTTAATTAAAAAATGCAAAAAAAAAAAAAATGCAGTGAAGTTGCAGGATATAGAATCAACATATCCTGCAAATGAATTGCATTTCTATACATCAACACTGAGATATCTATCTGAAAAAAAAATTGCATTCACAACAGCATCGGATATGATAAAATTCTTAGGAATAAATTTAATCGAGGTGATGAAAGATCTGTATATTGAAAACTATAAAACTTTGATTAAAGAAATTGGAGATGAATAAAAAATGGAAAGATGTCATGTGTTCATGAATTGGAAGAATTAATATTGTTACAATGTCCATACTGCCCAAAGAGGTCTAGATTCAACGCAATCTATCAAAATTCCAATGGCATTTTTCATGGAAATAGAACAATCCTAAAATTGTGGAACCACAACAGACCCTGAATGTCCAAAGCAATCCTGAGAAAGTATACTAAAGTTGGAGACATAGCACTTCCAGATTTTGAACTATATTCCAAAATTATAGTACTCAAAATAGTATGGTATTGTCATAAAAAACAGATGCATTATCAATATATTAGTAGAGAGCTCAGAAACAAACACATGCATACATGGTTAATTTATGACAAAGGAGCCAAGAACACACAATGAGGAAAGGACAGTCTCTTTAATAAATGGCGGTTTGAAAACTGGACATCCACATGCAGAAGAATGAAAATGGATCACTATCTTATGCCATACACAAAAAACAACTCAAAATGGATCAAACACTTGAGCATAAGACCTAAAACCATAAAATTAGTAGAAAACATAGGCAGTAAATTCTTTGACATTGGTCTTGGTTATGATTTTTTTTGGATTTGACACCAAAAGTGAAGACCACAAATACAAAAATAAACTAGTGGACTATGTCAAACTAAAAACCTTCTGTGAAGCAAAGGAATTCATCAAAAAAACAAAAAGGCAACCTACCAAATGGAAAAAAAAAATTTGCAAATCATGTATCTGATAAGTGGTTAATACCCCTAAAATACGGAACTCACACAATTCAATAGCAAAAATGCAATCTGATTTTTAAAATGGGTAGAGGATCTGAATAGACATTTTTTCAAAGAAGAGATACAGATGGCCAACAGATAGATGAAAAGGTACTCAACATAATTAATCATCAGAGAAATGCAAGTCAAAACCACAATATATCACTTCACAATTGTTGGAATGGCTACTATTAAAAAGACAAAAAACAAGTATTAATGAGGATGTGGAGGAAAGGGAACACTTGTGCACCATTGGTAGAAATGTAAATTGGTGTCTCCACTATGGAAAACAGTATAGAGGTTCCTCAAAAAATTTAAAATGGAACTACCATATGATCCAGTATCCCACTTCTGGATATATACCTGAAGGAAATGTAATCAGGATATCGAGATGTCTGTACTCCCATGTTCACTGCAGCATTATTCACAATCACCAGTATATGGAAATAACCTAAGTATCCATCTACAGATGAATAAAGAAAATGGGAGATATATATACACACACACAGGAATATTACACGCACATACAGGAATATTATTTAGCCATGCGAAAGAAGGAAATCCTGCCATTTGTGACAACATGGATGGACCTTGAGGGCATTATGTTAAATAAAATAAGTTAGAGAAAAATAAATACCATATGATAACACTTATATGTAGAATCTAAAAAAGTTGAAATTGTAGAAACAGAGAGAAGAAGAGTAGTTGCCAGGGGTTGGGGGCTGAGGAAATTGGGGAGACATCAAAGGGTACAAACTTCTAGTTATAAGTTCTGGGGATGTAATGTACAGCATGGTGACTATAGTTAACAATATTGTGTTAAATATTTGAAAGTTGCTAAGAATATTGGGGCCAAATGTTCTCACCACAAAGAAGAAATGGTAATTATGTGAGGTGATGGAAGTGTTAACTAACCTTACTGTGGTAATGTATAAGTGTCTCAAATCAATACAATGTACATCTTAAATTTATACAACGGTACGTCAATTACATTTCAATAAAGCTGGGGGAGCAGGGAAACTGGGCAAACAAGGACATTTCTCCAAGGATTAATACAAATGACTAATAAGTACATGAAAAGATACTCGACATCACTAATCGTTAGAGAATGCACATCAAAACCATAATGAGATACTACTGCATACCGCGTAGGGTGGCTATTGTCAAAAAAAAGGGGCGGGGCAAATAAGTGTTGGTGAAGATGTGGAGAAATTGGAAGCCTTATGCACTACTGGGGGGAATGTAAATGGTGTAGCCACGGTGAAAACAGTATGGTTCCTCAAAAAGTTAAGCATAGTATTGCCATATGATCCAGCAAATCCAGTTCTAGGTATATGCCCAAAAGAACTGAAAAGAGAGACTTGAATGAATATCTGTGCACCAATATTCATAGCAGCATTATTCACAATAAAGTATTGATACATGCTATAATATGGATGAAACTTGAAAACATTATTGTAAGTGAAACAAGCCACACACAAAAGGCCAAATATATATGATCCCATTTCTATGAACTATCTAGACTAGGCGGATTCATAAGGACAGAAGTAGAACAGTGGTTGCCAGAGGATGGGGCAATGGGGAATTATTGGTTAATGTATATAGAGTTTCAATTTGGGATGGTGAAAAAATTCTGGAGATGGATGGTCATGAGAGTTGAACAACATTGTGAATGTATGTAATGCCACTGCATTGTACATTTTAAAATTGTTAAAATGCTGTTTATTGTTATACATGTTTTACCACAAAAAATTTAAGATATCAAAAAATGGGGAAAATACTATTAATAGCTCTAGTAACAATTGTGTCAGCAGAAAAATCCTCAAAATTAAAACTTATCAAATATTATCTGTGATTTTGCATTTGCCAAAGGCAATTGACATTGCTCTCAATGATATGAACTGAAAATGAAGTTAATAAAAGTATAAATTTTGGTGACCTAATAAATGAATTTACTGGAAAGCAAGTCAGAAATATCTTATAATCAATCAAGATATCACATATTAATAAGGCACTACATATTGTACTAAATAAATTATACACGAATATTTTTGTAATTTGTAAGTTTATATTGTTACTCAGTTATCACTATTATCCCAATATATTTTACAAGTAATAAAACATTTTAGTTCCTTTAATGGCACTTTTTCTTGATTTTTTAAAAGGAGCTCCACACTTTCATTTTGACTGAGTCATTTAACCTTTGTAGCTCAGTTTTCTCACCTCTCAAATGGCTATATTTATTCTGCTTTGTAGAACTGATGTGGAAATACATACCTACACCCATGCGTGGTGGTCTGAAAAGTATAGATACTTTAAAACATTGGTGGTACTGTTGTTCATACGAAATATTTTTAACCACTACCCTTTTTGGAGTCTGAGTCTTTAGACAAATACATCTCTTATCTAAAATGAAGAAATCTAATTCATCATTTTCTATGGAGCTTTCCAGACTTTTGAGAGAGAAGCTAAATGACTCATTTGGTCCATAAAGTTATTGTTTTTATAGGCTACTGATTTCACAATGGAATTCATTTCTTTAAATGACTAAAAGCAAAGTGTAAACTGAAAGTGATGTCAAAACACGACTTCAGTGAACATTTTTAAAGCCTAAAATTTCAGTCTATGGCAACATGCCTGATCTCGTCTGATCTCAGAAGCTAAGCAGGGTCAGGCCTGGTTAGTATACTTAGATGGGGGACCACCTAGGAATACCAGGTGCTGTAGGCATTAAAAAAATAAAACAAACAAACAAAGCGAGCCTAAAATTTCAAATAGTGTTTCTGATAAACTCTCTGACTTTTAAGCAACTCAACAGTAAAACACTAGGAGAGCTGAGTTCTCCCAGTACCATTCCTGGGCGATTTGTAGATATCACACAAAAATGCCCCAGCACTAGGCTGGCTACAGTGATGAGCTCTGCCAGATTATTGTCACAGTCTGACAATAAATATCCTGACCATTGGTACAGGTGACACGGTTAACCCACTGTCACTGAGGTTTCCCTGAATCCTTTATATATCCTCTGAATCTCTCTAGAGACTATATGTAGGTGACTGGCTTAGGGCTGCAGCTAGGACCCTAGTTCAAGCTCTCGGGTCAAAAGCCTGGCCTTGAAAGGCCAAACTTGTCACTGATCAACAGGTTAACAAGCCAGTTGGGGTAGAATCCCTATTGCTGCATGCACTGCTCATGCCTTCTAGAAGTTGACCAACATCTCCCTCCTCCAGAACTGTGGAATCTACTTTGAAATGTTCTCTCTCACTAGCCATCCCTCCCACTGCCTAACCTTTGCCCTTTCTAATTGCCCTGATCTCATCCCAACCTCCATAGCTATGTTTAAAGTCCACCTCTGGTGAACACACAGATCGAGTGCTGCAGATAACCCCTTCCCAGTTCTGCCCGACATCAGGCCGGCGGACTATGTAACTGGGTTTTCCAGGACGGTGGCTGGGGCTTGAGGAGAGACACCTACCTGGCTACAGGATGAAGCTAGCCACCAGCTTCTTGATTTTGTGGCTCAGCCTCGGGCATGGCCTGGCACAGAGCGACACCAGCCCTGATGCAGAGGAGACCTATTCAGACTGGGGCCTTCGGCACATCCGGGGCGGCTTCGAATCTGTCAACAGCTACTTTGATTCCTTTCTGGAGCTGCTGGGTGGGAAAAATGGAGTCTGTCAGTACAGGTGCCGATACGGTGAGTGCACTGTTTCTTTTCCTGTAAAAACTATTGCTGGTGGACCTGGGAAGGGCCAGCACGGGGTCATGATCGGTCATGCACTTTTTTGCTACCATCCACCTGTTAGGTAGGGTTGCCAGATTAAGCAAATGAAAATATAAGACACCCAGTTGAAATATTTGGGACACACTTATATTGACAAGTTATTGGTGGTTTCTCTGAAATCCAAATTTCACTGTGCTTCATGTATTTTATCTGGCAAACCAACTCCAAGAGGTTTTTGGAGACTTGTTTCCTGGGGACATTTTAATGAGCTTTCCTTATGATGATACTTCAGGAAAAGGCAGCATGGGTGGGGAGGAAGAAGATGAGAGGTCTGTGCAAGGAGGAGTTCCTAGGGATGAAAACTGAAGCTGAACGGTCAGAGAAACTTCTGCCAGGGGTGAAACAGCCTCCTCAGTCACTCTGTGCTGAGCCTGGAAGTGGATTCCTCTTCTTTCCTATGCTGTTTGCACCTTCCTTCCAGCTTTGTCAGTCTTTAATGAGCATCAGTTTTCTGACTCTCCACAGAGAGCTGTCCCTCCTGCCGATGCCTCAGTCAGTGATGGCAGGCCTTCGGTGGGTAGGCAGGGCTTGCAGCCAGCCCATCAGGGATCAGGGCCTGAGGGGGCCTGGGACTGCCCTCAGGCCTGATGTCAAAAGTAGAGTTGTGAACAGGTAGGAGCACTACCTTGCCTCAGTTGTAAACAGGATATCTGGGAGCCAGGGTGTGGGCCTGGCTGCCAAAGAGGAACCCCTGGGGCCAGTTCTTCACTTTGCACTGGAAATCCACGTAATGGGGGCACAATACAGAGCCCTGGACCTTGCAGCTGGGTGGAAGGGGGAACCTTCAAGAGCATACAGTCTCCTATAGCATTGGTTTTATGGTTTATCAAGTGTTTCATCATGAGATTAGAGATAAAAATGGAGAGTCAGTTTAGCCTATCAGGAAAACAGTGAGAAATGTTTTCTCCTAACATTCAACAGATAGAACTCAGCTTTG
Organism: Pteropus alecto; assembly: GCF_000325575.1. Classification (NCBI taxonomy): domain Eukaryota; kingdom Metazoa; phylum Chordata; class Mammalia; order Chiroptera; family Pteropodidae; genus Pteropus; species Pteropus alecto. Next base: position 11,459,299 of record NW_006438113.1, read on the forward strand.
AGAGAGACTCAAAAGAGCTATATACCTGTAGACTCACCCAGTCTCCCTCATTCTCTTTTGCAAAAGAAATTGCTTCCTTGTAAACTGAGAGTGACTAGGAGACAATGGTTAACCATTTCTCCAGAACCAAAGTTTTGCAGCATAGAAATTTGAACCACATACTGATATCGTGAAAAAGGAAGCTGCATCCTCTCTGTGAAGATTCCACAGGGTAAAAAACCTGGACTATGCTAGGACCCACCTGGATCCCTAGCCATGTCTTTGTCCAAAGTAGGTTGGACAAAAGCAGAGATGCCTGGTCACTGGACTGTGCTCACCTAGTTTGTACACATGGGGAAGGAAAGGAGTAAACTTGCTTCAGATGTCAACACAGGGGCTCTTTTCCTTCCCAGAGGCAACGCAAGATTTAGGTCTGTGGTTCAGCAACTAGATAACAGCGGGAATTTTTTAGGAAAACAAGAATCAAACCTCTTCTTCCTTCTTTAACAAAATAGCATTAAGAGATTTCAGCAAATTCTGGTTGCAAGCCTCTACCTGGGCAGGGTTGGTGTCAGCAGACACTGGTGGGGGATGGGAATAGTCAACACAGAGATTGCAGGAAGGTAAATAACTCCACTCACTCTGCAAAACAGAACCTGTTTAAGGAGGGGCCCGAAAAACAGAGGAAAGTCTTGTTACCTCTGGAACCCAGTGGAGCCAAGAACCTGGAGGCAGTGCCCAAATGGTTCCAAATATCTTCTCAAGTTGATCGTGAATCAAGCATTCTTTAGAACAGATAACGCCTTGTAATGAACTGGGTCCTTGTGTTTTCAGTTCGCTTTGTGATACACTTCTTGCGCACAACGCTTCTCTCATCTCTTTAAAGCAGCGGTTCTCCAACTCGCCTGGGCTTTAAATCCTGTTGGAGGGCTTGTTTAAACAAACTACTGGGCCCCTATCCCTGGTGTTTCTGATTAGGTCGGTCTGGGGTGAGGCAGGAATTTGCATTTCTAAGAGTTCCCAGGTGATCTTGGTGCTGCTGGTCCTGGGACCATACTTTGAGGAAAAAAAAAAAAAAGCTTTATAAGCTGCAATTTTTTGCCAGCAGGAGCAATTTAGCCACAATTATTCTACAAGAAAAAAAATTTTCTATTTTATATGTACTTACTACTACCAATCATACCTCAGAGATGTGGGTTTGGTTCCAGACAACTGCAATAAAGTGAGTATCATGATAAAGCGAGTTGTAATCTTTTTGCTGGGGAGGGTATTGCCTTCAATTTGTAAAAAAACACAACACCTGTGAAGTGCAATAAACTGAAGTATGCCTGCCTGTACTTAAAACAGTGGTTCTCTACCTAGGCCCTCCACTTAGAATCACCTGGGGATGGGGGGAGTGCTTTAAAAACTCCTGCCACCCAAACCAATTAAATCAGAGTCTCCATGGGTCTGACTCAGACATGAGTATTTTTTTTTTAAACAGGGCAGCAGTCCTCACAGACAGGAAGCAGTGGGGTGTACCCAGAGTTCCCAAGACACAGTCTGTCAGCCAGTACCTCATCATAATCTTACTTTCCTCTTGCCTTCGGGAGCAATACTTAACCCCCTTTCCCTTTTCTTCCAATTTAAGAGGTCATTCTTAGAGAACTTCAGCCTCTAGTTTGTTCAGACAAGTAAAGATGTGTATATTGGTAGCCTACGATAGTGTGTCCACATTGTTTTCTACACTTCTTTAATCTATAGTAATTCGTTTTTCTGTCAACACACAAAATCTAGTCAAAGGATCGAACTCTAAATATAAGGAGATTTAGCACATATCAATAACATACACAGTACAACTAGTATAAGGGGTTCACACCTATGTGAACGAGTTTCTCTCTCCCATCCAGAGATTCTGATTCAGTAGGTCTGTGGCAGGACCCTGGAACTGCACAGGTGGTCCTTGGACCAGACTTAGAAAAATACTAATAACGGAAAAAATATGGCTTTGAATTGGGCAGTTTGGTGGGGAATCCCACTGCTGGTGACCTTAGGCAAGTAACCTAACTTTCTCAACCTTCCATTCCTCATGTTTATAAATAATGTTACTAATACCTACTTTGCAAGGTTGTAAAAATTAAAGATAATAAAGGACTAGTGCTATGTATGGAGCGCGGCAGGTACCAAACAAATTTTATAAACGTGATGTAAAAGACGGTCTGGTGAATAAGTTAACATACGTTCAGATTCTTCCAGTTCTCTTTCAGCATGAAATAACAAAACAGAACAAAACACAAAAATCCCAGTGGCTGAACAATACCCTCTCAGCTCCTGGAAGAAATCATCGAATTCTGACTTAAGTGTTCTGTGCCTTTATAAAGGTCTCTGGAGCTGGGTCTCTAGAGCAGAATGTCTGTTTCTTATAAATCATGACTAGAGATACTGTCCACACTGTCATACTTTGAATATTTCATGCCAACTCCTTCCATCTTGCAAAATTTCTGTTGAGAAATCAGCTGTGTGAGTCCTATGGGAGCTCACTTTGTACATAACTAACTGATTTTCTCCTGCTATTTTTAAGATTTTCCCTTTGTCTTTAACTTTTGGCATTTGTGCTAATTTTGGTACACTTGATATTGTCCCAGAGGCCCCTTAAACTAGCCTAATTTTTTTGGATTCTTTTTTTCTGATTGGGTGTTTTCTGTTTTCTTATATTCTAAATCGCTGATTCACTCCTCTGCTTCATCTAATCTGTTGATTCCCTCTAATGTATTCATTTTATTTCGTATATTCTTCATGTCTCACTGGTTCTTTTAAAAGTTCATATCTCTATTTTCATGTTTCCTATATCTTTGTTAACATTTTCACTGAGTTCATCTACTCTTTCTCTAAGTTCCTTGATTATAACAAGTGTTTTGAACTCTGCATCTGGTAGATTACTTGTCTCCATTTTTTTGAGTTCTTTTTCTGGAGCTTTGTTTTGTTCTTTTATTTGGGACTTGTTTCTTTGTTCCCCATTTGGCTGCTTCCTATGTATTAGGTAGGGCTCTTATGCCTCCTGTTCTTAGGAGAGTGACCTTATGTAGTAGGTGTCCTGTGGGGCCTAGTGGAGCACCTGAACTGGGTTACCAGGTGTGTCCCTCTTATGGATTGTGTGTGCCCTCTTGTTGTAGTTAAGCCTTAGTTGCTGTTTGCATATCATTAGCGGGGATTGACTCTTGGGTTGATTAGTTGTGAAGGTTGGCCAGTGACTATAGTAGAAGAGCTGTTGTGCAGGGGCTGACCCTACAGAGTAGGATTCACTTTAGCAGGCTCTGGTACCTGCCCAGTCTGTCATCTTTGAGTCTGTCATCCTCGGATGTAGCCCCAGGTAATGCTCTGCCTCAGTCTGAAGTGGGCCACCAGACATGTTGGCTCTGGGACCCCCTGGGAGGGGCCCCACCACAGTTCAAGTATAGCTGCAGATTGTGCCCTGCCTGGGGCCACCTGGCATGAGCCACCAAGCAATCTGCAGATGGCCACCACCTATGCTGAGCTTGGATGTTCCTTGAGAGGCCAAGCTGAGAACTAAGGCCGGCTGCTGCTAGTGCCAGGCTTGAGGTTGTTCAGCCAGAGGTATGAAGCACACGGAAGCCAGATCCTGCTTATTTGGGGTTTGTGAATCTTTGAGAGGTTTTAGGAAAGTTGCAGCATAAGCCAAGATGGACCATTTGCATGGAAAAGCCACTGAAAGCGGTTTGGGTGGGCCTGCAATTTGGGTGGGGCAAGGTGTCAGGGAATCACCAGGGCAGGGTGAACAGAATTAGCCAGGCAGGTAGAGACTCAAAAATGGCAGCCACCAACGTCTGCATGCTGGGTGGGGGAGAGGCCCAACTAAGGTACAGTGACTTTTGCCAGCACTTCTGTCTGGGAGAAAGCTGCCCCTCCAGCACTTTCCCTGAAGCCAGACAATTCAGTTCCTCCCCATATGCCCCTGGCATCTTTTGAGCTACTGCCCCAGCACAGGAGCTCAGAGTGAGTGAGTTGGTTAGCGAGTAAATATGCACATGGGCCCTTTAAGAGAAGCTCCTAGAACTCCCACGGCCCTCCATCTCACTCAGCCATGATCTCCACTGGTTTTCACAGCCATAAATCTTAAGAACTTCTCTTCCTGGCACTAGAACCTGAGCCGAGGAGCCCAGTGTGAGGCTTGACCTCTTGCTTCTCTGGGAAGACCTCTGCAGCCAACATATTCCTCCCAATTTTTAAACGTCACACTTGGTTGTGGGACCAGCCTATTTTGCATCTCTACCCCTTCTACCAGTCTGGTGGTGGCATCTCCTGTATATCCTTAGATGTAGAGCTTCTGTTCAACTAGACTTCAGGAGATTCTCTGTGATGGTTGCTCTGTAGTTTAGTTGTAATTGTGATGTGGTCATGAGAGGAGGCAAACACAGCATTTACCTACTCTGCCAACTTGACCAGAAACTCTGTATCACACAGTTTCTGAGAGTCAGGAATTTTAGAGTCACTCTGCTGGGTAGCTGTGGCTCTGAGTTTCTCATAAGGTTGTAGTCAGCTGATGCTGCAGTCTCTGAAGATTTGACTGAAGCTGGAGGATGTCCTTCCAAACTCATATGGCTGTTGGCAGAAGGCTTTAGTTCCTTGCCACATGGACCTTTCCATGGGGCTATTTGTGACATGGCTTCTCCCAGAGTGAGTGATGACAGAGAATGACAGAGTGTGCAAGCCCAAGATAGACGCTGTAGTCTTTTATGACCTAATCTTGGAAGCTGTGTACCTCCGCTTCTGCCAAATTCTCTTGGTCACACAGACAATCCTGGGACAATACACAAGCATATGAATACCAGGAGATAGGGATCATTGGGGGCAATCTCGGACCACCCTCTTATGCACATGTTGTACCACAGCAACAAATACCCAAACTGACTGCGACAGAAATTGCTTGTTTTCCTCTAATATCCTTCCCCTTTTCTGTAATAATATGCCCCTCCTCCCAACTTTAAGGCTCATTGGATGCCTCCTTTAGATGCCTCCATTGTCCACCTTTACAACTAAGTGCTGCCATTTGATTAAGGTCTGGCCAAAGGGAAGTAAGTAATGTAGGGTGTTTATCGAAGAGAGGGTCTGTGACCCTTCTTTGTCCTTCTTCCATCCTGCTGCTTTTAAAATAGATGTGTTAGATGAAGCTCCATCTTGAATCATGAGAGCCAGGGCTATATTCTAGGGCTGGTAGAGCAAAAAGTTAGAAGCAGTCTGGCTTCCAGAAAAGTACAGATTTACTATACCAGCCATATGATCTTTAATTCTGAATTTTTATGAGCTATCCCACCTTGTGTAAGCATCTGAATAGTCCAGTATGTAGGAGATATAGTAGATATATGGAGAAAATTATAACACTCTACTGAAGAACCTAAAGGAAGGCTAAGTAAATGGAAAGCTATCCTATGTTTGGGAAATATAGAATATACTAAGAAAGTCAGCTATCTCCAAATTAATCTATTAATTCAATGTATGTTCAAGCAAAATCCTGACAATCTCTTATAGAATATACTGAGTTGACTCTAAAATTCATATGTAAGAATAAAGGTCCAAGAGTAATCAAGACAATTTTGAGGAATAATAGGAAGGAGGGCTTTAGAACATAGACTTAAAAATTCAAACAGAAAGACAGAATGAAAAGGGGCTCCAAATGTACTTGTAACATTTAATTAAACAGAAAAAAATATATATAGCAAGTTTGGCAATGTTAACCTTTATTGTGTTTGTGTAGTGGCTTCACGAGCATTTGTTTTTGATTTTTCTTCAGTTTTGAAATATTTCATAATAAAAATAATTAAAAGTAAAATACCTGGTAGACGAAGATTAAAGAAAAGAAAGAAAATGTCATGTGCCTCATTCTGAGGATTAATTCTTAGCATATTTCCTCAGTCTTATGCTATGTCTTGCATCTACTAAAAAGTGGTAAAGGAGTGTAGAAAAAGAACACGGGCTTGGGAATCAAACAGGAAATCTGGATTTACATCCTACTTCCCCTACTTACTATATGACTTAGGGAAGTTACCCAACCTCTTAGCCTCATTTTTCTTATCTGGATAGTGGGACAAAACTACTCACTGGAGATGACTGTCCTGAGATCATTTTAGGACTTCATTCAAGGTTATCTTTATCTATGATGACTACCATTGACACAACTGACAAAGCTTCCTTCTATGTATTTGCAAGATCATAAAATAACTAAAAAGCTATGTAGGAAAAACCAAGAAATTCAAAACTTTTCAGATAGTTTCTGCTCAGTTCTTTGATAAAAATGCCTAAAATATTGCATAGGAGTGTTTTCTTTGTCCTTTGATCAATAATGCTTTGCCTACATTTATGGAATCTTGCACAATTTCCTTCAAGTTGTTCTGAAAAAAAAATTCTGTGGTACTGTTATAATTCTGATTCCTGAAGTATATATGATCAGGCAGTGTTCTCTTTTTCTGTGCAAAGAGTGTGGCATTACTGTGGATAGAGGAGTAAGAAACCTTGAATTTTAGTTTGGTTTTGCCATGGACCTTATCTTCTAGGTCATGCACTTAAGAAATGTTAGAATTGTTAGTAAATGAACGCTCATGAAATTCTTTGCTATTAGGTGAAAAATTCCAAACTTGTCCAAGGGTTATTACTCTTTTATGACATCATCATCATTACCATAATCATGATGTAATTTAGATGTGACTGTCTGAGGAACAATGACTTGAAGAAAAAATCATGATGTAATTTAGATGTGACTATCTGAGGAACAATGACTTGAAGGAAAAATCAAGTATACTTTTAGATAATTTTTGTTTGATGAAGTTTCCCAAATGCTCAATTCTGCTTCTTTCCTTTCTTTCTCCTAATAGGAAAGGCACCCATGCCCAGACCTGGCTACAAGCCTCAGGAGCCCAACGGCTGCAGCTCCTACTTCCTGGGTCTCAAGGTACCAGAAAGTGTATGTATCACCACCATTATTTTCTTAGTTGATCTCTTTTATCTAAGACAAATCCAAGAGTTATCATTGATGGAAGTGATTACTTAAATGGAATTAGTTAAGCAATATACTTATTTCAAATTGGGTACAGAGGAAGGGAGATAATTTTTTTTTAAAGTATGTGAGTTCCTTTTCTCAGAGGCAGCTATCCCTCAAATAAGACCTTTGAAATCACTGCTGCAAACATCAGCCGAGCTTTAGGAATCCAACATAACTTAATATGAAACAGATCTGAGAAGTTTGACTTATTTAAGTTCATGAGCCTAATTTAAAGTGCTGTGCTGGAGCCAGCTTGTACTGACCAGTGAGAACTGATGTCTATAGTATTGTTAAGACTTTTCATGTTGATAGCATCAAATCAGCTATGTTTGGGGTATTAACATCATAGAAATCTGCAAACACCTACCTTCCCAACCTTCTTGCTCACATACACATCCAGCCGCTGGCTAAACATTTATCATCACACTGCTAACCATTTCTCAAACTGTCAGCCTCCCTTAAAAACAAGTAATAAATTGATTCCGGGGAAGATGGTGGACTAGGTAAAAGTAGGGTTAGTCTCCCTCCAGGTCCACATTGAAATTACAATCAAATTATAAAATAATCAATGTGGAAAATCACCTGAAGTGCAGCTGATCATAACACCTACATCTGATAATATAAAGGAGCCTCATCGAAGCTGGTAAGAGGGGCAAAGTCACAAATCGAGCTGGAGCCGCACCCGCGGGTGATGGAGGATCACCAGGAGGGAGAGCGAGGCTGCAGAGGCTCTCTTGAGGGAGAGGGGGGTTCTGGTCTCATCTGGGGGCTCTCTAGCAAAGGGTCCCAGCCCAGGGAAAAGGAGATTCCAATAACTCTGACTGTAGAAACTAGAGGGAAATTCTAGCCATCTGGGTAAGATGGAAGGAGACTGAACCCCCTAGCCATCCCTCTGAAGGACCCGCAACAAGGCTTTCTGACCTGCGGACACTCACCTGGGATGCCGGCGGTGGGTCAGAGGCTCGTGTGGGACTCATTCTGAGAAAGTCTGCATTACCTGGCATCAGAACGAGGGCTGGAAAGGCAGCCATCATTGTGCCTTAGTCCAGTCCCCCTACAGGGTAACCTACAGACCATGTCAGCTTAATTGTGCAGACCCTTCCCACAGAGCCATTAGGAAGCACTGGTCAGAGGGGATCAGCCTGCCCCGCTCAACTTGTAGAGTGCCTGGGAAAGTTGTTGCTTCATGGCTGCCAAGCCCTGCTCCAATTCAGGGCCAAGTATTCACAGCAGGCTGCCAGTGCTGTGATTGGTGTTTTCAATCCCAGCAACAGTGGCCACCACTGCGAACCACATTTCCAATCCCAGTGGGCAACCAGTGCTGTGAGCTGCATTTCAGAGACAGAGTCAGGCAGATCACTGCTGCCATCATGGACTTGGGCGGATATCGAGGATCTGTGGGCTAGTCTCAGCTAGCAGCTGGTCTTGCTGTGATCTGGGACTTCTGCAGGAACTCACAACAGTTACTAAATTTGCAGCAAGGCTGAGGCTATATTGATCTGACTGCCATTGTTTCTCTGAGACTCCGCTCCACCCAACCTGCAGATTGCCCAGGGCAGGTGTTTCTGGATGGATGCTAAGCCCTGCTCCAATTCAGGACCGAGCATTCACAGCAAGCTAGCAGTGCTGTGAGAGGTGTTTCTAATCCCAGCAAGAGTGGCCAGCACTGTGAACAACATTTCCATTCCCAGGGGACAACCAGAGCTGTGAGCTGCATTTCAGAGTTCCAGCATAGGCAACAACCATCAGTGGATCGCTTTATAGTTCTCAATGGGTAGCCCTGAGCAATCAAAAGCAGCAGCTGACCTTGGCCTATGGGGGAACCCCTCCCAAGGGGCCACAAAACCAACGCATCTAGAGGCTGGCACCCAACTCATCAAGGAAAAACGAGAGAAGATTCAAATAAATAAAATCAGAAATGAAAAAGGAGAAATAACCATGGACTCCACAGAAATACAATAGATCACAATAAAATACTACGAGCAATTATATTGCAACAAATTGGACAATCTGGAATAAATGGACACATTCCTAAAAATTTACAATCTTCCAAGACTGAGTCAAGAGGAAACAAAATCTGAACTGACTGATTATGACCAATGAAATAGAATCAGTAATCAAAAACCTCTGAAAAAACAGAAGTCCTGGACCAGATGGCTTCATAGGTGAATTTTACCAAACATTCAAAGAATTATCACCTATTCTTCTCAAACTATTCCAAAAAATTCAAGAAGAGGGAAGGCTCCTTAACTCCTTTTATAAGGCCGCCATTACCTTGATTCCAAAAATAGGCAAAGACATTACAAAAAAAGAAAACTATAGGCCAATATCTCTTATGAACATTGATGCTAAAATCCTCAACAAAATATTAGCAATACATTAAAAATATCATACGCCATGATCAAGTTGAATTTATTCCTGGGACGCAAGATTGGTTCAATATCTGCAAGTCGATTAATGTGATACACCACATTAACAAATCAAAAGATAAAAACCATATGATCATATCAATAGATGCAGAAAACACATTAGACAAAATCTAACATCCATGATAAAAACTCTCAGAGCAAAGTGGGAATAGAGGGAACATACCTCAACATAATAAAGGCCATATATGACAAACATATAGCTAACATCATACCCAATGGGGAAAGGCTAAAAGCATTTTCCTTAAGATCAGGAACAAGACAAAGATGCCCACTTCCACCACTCCTCTTCAACATTGTATTGGAAGTCTTAGTCACAACAATAAAACAAGAAAGAGAAATAAAAGGCATCCAAATTGGAAAGGAAGAAGTAAAACTCTCATTATTTGCTGACGACTTGATGCTATATATAGAGAACCCTAGAGATTCCACCAAAAAACTGTTAAATCACATAAATGAATTCAGTAAAGTAGCAGGATACAAAATTAATTTTCAGAAATCAGTTTTATTTTTCTACACCAATAAAAAACTATCAGAGAAATTAGGGAAACAATTGCATCAAAACACAAAA
>NW_006438113.1:11470586-11483886 GCF_000325575.1 Pteropus alecto
ATCCTACCATGTGCAATGACATGGAATGGATTTAGAGTTATTATGCTGAGTGAAATAAGTCAGACAGAGAAAGATAAATACCCTATGATTTCACTTATATGCGAAATATAAGGAACAAAAAGAACAAACTAATCAAAAACAGACTCATAAATATAGTGGACTATTTGGTGATGGACAGAGGGGAGGGAGTTGAGGGGCTGGGATAATGGGGTGAAAGGTTAAAGAAGTACAAATTAGTAGTTGATAGTTGGGCACAAGGATGGGGAGCACAGCAGAGGGAATGCAGTTAGCATTAATATGACGGCTAGGTGGAGGGCCAGGGGAGGGAGGGAGTAATTGGGGGAATCGTCGTTTTATGTATATAGATGTCTATCCAATATACTGTATACTTGAAACTATTTTAAATAAATGATTTAAATTACAAAAATAACAACATAATGTTAAGATACTTAAAAAATTAATTAATTTCTTTTAAGACTTCTTTAGAAAGGAGGTTTTATGTAAAATGTAGGTGGAGGGATTTCATATCTAAACTGTGATTTTGAATTGTATCTTAATAAGTCTAAACTCTTCACTTTTCTGATGATTCAAAAGATTTTACTTAGTAATAATTTTCTAAGCAGCATAGTTTATTTCTTCAACTAAAATCCTGCTCACCCAGGTGGCATTTTTGTGCAAATTGGAAAAAGGTCCCCTTTTCTTCCATTTGTCAGAAATTTATCCTAACATACTGATTTTGCTAGAAAAGGAAACTTGACTGCTACTGACTAGACATTTTTCTTAACAAATATATAAGTCTATGATGTCTTATGGGAAGGTGCCCGCTTGTGTGCTTTGTACTCCTGTGCAGCTGTACGCCCAGCCTTGTCCACATAATCGATACATGTATGGACACAGAAGAAAGACAATCTTTTCAAATATATATTTGTATTAGAGAAACCACTTATTTTGGGCTAATATATTTTACTTGATATCAATTTAGTAGCTATGAAAGTGTTATGTACTCTATTTTGGAAGTAATGTCATTTTGTTTACTGATATAAATGTTATTAAGAACTAGTTCAAGTATTCAATTTAGTTGAATTGATAGTCACTACACTCAGCTAATTCTCAGTTACCTCTGTTGTGACATATTTTTAGTTTTAGAGATGAAGTACAAGAAAAGTAGTTTACTTTAGATATCGGGTGATGGGAATTTACCCAGAATTGCAAAATCCAGGACTTTGCCTAGTCTAATAATGAGTTAGATTATCACTTAATGTAATAATGTTTGTTTGTTGCTTAAAAGGGCATTTTAAACTGCTGAACTCCATATTATGATTTAAGTGGCCTTGAAATAAAAATTCAAATAAGAGAACACTTGAGACCCAAGGGGAAAGGATCTATCGTAGCTGATTAATCAATCTCCACCCATCTCTTGAAACCAGATTTTCATAGATGCCACCAAAGTCCAAGTTTATACTATCAGAAAAATTGCAAAAGATTCTAAGATGCTCTACCTGTGTCTAGACCCACCCTGTTCTCATCTTTTTATACACCACAGAACAATTACTCTTCTTTAATCACTCTTTGTATCAAGTCCCTTCCTTGCTCAAGAGTGTTTATTAAATCTAGTTTCTTTGGAAGTCAAGGGTATCCATCAACTTACTCTTCTCCCTAATGAAAACTTCTTATATGTGTGTATTTCCCTGCTAAGACCCTTGAAAGACTAAACAGATTGACTTGCTCACATATGGTTTGCTCATTATTTCTTTTCTTTACCTGCTATATTCTAAGTCTACCCTTATCTCTATTAATCCTCTCTCCAAATTCTTTCAAATCCTCTTAAAAAATTCCTGTTTGATAACTTTACATAATGGCATTCTATAAACTTATTTACTCAGTTTATACCACAACATTTAGAACTGTTTATAGGAAACTTTGTGTGTGTGTGTGTGTGTGTATGTGCGTGTGTGTGTGTGTGTGTTAGATATTACTGTTTGACCATAGTCCCATGGTCAGGAACTCTGTGTCTTACACACAACTCATATAGACATGTATACATACCCTTAAAGCAGTGCTGTGTGTGATGGGTTTCTGATAAATGCTGGTGACCTCTTGATGATGAACTGAAGCTTAATTTTTTATACTTTGGAACCTTGAAATTCTTTGCTCAAACAAAATCTCACATAAGTTTTAGCTGAATTTGGAAGTCTTGAAGCTCTGCTCTCTTGACTAACCTTCTGATTTCTATTTTCATCATTGTATTGACCTGTAAATTTGAAAAATACTAAAATCTAAAAGAAAAAGAGGGAAAATGGGATACTCAGGTTTATTAAACTAATAACTAAATCATGATTGAAACTTAGTATCCTATGACTATCAATCTGATATATTCTCTTGAGTCATTGATGTTTCTCACTTGATCTGAATATGTGGCAGGAATTTGAGAACTGGCTCTTTAATAACAATGTGGGCAAGGTTGCCTAAGGTCTTTGGTCTAAACGTGGCATTTCCTTCTTCTCTTTTCCCCAGATGGACTTGGGCATTCCAGCAATGACCAAGTGCTGCAACCAGCTGGATGTCTGCTATGACACTTGTGGTGCCAACAAGTATCGCTGTGATGCAAAATTCCGATGGTGCCTCCACTCTATCTGCTCTGACCTTAAGCGGAGTCTGGGCTTCGTCTCCAATGTGGAAGGTAGGTATCTTAAAGGCATCTACTTGTGAGCAAGGAGTTTTGTTCCTGTTTTCACAAACAAATGTAGCCAGAGCTCCTTTACTCAAAGAGGCCATCAAAACTCACTGCACTTTATAGAACACTAAACAATGCAAGAAGGGCAAAAGGAAGATGCTGGACACTCCATTGCTAAAGTTCTTGCTGTCCTGCCCAGGAGCTGCTGGCACCACTCCTGATGGACGGAGCTACACCAAAGCCTTCCCAGAGGTATAAAAATTAATCCTTTAAGACTGGAGAAAGAGTTGCCCAGTTGGCTTTAGTTATCTATTACACTGTTAAATAATTTTCCATATAAGGAATTATTCTGTATAAGACCACTTGGTTTGGCTTATGCCCTTTTTTCTTATTTTGTTCTCAGTCAGGGAAAGAATTTGTAAAAACCTATCTTTTTTGTGTAAAGGTCTACATATACTTGACAATAATTACTTTTAAACAACTGCTCAGCTCTCCAATTTCTAGCACTGATTCTGTAATTTCTTTTTCCTAAATCATTTTAGGAAAAGTTTTAATCCTTCAGTTTCTGAATCCAGAACATTCCACCCAGGTGTTAGCATTATATATTTTTAGATGGTGATGTTTGAAAGTCAGGCTTATAAAGAGCTGACCCCATGCCACCGAGTAGGTCAGTAGAAAGAATCTAGGATTTTGGTTACAGATCAAGCCCTAGTTTATAGTCCTAAAGTGAATCCGTGAAAGCTTGAAAATATGAATAACTAATTAAGCCCTGTAAAGGGGAGTATCACTCTATCTGTACCTACAAAGGGTGAAAAACTACCTGTTGCTAATCTGGGGTCAGGTCAAGTTACTTCCTCCAAGCAATGTTCTATTCTCCTATATATCTTTCTCCTATATATCTCTTTGATAACTTGCCTGGTTACTGCAATTAACCCAATCTCTGGGTCTTATTCAATTTATTCTCTCCAAAGGGACGAGATATATTTTTATACCACACAGATTGGTCATCTTTCTCTTCCTTCGGATTAAATCTAAACTCCTTAGAATGACATACATATCCCTCTGGTTCATCCCTAGCCTGCCTCTCCAGCATCAACTTGATGATTTCTGATTTCTCTTCTGACTCCTGCCATTCCAAATTACTTGGGTTGGTTGCCTGTATCTTTTTGCCTCTTCATTTCCCTTTGCTTAGAACACTCTAATGATTTCTTTTGTTGTTATTGTTGAAACAGCTTTATCAATGATGAATAGCTGAAAGTTTTCTTCTAAATTCAGTACAAGGCAAGGATGCCCACTCTCATCGCTTTTATTCAACAAAGTATTGGAAGTCAGTTAGGTAAGAAAAAGAAATAAAAGTCATCCAAATAGGAATGGAAGACATAAAGCCGTCACTATCTGCAGATGACATATTACATTTAGAAAACCCTAAAGACTCCACCAATTAGAACTAATAAAAAATCATTGAAGTTGCAGGATACAAAATCAATATACAAAAATCTGTTGTGTTTCTATACTCTAATAATGAACTATCAGAAAGAAAAATTTTATTTTAAAAATCCCATTTACAAATTCATCAAAAAATAAAATACCTAGGAATAAATTTAACCAAGGAGATAAAGGACCTATACACTGAAAACTATAAGACATCGATGAAAGAAATTGAAAAAGACAAAAATAAATAGAAAGATAGTCCATGCTCATGGATTGGAAGAATTACTATGGTTAAAATTACCCAAAGTAACCTACAGAGTCAATGCAATCCCTATCAGAATTCCAATAGAAGGTGTTCTGAGATGCCTTCCATAATAGCCCTTACCCCAAAGGGATAGAGATCCTTACTATGGGCTCCCATACCACTTTGGGGTTGCTTCTATTATGGTGTAGTGTAACCATCTGTTTACCTTTCTATCCTGTCTGTCCCTTTGTCTAGACTGTGAGATCCTTGAGTTGGGATCTCTTTGATATCTGTATCACTGATGTCTAACAGAGGGGCTGACCAACATATCCAATGGGCACCCATGTTTTTTCAATGAATGAATGGTTGTTCATTCCACACTTGAACAGGGAAAGCTATAGGAAATAAAGTAGTGTTATCTGTGGGAGTAGTCTACAAAAATGGTTAATTTCTCATGGAGCGAACACAGTGGCATGGGAGATTCTGATTCCTAACCATGGTCTTGACCTGAAGGCCCATAAAAGGAAGACACTCCAAAGTGTATTCTAGTAGAGCTCTATTAGATTGGATAGAAGCTTCTCTGAAAAAGATTCTTTTAAATGTACGTCTTCTTTTTAATTCTGTATTTTGATTACTGCCTCAACTTTCCTCTGGGTATCGTGTCAATCATGGAAATATGTTGCCTCTTTAAAATTACTCATACTACTTGGGGTAATCCTATACATTAACCTTTATATTTCTCTATATCTTTTTCAAGTAGCTTGTGATTCTCTGGCTGATACTGTCTTCAATACTGTATGGACCTTGGGCTGCCGACCCTTTATGAATAGTCAACGGGCAGCCTGCATCTGTGTGGAAGAGGAGAAAGAAGAATTATGAGGAAGAGGTGATTCCTTTTGTGGTTTTGAGTGACATCACAGCTGTCGGTCTTGGAGATGGTAGTGTGACAGATGTATCTCATCCTTTTTTCCAAAAGTTTGGGTACCACAAAGCAGGAGAAGAGAAATATTCTACAGCTGAAAAGTGAGTCCCATCCTTTGAGGAGAATTGGAAAAAAGATATGGAGTGATTTGAAGCCTACTCCTCACTTTAACACTGGCCTCCCCAACCAATACAACTTGCCTGGAAATTCAGTTCTTAGCTTAAAGATGAAAATTAAGACTAAAATACTGAGATTCCTGGACTTGATAATTATATTAATAAGTGAAATTTTGGAGAGTCCAACCATTTGGGAGACAATGACTTTCCTCTGGTCCATGTTTCAGTCACCAGTAAGCATCTCACATTTAATAAAGTGTACTTTTTAGAAAATTTGAAATGAGATGAATGAATTCCATTATCGCCATTATGCTTCCATTGTCATTTAGAAGAGATCAGAACCCAACCTGGTAAGTTCCAGCAATAATAACAGTTATTCCCACTGGTGCCAAAAAGAACAAGTGGTCAGAGGCTTACCTCATTAAAGCCAATGGAGGTGGAGGTCAGACGGAGTTCGGTCTCTAAGGTTCTATTTTTTCCTTCTGTGAACTATTCCTGTTGATATTCCCAACTACTAGGTAGTCTTTGTGTCATGTTAAGATATGAGAAGTACTTGGTAAAAACTGCCACTGAAGATAGCTAGGAAAAGTCCCTGAAATCTGAAGGGAGTGAGAGACAAATGGTCATTCCCTAAATAGTGGTTACCAACTCTGACAGTGGATTAGAATCACCTGAGGAGTAATACAAAACAAAGAATCTCTGTGTGAGGTATCTACGTATGGGAATACCTCCTTTCATTGTGCTTAGCTTTGTTACACTTCACAGACATTGCATATTTTACAAATTGAGGGCAAGATCTTTCACCAGCAAAACGATTACAGCTCGCTTTATTGTGATACTCACTTTATTGTGGTGTTCTGGAACCAAACCAGAAATATCTGAGGTATTGGCATTTTATAAACTCTCCTCAAGTGGTTCTGATGCCCTGTGAGGGCCACTAAGTTCAGGGACTGGCAAATGAAGGCCCTTGGGCCAAATCAGATCCAACGTCTGTTTTTGTAAAGTTTTATTGGAACACAGCCATGCACACAGATGTTTATGGCTGCTCCTGTGCTACAACAACAGAGTTCAATACTTGTGACAAAGACTGTATTGGGCCAGAAAGCCTAAAATGTTTACCATTTGGCCCTTTACAGAAGAAGCTGGCCAACCCCTGATCTAGATCATTTTCTCCCTTCCCTTCCTTTTGTTAATTTTACTGGTTCCATTAAGAATTGTTGATTGTAGCCATTTCTAAAAGAAAAAGAAAACTGTTTTTTGATCTTATGCAAAGCCATAAAATTAATTGGCATATTAAAAAACTGGATTTAACTACATGTAAAATTTATCTCTGTGGTTTATGATATTTATTTCAATAAAATTTATTAAATACAAAACAGTATGGTATATTTTTATACCCTTTTCTCTTGTCTTATCAGTTTGAGGGCATAGAATGCCAAATAATGGCATATGATACCAAATTTTAATTTTGTCTACAGTTCAGTCATTGAGCCATTTAAACCCATGTTTATAAATTTATTAACATTTATTAATTGAAAATATTTCACTTAAGACAATATAAAAACATCAAAAATATTGTGCGAGGGAAAAATCAAGTAGTACTTTTAAGTGCACATTTATATTGATAAACTTCCAAATCCCCTATAACTATTCTGTATTTGAATTAAAATTTCATGATATAATTATTATTTACATATTTAAGGAGTCATTGGGTATTTAAATCATAGTTTCAAGCAACTATTTAATTTTTTTAAGTTCCTAATTTGAAATATTATATCCAATTTCTCATTTTAGTGGTTCTACTGCATTCTACACTAGGTATTTTATTGTAGGAAAGAAATAGGGGAAATGGATGAGCCGCTTTCTTCATGGACAGCATAGCTTTCAACCTTTGGAGGATGAAGCCCCAGCTGAGTCAAGTCAGTAAGCAGTGAGCTGACCTCTCTTGACCCAGTGGGCCAGAATTACAGTGAGTCAGTTCTGGGAGTTTGTCTAAACCCACAGCATGAGATTTAAAGAAGAGCAATGTTCTAGGGTGTTGACTGATGTTCTCAGAGGGAGTGGGAAGAAGCTGCAAATAGACAGGCAGCCCAAAGCCAAGACTCGGGTGTTGGATGTCCTAGTCCTCCCAATCAATGCTGATGGGGCCCCCGGTCAGCATCTGGCTCTGCAGACCAGCCGCGTCCTCTCCTTCTAGTGCCTCCCGACGCATTCGCTGGTGGCAGCCCTGTGCACAGCGGGAACGCTCCTCCAGCATTCCACAGACAAGGACTCGGCAGTGCAGAAACACTTCCTGAAAAGACCATAATTATAATTAACAAAAACAGTGATAACAGCCATCACTCGTGGGGCATTTTCTAGAAGACAGACACACTATACTAAATGTTTCATATGTATTATCTCATTTCATCTAAAAAACAACCCTTTGAGGTAGGTGTTAACATCTTCATTTTACAGATGTGGAAGCAGAGAAAGGTTAAGATACATGCCCAAGTCACATGTCTAGTAATGTGGCAAACACACTGAGTCCCATGGGTGATTTAAAACCCATATCCATAACTCCTGTGTTTGTGCAGAGCCATGAGAGACCTTTGTGAAGGCCACATCTAATAATGTTAACATCTTCATCCCTCACATCGAGATCTGGGAATAATATTGACTCTCAGGTGTTTCTGTATAAAACAAGTTCTTTCTCCAAGTTTCCTCCTATAAGTAACTTCCCAAAGTATGCTGCCTAGTTGAGGAGGGAGACCAGGATTAGCCGCCATGGTTGGCAGTGGTTCTGGAACAGTGATGAAGCTGAGCTGGAAAGGACATCAATACACTTAAATGCAGTGTGGAAAAGACTGTTGGTCTCTTAAACTTCCTTCTGTTGAAATGTTTCAACAACTCTATTGAAACGATAAACAAAAAACTTCCACCTTAACATACTCTATATAGCCTCTTATAACCTCTGTTCATGTATGTATTTTTAATGTAGTATATTCAATATGCATGTAAATTGCTATGACAAAAGTTTTTTCCTATCTCCTTTTTCTATATTTCTATATTTCTATACCATTTTAATAATTACTTAATACCACACTAATTACTATATTGCAGCCCTGTCTGTTTGGGGGCTTTTTTTTCACTCCCCTAATAATAATGCTCTATAAACACATCCAATGAATCTTGTTTTTCTTTTTTTGCTTGTTTGTTTTTGAAAAACTGTCTGAATTAGAATTTTTAGACAAAAGAATATGATTTTATGATTATTATATAGTATTAGGCAACATTCCAGAAAGTGTACCAATTTATATTGCCACTGTATACTTATAATTTTGCAAGCGTTCTGATTTATAATTTTTGTAAATTTAAAACATATAAAATAGTCTTATAATTGTTTTAATTGGCATTTTAAGTACTATTTTCACCGAACATTTTACTATTTGTCCTTTCCGTGAAATTTCTGTCCATGTTCTTTGCCATGTGACTACCATGCAGGCTTTTTCAACTATACTTGCCCACAGGATTTAAAATTGTGATCATATAGTATTTTTTTTGAACAAGCAGAGTTATTTTATTGGGAGGGGGCAGATAATTATGACATTCACGAAGGTGTTAAGCTTCTAGATGGCTAGTTTTACAATATTTTTCATAGAGGTAATACAGATCTTAACCGTGGGCTTGTAGAATGTCAACAAATTAGGACACTAAAAAGGAAGGCTCAGGTCAGGGGGGTTACGAGGTAAAGGTGTTCAGCTTACTTTATGGTCTTTGCCTACAAACTTGAAGACAGGGACCTGGAAGTGCTTTGCTAGGTGATCCCGCGATGTGTACTGCTTTACTGAGTCATCTGAAACACAGCTGAAAGGACAGGACGGCACATAAGTCTTGATTGTTTAAACAGAGGTGGAAAAACAATCTAGGCCAATACGTTTGGTCCAAGGAGAGGCAAACTGGGTGGAGGAGGCTGGGCTGCACTCAAGTTTTTTAAGGATGAAGAAAAAATGAAATTCCCTTCCTGTGAAGGCATTTTCAGACACAGGCCTTCTCATTAACACTCTCTGCCCATCTATCACTCACTGTGCCCACAAACTGGGCACAAGGACCTCCTGTTAAGTCAATATATTGAAGTATTAGCAATAGCAACAACATTTATTTCAAAGATATCTTTTGAAATAAAGGTATGTTTGTAAGGCTGTATTTTCATTTGTAACATATTGTAACATATTGAAGGCTTTTTTAAAACTAGGTTTCATAAATATTATGAACACCTAAAGTCTCACCCATGAAGGGGATTCAAGGTTGAGCAAACCCCAATTTGTGCATCAAAGAGCTGCATAAAGATCCCAATTTCTTAGATACTATTGGAGGAAGTCATGCACCTCCAAATTGTTTTAATTCCTCTTTTCCCAAATTTAATGCTAAATTATAGTTTGATAGGTTTTTGGGTTTTATTCTCAGGTCTACTGCTTAAAGTTAACTCTGAGGCTCATCTCAGGGTTAGCTGGAGAAAAAGAAATGTTATGAATTCTCCAGTTCAGGCCAAAGGTTAGTAGTATTGATGAAACTTTCCTCCCTAAAGATCAAAGGCCAAGGATCACACTTGTATTATCTTTTCTATTCTGAATTCTAAATGAACTTTTCCCCCTAAGAATATTTTCCTTTCTATGGATACCTAATAGTTCCTGTCTAACGGGCCAGGAAAAAAGTAGGGATCAGCTACAAAAGTCTGTGAAACTGGGCTCCATGAGCTTACAGGCCACTTTCTAGTTCATTGCTAATTGTTTCAGTACAGTTGAAAAATCCAATAAAATTATTTAAAAATAAGGCATCTTCACTTGTATTACTACTGGTATTCTCTGAACTGAAGAGGATCTAAACATATAATATGCTTTCTTTGTTTCTTGTATTTATGTATTCATTGTCATTTTCCTGAGGTAAAATTAATTTCTATCTTCTGATTATGTTCTATAATAAATCCTATTGCACTTCTAATCTGTGCACCACACTCTGCTGGGTGCTGCAGAGGATATAAAGATGAATGATATGGTCTACGAAATCAAGGAGTTTATAGTCTAATATTTATAATAATAATAATAGTTACACAACATTAAAATGGCACTTTCATCTGTTTCGGCATTTTCAACTTATCTTTATCTAAAAATGCTAGGGGGTGGGAATTGGGAATAAAAGATAAATAAAATAAAATAACTGAGATGTGCTCACAGTGTATATAACACACTGGATTTCAAAGACTTAGTTAGCAAAAAAGAGAATGTAAAATATCTCAATAATTTTTTTATTGATTAGCTGTTGAAATAATATTTTGGAGAAAATGGGTTAAATATATAAAATATACTATTAAATTTAAAAAATAAATTGAAATACTACTATAGTTGTTTATAAGAGAAAATGAAGCAGAAAGAGTTGTTCCTGAGTACCACATTACAGAATAGAACCCAGGGCAAATTCTGGCTCTTGGTTTGGTGTTTGTTGTGATTAGATAATGCTAGTTCTGTCAGCTTCAAGTTCATGTGCTAAAAGAAAAGAATGATGATATATGATAATCCAAAGAATTTGGTTATCTAAAAGTTGTCCAATATTCGGTTTAGGAATTCAATAAATTTCTTTTTTTGGAGACTAACTTTCTAATTCTACTTTGCTTAGGCTCATATTAAATTATTTGCATTCTCAGAGCATACGCCAACTAAAACTAGAGGGAGGTGAATCAGATGTGCTAAATATCAGGAGGAATCCGGCCTGATTTAAATTTAAGCCAAGGACAAAGAATCATCAAACCATTTATAAATATAAGTAAACGACATTATGTTTACTTTAGGGCTCTAGACTATTATGATAAATAATCATTCAATAATTCATTAGGCAACTATTCAATGACCCTTACCATAGGCTAGGCATTGAGGAGGATGGGAAAGGTAGGACGGTTTCTAGTTCAGGCTGGAAGAAATCAGGGAAGGCTTCACAGAGAAAATAAACCTGCTGAATCTTGAAGGACCAGTAAGAATTAGGGAAAAAGGGGAAGAAGAGGTGTAGAGTCAGGAGGGTGTAAGGAACAATAGAGTTTGGGAATTGCCTCTAGTGCCCTTTGGCATGAACAGAAATTCGAGAAAGTAGAGGTCAGCGGGTGAGGCACAGTGAGCCAAGCTGAGAGCTGGGTTTTATCTTGAGGGATTATCTCATATGCCTCATTATTGTACTACCCATTATTGTACTGGAGATGGGACTATTTGCCTGTTTACTAAATAGGCCTACACAGCGGTGTTTTTTATTGTTCTTACCTCTGCTTTTTAAGCATTTTAATTTCTTCCACAGCTTCCCCCTTCTCCACCCCCGTTTTGTATGTGATGGAAAATTAAATAGCATAGCTTCTTAGAACTGTCTAAAATAAAGTATATAGTCCTTAATGGAGAGTCTGAATAACAGATATATAAATAAACATCACAAGCTTTATTGAGATTCAAGGTTACGTGTTTTCTCAGTAACTGAGTTACGATTATACATTTATTTTTGCAAAAATAAATACGAGGGGCAGAGAAAACTCTTGGTGTGAAGGAAATGTTCACTATTTTGATTATAGTGATGATGGCTTCACAAGTGTAGATATCAGAACTTACAAAACTGTACATTTTAAATATGTATATTTATCGTATGCCAATAGTATTTCAATAAAGCTGTAAAAAATTTAAAAGGAAACAAAACCCACTCTCTCCTAAAAGATAAATCCATTCCATAATCTACTTAGCATTAAGTATGTGATTGAAAATAAGAAATAAAAAATGATACTTAACACTTTTCATTTAAAAAGTTTCTGGAGATTACTTTAAGATGTCAAGAAATCCAAAGGGCTATAGATCCCTGTGAGACCTATTACTGGCCACCCAAAGCAGCTCGCAATGACACATTTTTCATATTCTGAAAACATGCTAAGGAGACTATCAGAATCTAAGGCTAGAAGTACTCCTGCTGGTAAACAGTTAAATTCACAAACCAAAGGAAATCAAGACTCATTAAAAAGTTTTCAGCAGGGATGTGACAATATATACATAATTTTTTCTTTGACCAGATACCCAGCTACTCTGTGGAGCTGCGTTTTGCAAGTTGAGATTTAGGAGCAGTATTAGGAAGCTGTTCTAGCAGCCCAAGTAAAAGATAATGAGGGCTGGAATTAAGTCAGTAAGAGTGGGATAAAGAAAATGGGGTATTGCTATTTTTAAAAAAAGCTTCCCAGTCAATTCTAATGTGCATTATGGATTGAAAACCACTGTGCAGCAGGTGAAGCTTGCCTGTGATGAGAGACCTGGAGAAGTAAAAGCAAAGTAGAAATTTCAAAAAAAGGGTCTATCAGGCCAATTAGCGAAGGGCATGAACCAGAGGCAGCCTTGTGGCACTCTTACTAGGCCATTTCTCTTCTCTTAAGCTGCAGATCCTGACCCTATGTGAGATATGTACCACCTGACATTGAGAACAAGGAAGAAACTGATGAGATAACTGCCATGAGTTTGGGGTTTGAGTGTGACTGTCCTGGGAATATAAGCAATGAGTGTGACGACTGCTGGGCTTCCAATGACACCTTGAGACACACAAGCTTCTCAATCCAAGGAGACTTAGAAACATGGAAATCTCCTTTGTATAAAACAAGCAAACAAAAACAAATTTGCTTGATCCTTCTGCTCCTAAAATCTACCAAGTATTTCTTCTCTCTCCTTCACTATCGAACTTCTTAAAAAAGGAGTCTGCATTTGCTTCCACTTTCTCATCCCCTTGGCCTCCTGAGCGCCCATCTGGCATCATGCTCTACCCTCTCTGAGCAGGTTAATCAATCTTGTAGTTTTGACTACAAACGGGTGATTCTCTGTCTTTTATCTCTAGTCCTGACCTCACCCCTGGGTCTAACTGATATGCATTTC
>NW_006438113.1:11483952-11493445 GCF_000325575.1 Pteropus alecto
CACTTACAATGATATTATTATTTGGAATTATATTTAGTATTTTTACCTCAGATCTTCCTTTCTACCTATGTACTTTCATCTTGGTTAATGTCACCTAGTCGGTTATCCAAGCTAGACCTCTTGGAGTCGTTTTTGACTCCCCTTTCCCTCTTCGGTTTTTACCTCCAAAATGTCAGTAAATCATTTCTGAACTAATTAAGAGTTCACAAGAGTGCCCTGTTGTTTTAGGAGGTGACTGATTATGCTTGCACACTTAGAGGCTGGATGTGAATTGGGAATAATAAACAGTTTAAGCAGCATAATTACCCATCCCGGATAAGGTAGTACTTCAGGATCTCATCGATCTTGGAAGTGGGGGTGGCAAAACAGCTCTCCACCAGGCTTTCTAAGCCATTCACGTGCACCAAGGGCTCGATGCCAAAGTAGAGGGAGTCACGGAGCTTAAGGGTGGGCAACGCTTCCCGGTAAGGCTCTTCGAACTCGTTGTCCTTGAAGATCTCCAGGGTGAATGGGAAGATTCCATGACTACGGCTCATGATTTCCAGTGGGGTGTTTCGAAGGTTGGGGACGTATCCTTCGGAAATGGTGTACAGGCGTGGAAATTCGCAGGTCACAGGGATCAGCAGCTTGCTGGTTCGGATGATGATGTCCCCACTGCTCCCCGGGGTCTGCTTGGGTAGACCTGTCACAAGGTTGCTAGCCACAATCTTGTCATTTACCACCTGAGCCAGGCCAGGATAAAGAAAGAGATTTTACATTTATTTCTACAAAGTTATTTTCCCTCTTAATCACAACAATCTCCAAACCTCAAAACACATTAGGGATTTGATTGCTGAAGCCTGAAACATTTTTACTTTACATCTTACTTCATGGTCAACCCGCACATTCTTTTGGAATATTACTCATAAAAACCTGAGCTATGCAGAGTCAGCAAATTCAAAGCTCTGATATTTTAGAAACAAACAGCTTATATATATTTTTTTTTCTGTAATCCTAGACCTGGTGATCATGCTGCAGCATGACCTTGCACTGAACTCATCCACACACAGAACTTCAGCTGTCACATTTATGTCCATAGTTTTCCATTTTTTATCTCCAGCCTCGTCAGCTCTCTTGTGTACCAGAAACTCTGACTCATCGTGGGGTATTTCCATTTGATTATCCACAGATATAGTAAATAAAACCTGCCTAAAGTGGGACCATCTTCTCTTTGACTATCCGCCCCCGACCCCATGTTTCACCTCAAGTCTAATTAGCTCTCTGATTTGCTCTTAGTCATAGTCAATAAACAAATATTTGTTTAATCAAATGATCACAAGGGCCTCTGCACTGATCTCTGAGATCCAGGTCGTCTTTCTGTCTACCCATTTTGCACACTTCTGATTTCATCAGGACAGTGCCAGCTTAACGCTACGTTTACAAGATAAAGCCTGAATGCCTCACCTAGCATACTAGGCAAATCTTTGGAAGCAGAGTGGCCTGCCATCTACTTTTCCAGCTTCCTTTTCCGATATGAACTCCTTGCCAGTTAGGCTGCATTGCCCATTCACTGCAGCATAGGCCTTACCTACTCCCATCTCTGGGACTTGCACACTTGTTTCCTATCTGAAATGCCCTTTCTTTTCCTCTCTACCTGTATAAACCACACACACATTTCTATCTCGATTCAAGTTCTATTTGTCTTGACTGCTCCATTGTTCCTTTCTGGCCTCATATAGCACTTGTCATCTGGATCGCTGTCTCTAATTTATAGTTTGTGTGTATTGTCAGCTCAATACTACTGTGTATGCCCCTAAAAATCAGGAAACTTATTTCATATATCCCTTAGACTCCCCAGCACAGGGCTGTGCACAGATTCTTCGATGAAAGTATAAAACTTCTACCTCCACCTGGTTCAATACTTGAACTCATTTGCTGCCTCATAAACGGACCACCATCTATATCAGTCACTTTCTTCAAGTGAAATAAATGGTACTGGTGCTGATGCACTCAGGAAAATGTCTACCTGTATTGGAGAGATGGGTCTGTTTGAGAACAGAAATAGCAGAATTCTCCTTAACTTCCTATCCTCACCGTGCCAGGATCATGGCAGATGCTCAATAGTACATTTTTTAAATGAATGGCATATAATATTTTGAATTCCATTCTTTCATGTGGAAATATTCCATCTAGGACACAAGCCATACCGCATACCTCTGTCGACTACCTCCCAAATAACTGGCTTTTGGTCATTCCCCAAGTGTCCTTCAGGAGGAACCTACATCGACCACTGTGCCACATGTCTTGAGGGAGAAGAGAATGTTGATGTGGGTGCCATTGGATACTCCTCGGCAGGAGGTGTTGGTCAGGAAGAGCTCCAAACCGCCGACCAGGTCCCTGGGGATGCTTACTTCAATAGTGTTGGACTTGCACAACACAGGAACTGCGGCAGAAAGGGGCTAATGTTAGAGCTGGGAATCCTAAATGGGGAAAAGGGTAAGAGAAGTCTCCTAGGAGAAATAATTTCACCCTCACAGAACTTGAGCTTTCTGTTCTATCCTCAAAGAAATCCTTGAGGCTCAAAACAAGTTGGTCAAATAATGCTCCTATTATTCCCCAAATGAGGAAATGTTGTGTTCAAGTTTCAGTTCAACAGATATTTATTGCAAAGTGTGGCTGGTTTAACTGCATGAACTGAAACACTTAAAAGATTAACTTTTAGCACAAACACAATTTATTGGGAATACAGAAAAAGTACTGCTTTGATGTAGGCTTAAATGATACTACTTTGATTTTATGGTTAATAATTGCCCCCATAAAACAGAGGTAATAAAAACAGTGTTAGTACACTTGGGGAAAATTTCCAAATTGTCCTTGCATTGTTCAGTAAACCATAAACCCTAACTATAAATTCCACTTCCACTTAAAATAAAAAAGACTGCTTTTCCTTAGTGTTACCAATGCTCACTTCTTTAGACTCCGTAAAAACCCAAAAAGGAACACTTATGGGTACTGTCAGAAAATATGTGAGGACAATATCAATATTAGGGGACATATCATAACAAATGGTACAGTAAAAAAAAATCAGGGATAGTTGCTTATTAAATATTTGGTGGATGAATGAATTAATATTCTGGACATAAATAACTCAATTTCCAGAAAACAGTTCTCAGTGGATTGTTGATGTTCCTATTGTAAGTGTAGGGAGAAGAATCAGTTTTCTATGGCTTTCAACTTAGTTTCACAACCCAATTATCTGTTAGAAAAGAGAACTGCATCAATGTCTTAGACTCCTAAATTCAGTATTAGTTATACAAATAATAATAGAAATGTGAGGGGGGAAAAAATCAAAGGTAAAAAGCAAAGGAAACCTTACGATCCAGCAATCCTAAAGAATTAAAAGCAGAAATATTTGCATACCCATGTTCATAGCAGCACTGTTCACAAAAGTCAACAGGTAGAAGCAGCCCAAATGTCCATCAACAGATGACTGAATAAACAAAATGTGGTATATATAGGCATTGGAATATTATTCAGCCTTATAAAGAAAGGAAATTCTGTCACATGCTACAACATGGATGAACCTGTGGACATTATGCTAAGAGAAATAAGTCAATTGCAAAAAAAAAAGACAAATACTGTAGGATTCCACTTACATGAGGTATCTAAATTAGTCAAATTTACAGAAATAGAATGGTGGTTGCTAGTGCCTGGGGGAGGGGGAAATGAGAAGTTATCGTTTAATGGGTATAGAGTTTCAGTTTTGCAAGATAAAAAAGTTCTGGAGATCTGGTGAATATACTTAACACTACTGAACTACACATTTAGAAGTGGTTTAGATGGTATATTTTATGGTATATATGTATATTTTAACCACAATTTTTTTAAAAGCAAAGGAAAATTAGCTTTTTTATAGTCTTTTCTTAGAGATCTCTTTTTAATAACACCACAGTGAAGACGTAGGGATATACACTGCTGGAAGAGGTTGTGTTCTAAAAGATGAGAATCCTGACACATATGGGTAAGGAAGGCAGAGAGACTGGGGAGCGGGGAGGAAGTACAAATCAGAGCAGAGGTCAAGCCCATACATGTACTACCTTGGCAAGTGTGGTTATCCTCAGACAGCACCAAGCCCCGGGGACATTCACATTGATAGCCCTTCTCAGACATAAGGCAAGAATGGCTGCAGCCTCCATTGTTATTGTGGCATCCTTCGATGTCTGCAATAAAAACCAAAAGAAAAGGAAATAATCTTAAAGCCTTCTTCCCCCAAAATTCTGGTTCTTGGGATGGCACTTTGCATTAGGGATTATACTTAACTCATCACAGTATCACTGGGGCCTAACCCACTCTTTAAGACATGTAGGGAAGCCCACAAAAAATATTTATTAAATGTTATAGCTACAAAGAGCAATCTTACAACATCTACAGCTCTACCCACTTAAGCTAGTCATTTTCTAAAATGCCCTTCAATCTGGATTTGTCTGTTTTTCTCATAGTTGGACTATGTTTTGAGGCTGTGGACCAGTAGCAGTCCGTGGCCTGGTAGGAACCATGCCGCACAGCAGGAAGTGAGCAGTGGGCAAGCGAGCCAAATTTCATCTGTATTTGCAGCCACTCCCCAGCGCTAGCATCACCGCCTCAGCTCCACCTCAGATCATCAGGCATTAGACTCTCATAGGAGCACAAAAAGGTTGAGGGCTCTGGATATTACCTTCTCGGTCGGGGATCATCAAATTATGGCCTGCTACATGTTGTTGTAAATAATGTTTTATTGGCAGATAGCCACACCCATCTATTTACCTATTGTTTATGGATGCTTTCTCATTGCAAGGTCAGAGTCAAGTAGCTTAAACAGATTCTGTATAGTCCACAAAGCCTAAAATATTTACTATGAACAGAAAAAGTTTGCCGACTTCTGTTCTAGGGGTAAGACAACAAAAGGGAATGCTTTCAAATCATGAGATGCTGATTTCCAGTTATAGCTGTAACTCTTAGTTCAATAATAGTAAAAAAAAAAAATTAAAAAGGATAAAAGTACTCCTATGAGTTTTGAAATAGCTGAAAGTGATATATAACAGTGTAAAAGAAAGCATAAAGGTATGCTCTAAGATGTTAAAATCAACAATAGAAAATTTTTTTCTTAAAAATTATCTTCCTTAAATCACTTAATTTCTTTGGGTCTTAATTTCAATATGTAATATAAAGGGATAGACTATATGTTCTTTCAGGGCCAGGTCTAAAGCTCCAAAGCATAAATTAAATTGGAATTCCAAGTTAGCTTGATGGATTTAAGTCTCTTACAAAGATATACCAAAATGTTTAGAATCAATATATCTGGCAAGTGTCACTGAGGATCATTTTAGTTATCTTTCTTTTATTCCTCTGTATTTTCTTCTATGAACATAACATTTTCAAAACAAAAAAACAAATATTACTTAAAAATTAAAAAGAACTTTTTATTTTGAAAAAGAAGATACAATTATCTAACAGACTAGCTAAAGAAACAAATGTGTTTAGACTATCAATAAGACTTAAGGATTACAAATACGACTCAATCATAAAGCGTAACTCACAAATTTTATCTTCTGCTATAATATTTTTCAGTCATGATTATTATGTTTTAAAATTATATGAGGATTAACTGTAATATTTCCAATAAACGGTTCATGAATAATTACAAATGTTCCTCATGGAACATTTCATTAACATTCAAATATGCAGAGATTATTACATAAAATAATTAAGATTTAAGAAGGATTCAGGACATTACTCTTATTCAATAAAATTTAAAGTACATTTTGTCCTGCGATAATGAAGAATAGTTTAATATTATGGTTACTGGTTCCTCAGTTAATACTGCAAACATTGTTGCATAAAATAAATTGTAGGCACTAGCCATAATTTTTCCTTTTGGAAAAATCATCTTATTATTTTGAATACAACTAGAATAAAATGAATTCTTATAAACAGTATAATAACTTTATTAAGTTACATATTTAATTATCCTGTGGGACAAATCGCATTCTCTATAAATAATAATTATGGCATTTATCTCTTTATATAATTTGCAAAAAGTTGGGTTTTTTTCCCCCTTAATTCCCAATGTTATGAGATTCAGACTTACTAAGGTAGAAATGATGAAATTTTAGTTGTGATAATTTGCAAGGGCCTTAGAGAAGGGACTTTATCTAAGTTTCATATAATAATAGTAAACCGTTTCCATTTCAATTATTTGACATACATTACAAATTCGTTTTTATTACTTAATCATGTAAAACATATAGAGTAGTTCTACTATTAAAAATAGATACTTTTATTCATTTCCAAACAAAGTATTAATCTCCAAGAAAAGCAAAGTATACAGGGGGCAAAAATGGCTTCATGTAAACCAGTTTCTCAAACTCTTAAGAAGGTAAGACTCATCTACAAAACTTGGTAAAAACACAAACTCTAAGGCCCATCTTGCCCCACTGAACAAGAGTCTCTCCTGGAGAGAGGCTTGAGATGGGCCAGTTTTAAAAGCACCCAGGTGACTCTCCTTAGCTGGAAAGTTTGAGCGACACTGTTGTAAACCATTTGATATGCATGCCTTGCTACTCTGGTTGTGCTCCTTTGATCTCAGCGCAGGTGTCACCTAGAAGTTATCTAGAAAGGCAGTATCTCGGCCTGATCTGAAACCTAGTGAATCAGAATCTGCATTCTAACAAGATCCCTGGTGATTCACAGGCACATTAAAATTTGAGAAACACAGAATATCTATTTTTATTTTCCAAATTAAAATGTAGCTCTCTACCTCTTGTGAAATGCAACATCTCCCTCCTGTGAAATCTTAGAGACTAATTCAACACTAAATTCTGTTGCAAGCATCCTCAATGATCATGAACCCCTTCTGTCATTTCTTGACGCAGCCAAACTGTTACTCTCTTCTACTGTTGCGCAGTTTTATGAACATCAAAGAATAAGCCAATGGCTTAGAATGGGCTCTTGATTCGAATCCTTTTTTACCCAGTCTCACCTTCACAAGTCTTGCCATCACTTCTTAACACACGGCCAACCCCACATGCACAGCGATATGAATTTTTGAGGTTTACACAGATTTCACTGCAGCCACCATTGTTTTGCTCACATTCATTTTCATCTGTAGAAGAGAAACCACACCGTTTACATACTGCTGAGCAACTCATCTTTTCAATTCTCTTAGCAGAATCTTTACATCTTTTCAGATCCTGCTGATACACTTTCCACAGCCCAAATCCCTTGCTGAGATCCTCAAACAAGTTATTTGTTCATCTGCCCTCTGCTGGAGCAAAAGGCACCTATTTGCCAATTCCCCCTAAAGGCAAAACAGTGAGGAAATGAAGTCCCTTTTGTTACCGGGGTTCATCTGTTTATTTGCATTGGTGAATCTCGATTTCTCCAATGAATTCCTGAAGATTTGCTAAATAAATACAAATTTATAAATCAAACTGTGTTTTAAAAGCATTAAAGAAACTTACATTGCAGAAGAAAATATCTGCCAAAATTTTTGAGGCAGTCTTCTATCATAACATGAACAACTGCCTTCAAAACCTCTTTTAAATATTGAAATAGTCGCACATTGTACTTAAGCAATGATTGTTAAGTCATTTTAAGAATCTGATGAAAGACAAAGATTCTTGCCATTAAAAGAAAAAAAAATAGCACAATTGGCAACAAATGTCAACCCCTTTCCTTGTACAAAGAGAAGCATGACCTTGGGACCAAGAGAGGAGACAGGGTTGAATTAAAACTCTGTTCAGGACCCTGGCAAAGATATCCCCACAGTGAAATGACGAGTAGAACTTTGCGCTGAGGCCCAGGGAAGCAGTAAGGAAGCTCTCTGCCTGAGGCCCCAGGAGAGAAAAGCTCTGTAAACCATGAAAGCCCCAAGTCTGGCCCTGCCATGGCTGAAGTGTGAACTTATACCTCCCACCTGGTGTGGGGATATGGAAGCTGAAAAACTGATGTAAAATTTGGCCTGGACTGGTGAAGTGTCTGTGATGACTGACAAAAGCATTTAAAAAACTGTTCTGTAGTAAAACTTCCACAAACCAGGTGATAAGTGTAGAATCCCAAAGAAAAACAATTACAACAGAGGAGGATTTGCTGTAAACATGAAGAAATATTCCACTATAAGGATTAGTTGGCAAGATAACGAACAGGAGGCTGTGAAGTGGAAACAGAAAAATCCATAATACAAGGATCTTGAAAAAATCACCAAACAAATAAAATGTTAGTAACCAAAACGAAAGCAGTATGTAAAAGGACAAAACAGAATTGAAAACAAACAAACATGTAGAACTTAAAAATATAGTCAATAAGATCGGAATCTTCATGGAGCCCCACGGCCTAAAAAGTAATGGTTAAAAGCACTGCCGGCCATCCTGGCTGTGGCCACACCAGTCTTTGGATCCAGGCCTGTGTTCTAAGCCTGGTCTGCTTACCTTGGGACTGATTTTTTTTATGTGAAGGAGAAATGAACTTCTATTTATTTAAGTCATTGTTATTTGAGGGGTTATTGTTATTTACAGCCTAACTTAGATACTATAACCCAGCATTCCATGTTTGTGGGTATGCTCTACAGAAAATCCCACACATGGGGTAAGGTATCATTTTTATGTTAATTTTAAGAGCACACATACATATAATAAAAGCATAAAAACAGGGACCAGAAGAACTAACTTCGAAACAGTGAGTACTACAGAAGATGAGAGAGGAAAATGAGATGAAATGAGATGACTTTACTTATATCTGCAAAATTTTACTTTAAAAAAAAAGGAAGAGAAATTTTATAGTCAAATTTGGGTACATGAATATCTGTTATATTATTTTCCTATATTATTCCTCTGCCTGAAAAAAATTACATAATTTAAAATAAACAATTAAAATTATATTACGTTAAAAAAATAAGAGAAAATTGACACATGCACATAACTTTGCCTCTAGCTTTAGGAAATTCATGATCTCTCTGAAACTGATTGACAGGCCTCAGGTAGAAACTGGGGCCTTTTCCCTAAGTACAGTTAGGCACAAATGTCCAAGATAAATTGTTAAGCAAAAGATATGTATGGTGTGTGTGATCTTTGACCTTTAGTGTAAAAAAGAGCAATAAATAAACATCAATATTTGGATTTTTATATCTGCCTGAAGAAACCCTAGAAGCATACATAAGAAAATAATACAAGAATTTACTTGGAATGGGGTGGTGGAGGTGGGAAATGGAATGAATGAGGGACAGATAGCCAGACATTTTACTGTCTACCTTTTCATGCTGTTTAAGTTGGAAACCATTTAAATATACACCTATTCTAAAGTTATGTTAAAATAAAAGCAAAGAAGTAAATGAATTAGAGTAATCATGGTGATCCCATCATAAAGTAGATAAATGTCGAATCATATTTTACACCTGAAACTAATATACCATTATACATCGACTATACTTAAAATTTTTTTTTTTTAATGAATGAACAAGTCCTGCCTAAAATGAAGCTGG
>NW_006438113.1:11493552-11499161 GCF_000325575.1 Pteropus alecto
GTGCGTATAGTATGAGGGGTGAGGAGAGATTACAGGAACCATTGTCTCTCGCACCCCAGACTTTTTAGCATGAAATCACATAGTCAAAATGGACTATGCAAGAGTCCTAATAGCTGTTATAGGAAGGCCTAAACATGCTCCACAGGATGGTCAGTGGGGTTCATTTAGGAGACTGAAGAACAAACACTTTTCTAAAATTAGCCATTTATATCCTTTCACCCTAATCCCCTATCCCATTCTGACCTTGTTACTGCTCTCCTTGAGAAGGTGGGCAGTCTTCTCCTTTCTCACTAGATTTGTTTTAAATCTATTTGAGTCTGAATACAACAAGATTTATAATATTAAAGGGAAAAGAGATGCTCTTCAATCCTGGATTTTTCAACTCTATTTTCTTCCAGTTATAGACAACAAAACATGCATACAATTAGACAACTCTGGATTTCCCAGAAGTAATCTGACTCCTCTTCCTTACTACTCAGAGAAACAAATATTAGATTGGTGAAGCTGTAGAACTATGTCCTTAGATAATTCTAGACCTAAGCTATCCAATAGAAATATAAAGCAAGCCACACATGTAATTTAAAATTTTCTAGTAGTTTCTATTTAAAAAATTGTTAAAATTGGTGAAATTCATTTTAATAATATATTTCATTTAATCCAATGTCTTAAATATTT
This sequence comes from Pteropus alecto, assembly GCF_000325575.1. Classification (NCBI taxonomy): domain Eukaryota; kingdom Metazoa; phylum Chordata; class Mammalia; order Chiroptera; family Pteropodidae; genus Pteropus; species Pteropus alecto. Next base: position 11,494,228 of record NW_006438113.1, read on the forward strand.
CATTTCAATACATAATCAATGTTAAAATTATTGAGATATTTTTCATTTTTTAAAACTAGTTTTTGAAATCTAGTATATATTTTATACTTACGGAATGTCTCAATTTGGATGCTATGCTTTCATGTGAAATATTTGATCTGTTGGTTACTCAAGTCATCGAAACATTTTCAGTTTTCCAATGACTGAATCAGTTTGTTTTTAAAATTAAACTAAGTAAAATTAAAATTCAGTTTTTCAGTCATACTAGTTACATTTCCAGAGCTCCACACATGGCTAGTGGCTCCTGTATTGTACAGCACAATTCTAGACTTCCTAAACATGATTTAAATTTGGCTTGAGCCTTTAATTATGAACTAAAAAGGCAAACATCATTCCAAGTGTTCAGAAACGCAAACTGGAAAAATGATGGAGCTCTGAGTCAGGAAGAGTTTTTGATTTGTCCCTTTGATCTCAATAGTCTATTTCTACTTCAAGCTTAGTTTCTTACCAAAACACGTCTGCCTGTCAGGGCCTAGCACGGTTCCTGGAGCACATATGCACTCACTGGTATCCAAGCAGCTTCCATGGCAGTCCTCATCACAGATGTCATAAAAATCTATGGAAGGATAAAAATGTCCTTTTGTGAGGGGCGAAGACCAGAAGACACTCTTGTTCATGAGAAAGCCTCATGAGTTCAATCATGGGGTATGAGTTTCTGGCCAACATCAAGAGAATTCTCATCGTTCAGGGATTACATAAATCCAATGGAAAGAGATACTACCCAGGGGCATCTTTTGTCATTTAGATCAATGATTCCTGACTTTAGATCCACAGGCCCTTGGCTGGCCAGAGAGTTTCTGTAAATCTAAATAAAACCTCACCAAACACAAGCTGTAGATTAAATAAACATTATTTCCTACTCTTCTATGTACTCTATTTTTTAAATGTATACAGATTTTGAAGGGATTGATAACACAAAAATTCATTTAAAAGTATTGCTGACATCAAGTTGCTTCTTCCCATATTATATCATTTTTAAAAATCAATGGACACTAAGCACGATGCTACCACATGAATGTCTGATATACATCTTTAAAAGAGGTCCTCTAAGCAGCTCCCAGGCAGCCAAAGGAAGGTGCCAGCTGCCCACTGGCTCTCAGAGGGCAGATGCCACACCTGTGGTCCCAGAGCCCTGCACAGAAGGAGACATGTCTTAGATGAATGTTTCAGATATTTGTGCAAATTTACTCTTGCAAACTCCTCAGTCTGGAGCACTTTCTCCTTCAACCATTTTCTGTTTGACAGACACATGGTAGGAGCTCAAAAAATATTCGTTGATAAAATATATGTATTTGACTAATGAAGAAATGATTCATATTCAGTACCAAGAGCTATCATATGTAAATAGCATTGATAGAAAAATAATAAGAGCTAAGCCAAGGCAAAGGGAATTTTGAAGAATGAGAGGACATTTTCCCTGATGAGGGCATTACTGTGGGGCTGGGAACATGAGAGCTTTCTAAGAAAAACAGGAAGAGAGGAGAGTTAACATTTGCTGAATGCATGCTGTGTATGTAATAAAAATAAAATAATATAAAATAAAAGGGGTCCTCCATATTCAAAGGGTTAGAAACTTATTATTTAGAGAATCTAAATCAACACTGCATTTTCTAACGTTTTTTTTTTTTCACAAGAAATGAAGACAAAATAGAACTGATCAAAGTCATAGGTCCTTTCCCTTTTTATTCTACAGGAATTTTTCAGAAGTCTAAGAACAAATTTCTGAAATCACAATCCAGAGATATCTCCATGTTATTGAGACTCTGAGATACTACCATAATTGAATTTCATATGGCGCTTTTCTCTTTGATGCCTTGTGGGGGAGGATAAAGAGCTCAGGAAAGGTACTCACAACCACAGTAGACATGAAAGCATACACTGGGCTTGGTCAGACGATACACATAGTAACCTCCAGGGCAAGCCTTGACCTCCACCGTGGTGTTCCAGAGGCAGCAATTCCCATTGAAGCTCGCACAGGCCTGGCGTTGCACAATGCCATCACCTTCTAGTGGGTGGCTGCCATTGAGCCAAACAGGTGCATGGGTTCCACAGTGGTTTTCTGGTATGCAGAAGGTGGGCATGGCATCCCCAGCCATGCCCGTGAAGCGGTACCACTCCCCATCCACATGGTTGTCACACAGAGGTGGACCTTGAGACTCATCAAATTGATAGTCAGTGTTCCTCCAGGGCTCATTCAGACTGATGTAAGCAGAACAAGGATCTAGGGCTGGGAATGAAAAGAACACCTCAAAGGTACTTTTTGATATTTCAGATCATAGAGACAATAGCCTGAGTCCACCTTCTTGATCTTGCATTTTGGCTTTTTCGAGTTCAGGAAAAAAAAAAATCCAAAATCCCAAGAAGTAGCTATTTAAGATCTCCCAGTTTGCTTTAAATGTGTTTCACAAATGCCTTTTATGAAATTATTTCAAATCTAAGGTTTAGTATTTGCATTGAGCTAAACTTTTTATCCAGGGTAATCATTTGATGGAAGGATAGTTGTTCAGACCAAGGGAGGTTGGGGTTATAGTCTCATTGAAGTCTGCTCTGCTCAGATAATATTTTGAGCATTGCATTCATACCTGATGGCTATATTTTATGAAAGTAATGACAAACTTGGTGTCCAGAGAAAGGAGTCGAAAATTATTTACTAGGGAAGAAGCTGAGAACTATAGTTTGGAGAAAAGAAGACTGAAGAATATGCATATCACTTTTCAGACATCTGGAACAGGTTTGTGAAAGAGGAATTGGGTATTCTGTTATAAGAAGAACAAATTGTTATGGAGAAGCACATTTCATTCAGCTATCCAGTTAACGGAGAGGCCGTGCCACAGTGTGGTAAGCTCGTCATCTTTGGAAATTTTCAAAAAGTATTTGGATGGTCATTTGTAAGCAAGATTTTAGATGGAATTTTGTACTAATGGGAAGTTTGACTTGATAATGAATCTGTAAAACTCATCCCACTAAAAAGGAAAAGGCCTCTGGCATATGTCAGCTGCTTTGAAATACACAGAATACTGGCCAGAGTTACCAAAGATAGTCTCGAAGTCAATCGTGTATATTTTCCATCAGCTTATTGAAAATATCATGAACTTAGTGTATTCACAATTAGCCATGGAATTACCATGTGTAATACAGCAAAATTTCTCAAGCATGTGTTTTAGTGCATACATTGCATAGACAAATAACTCATCAAAAATATATTAATAACTAAAGACATCAACATCCCCAATATTCTCACTGCTTCTCTCAATTTCATGGAAATATTCAATTAATATAGGCAAATTATATGAAGAATCTGTAAAACCAAGAAATTCTAGAAAGGAGCACTAGCTAGAGAGTACTGTCCTTGTTAAATGCGTGTCAAGCTGACTTAACTGACATTGTAGGCAGAGAATTCACATTATGGCTGATGCGTTCTGTGGGCAGGAATTTCAGTTTTAGCAAATAACGCACAATAATTAAATGTGAATGGGTCGTGATCACAAAGTGTTAAGTTGTCTAGAAAATACTTCAGATTTTTCCTGTCTACATTTCAAACTCAAGTTCACTCTAAACTTCAGCTGCATGTAGAAGAAGGTGTAGCTTAGTGCTAATGGCCCCAACGAAAATATGACAGTTTGGGACAGTAATAAGAATATTGCATTATCTGGAAAAAAACACACTTAAACAGTTGTACATGGATGGATCGACTTTCTCCTTTAAAATGTCCCTGAGGTATCCCAACTGTGCCCTAGATGTCTTATGTCCTTTGAGGATAAGAAATGTCCTCAGACAGACTCTCTGTCTTCACAAAAGGGAAAAATTCCTTCATCTGCTCTCTAGCTGTGGTTTTCTTAGGAAGCAAGGTTTTCAGGGCAATTTCACATGTGATTATAAATTCATAGAAATATTTGATTCATTTCCTTGGCTCTAATTTTATAAGAAATGGCTAAGTGCTCAACTTTTAATGGTTTTTACAGAAGTTCCTAAACCTCCCTGTTTCATGATTTAGTTTTCCTTAAATTTAACTGTCATTTCTTGTGCTGTCTGTTAAAAATTCACTTCCTCTTGGGGTGTAGAGGAGGTATGGCACAAACAGGAGAAATTTATGTGCTATCTCCTGTAAAATAAATAATAATTTTTAAAAATGTTACCCATGTAATATTTTCAAACATTAAATATATTCATTCCACTCTATTCCCTAAGGCAGTAATTCAATCTTTTAATAATTTAGCCACAGGCGTTAATCCATATTGCATCCTAATTTGCTGATATATATTCTCCTCAAATGGGAGAGCTTCAAAAGAAAGGCCCCTTGGGTTCCTTTCAGAGTTGGAGTTAGGGGCCCTCGGGCCTGCCAGAAAGCAACTCCACCTTTAGTAGGACGCGTGCCTGCCAGACATCCTGCTGGCCACCCCTCCCGGGTCTCCCCACTGGGGACGCAGTGACAGCTATGCTCCCCCAGGACCAGCACCTCACGGTCGTCCAGTGCAGAGAGGTAAATTCAACGTCTAGGCACTTTTGTCTCGGGCTTTGCAGAACAAGGAATCCCCAACACTCCAGGTTCTCACCTGGGAAGCCCCAACTCCGACGGTTGTGGTCGCCAGACCCCTGCCCACGTGCTCAGTCCAGAAGCTCTCCTTCCTTCCCTCTCCCTCCCTGTCCATTTCCGTGCTCTTCTACCTCGCTTCCCTCTTCCCCACCTCCTCTCCTCTCCCTTTGCTCCCTCTCCTTTTCTCTCACTTCCCCTCTCCTTCCAGGGTAAGCATCCCCCCAGCTTCCTCACCCCTACCCCCAAGTTCTTTTATTTTTCTTCTGGTATGGAGTTAAATGTCCTAGAAGGGCTGGAAAAAAAGAAAAGACAAAAGAAACCTGGGGAGGGAGAAGGTGTGTAATTGGAGGGTACAGGAGGT
>NW_006438113.1:11499184-11502701 GCF_000325575.1 Pteropus alecto
AGGAGTGGAGTTGAGGGGAGGACTTTTGCTTAAATGACTCTTGGTTAGTTATTGGCAGCAGATACAAGGTGCTTAATTAAACTTAGCTCAAGCCTGTCTTTTTAAAACAGACTATTAGAACAGTTTTAGATCTAGAGAATAATGGAGAAGATAGTACAAGTAGTTTCCACATACCCCATGCCCAGTTTCCCCATTATGAAAATATCACACACGATACCTTTGTCGCAATGAACCAGTATTTCATCCAGGATACATTACATTTAGTTTCCATGTCCATAGGGTCTCAAGCCTATTTTTAACATGTATCCTTAAAGATGCTAGAGCAAGGCCTGAGTTACCCTGAAGAAATAAATCAGGGTCAATGAAATACTGAGCTATTCAAAAGTGCCAAGAAGGCACTCAATCTCCTCTCAATCTCCTCTCACCATCTTTTCCAATTAGAACTTAAATTTGATTGGAAAAAGGAGAGAGACGTTTGTTAGTAACTGGAATAGAAACTTTCCTTTGCTTTGTTGGCTAGTCTTGTGCCAAGCCTGAGGAAGGAGACAGTTTAAGATTCACTCAGTCTGTGTAAAAAGTTATATTTTCAGATGTCAAGACTAAGAAGTTGATTTACCAGATCTGTGCCTTTCATGGAAAGATAGCCTTCAATCAGTCTCTTGAAATCATTAAAGAAAAAACTATTCTCAACTCTAAAAATCTTATTTTTGCTTTTAAAGTTGGAACTATAAAATTGCCTAGAATATAAATAGGTTAGAATTCCTTTTACACGTACTCCAAAAAATATTTAGCTAGTGGAAAGCTGTTGGATATGACCAATCCATGGAAATTTTGAATGCCCACGCAAGAGGCTAAATGGAACATGAAACAGAAGTTCTCTGAAAATATATCTTCATAGGTTATCAGTGACTTTCTCATACTATTCTAGACTCAGTATTTAAGGTACTGGAATCTAGCTCTCGGTAATCTGTTCGTAATAGCAAATTCCTACAAAACTACAGTGTAGTGTGCCAAGTACTTGACACGAGACTTACTCATTGGTGCCGCAGGTGAGATCGTGATGAGGAGGCAGGTGAGAAGCAGGAACTGAGGCATCTTTCTGGAACAGCCACCAGAAGCAGACGGGAAAAGTCTCTTAATTCCAGTTTTTCTTTGTCCTCTTCTTTTTCAAGCACTTTAAAAAAAGGCCTCAAGGTTCTTAAGAAGAAAGACTTCTCGGTACTGGTTGGGGCTTTATCAGAGGAAAAGGATGAGTGGGATAAGATATCCATTGCTCTGGCCTTGACCCCAGATGGAAGCACTGCTTTATACTGTCAACACGGTTATTTTATTGATACTTTTCTTTAGGGGGAAAAAAACTCCTCACAATCCCTCATCCTCCTATTGTTTTCACTCAAGAATTCCCTGCAAAGAGGCCTCCAGTATCTTATCCAGAAGGGAACTCTAAATGAGGGACTTCCCCTCACATCAAAATCTTGTTTTGTGACTTCTAGGAATTGATTTCATGATGTTACATTTAGTATACCATTGCACGCTAAATGAGAATGGAATAAAACCAAATTGTAGGAACTGGTCATTAGGAAATGTCTCGGTCAGATGGTCAAGGAGTTTATAAGAGCACACAAAAAAGTAGTAAGGATAAGTGTGGAATGGGGAAGGCTAAAAAGAAGGGTAGGGGAAAGTTTTTGTTTTTAAATATTATATTAAACAAAGATCTGAGCAAAACCAAAACTTTTCTCTCCTAATATTACCTTTGCTTTGAGCTTTTATTCCTATACTTGCACCTGTATTTCTTTTCCCAACAACTAAATTTCTAGTGACTGGGAAAGGAATATTGTTGTCTTTAGGAAGTTTGTTTCAAACGTGCCTTTATAATATCTTAGCACAATTTTTTACTATGCTAAGTGGCATTCAAGTTGTGGCCCCTTTCCTCTAAGGGTTTCAGCTCAATTAAACATTAGTGCTTACTGGGGGCCAGATGCCATATGGTTCATTGGGTTTTGACACTGACTAAGGTAAGTGGTCCCCGCAAGTACAAAGTTTACAGTCTAGCAAGGGATTTCCATTGATCAAAACTCATAGTTAGCTGCTTTATCACTAATGCTAGCAGAACATAGGCCATTTGACCATTAGCTTATTAAGCTGCAATGTGATGGCAGTAATGGATGACCCCGGGACTGAGGAACTGTCTCGCTACAGGGTAGTGCCTCTAAGTGTCAGTGCTCTTAACAGAAAAAACAAAATCCCACAATTTCCTGTCCCCAAGAAGATATCAAGTACTTTGTATGTGTTGCAGAGAGACAGAGGACTCGTGCATGAGATAAACCAAGATTTGCTGCCAGGATTGATTGCCGGAGTCAAGGACTTTTACCAGATAGCCCTTTAGTTCTGTAAACAAGCATTCTCAGGATGGTAGGATTTTTTTTTTCTTATTCCTATTTTTTCCTTTTTAGTTGACCTGCCCTTTCATTTTAACCTTTTATGATGAAAAATTTCAAATATATACAAAAGTAGAAAGAACGATAATGAATATCCAGCTGCAATCATTACTAACATTTTGTCAATCTTCATTTATACACCAGTATGTGTTTCTAACATATGGCCTTTCTTTTTTATATAATCATAATGTCCTTAGTACAACTATAAAAACCAGTAATAATTCTTTATCATCTAATACACATTCCATATTTAAATTTCCCCAATTGTTTAAAAAATGTATTTGTATTGCTGGTTTGAGTAAGTCAGGGTAGGAGCCTATATTGTATGTGGTAATGTCCCTTAAATTCTTTTAATCTTTAATGGTACCCCCATACCCCCATTTGTTGAAGAAACTTAGTCATTGTCCTACTGAATGTCTCCCATTCTGGTTTGGGCTCACTGCTTCTTGTAGTGTCTTTTTGCCTCCTTTCTCCCATATTTGATGTTAACCATTTTTCATATTTTATTTTTCTAAAGTTGGTGCTATTAGAAAGCATAAACAAAAAGCTCTGGTGATACTAAAGTAATTTAATGCATGAGGGGAGTGCTGGAAATAGATCAGTTAGGAGGTGGATAGAGCGGTCTGCTGTTCAGGATAGATCTGAGTGAGAATAGCAGTTTGAAATGTCCCTCAGTATCTTTCTTCCCCTTTTTTATTTTGAAGTCTATTTTGTCTGATATTAGTACTGCTACTCTCGCTTTTCTCTGAATGCCATTTGCTTGAACTATCATTTTCCACCCTTTCACTTTGAATCTACATTTGTCTTTGGAACTGAGATGTGTCTCCTGGAGGCAGCATATGGTTGGGTTTTGTTTTTTGATCCATTTTGCAACTCTGTGCCTTTTTATTGGTGAGTTCAGTCCGTTTACATTTAGGGTGATTATTACAATATGAAGTCTTCTTATAGACATTTTATCTTTTGCTTTCTAGTATGTCAGTGTTTCTATTGCTTCCTTGTCCTTGTGTTTCTGTTTTCTTTATTTTGGTTGGCTTTTGTGGATTTTTGCCTCTGATTCTTCTTGTTTTATGTTATATTTC
>NW_006438113.1:11503955-11540629 GCF_000325575.1 Pteropus alecto
AAAAGTCTCTTTTTACGCTGTTACAAAGAAGAAGTTTTTTTTTTTTTTTTTTTTTTTTTGGTTTCCAGTAGGTGGCATCTAAGCCTCTTGGATTTCTGCTTTATATAAAGACTTAATAATGTCTTTTTTTTCTTATAGATGTTTAATCACACTCATTACCCTCAGTCTCAGTTCCTGTCAGTGTTAGCGACAGTTTCTGTAGCGTTTGCTCAGATTCCCTTGGGGCTCTGCAGTGATTGGTCTCAGAGGGTATGGGGGAGGGGCTCTCTGTGTTGGGGGATGGGGAGTGTGGCTCAACCTCAGTTTTGTAACTGAGGCTGGTAAAAATTGACTGTTGTTTCTCTGCTGTCCCCGCTTTTCTGCTTTCTCCTATTTCTCTGCTGTCTGCCCTGATGACTGGGCACTGCTGCAGGCCGCGTGGTGCTCACAGTACTCCCGGGCAGGGCTGTTCAGGGAAGTCGCCACACCTTCTTCTGTCCCCCTCCTCCTACAGGGACCTCTGGCTGCGAGAGGTAGCTTCTTTGTTTCTCCCAGTCTACTGCCCGGCACCCGGGGTTCTGACCTGTGGTAGCTCTAATGCGCAGATCCCATGCTCAGAGGTGCTGGTGTGCAGTTTGGGTGTTTTTTGTTAAGTTTTAGATGTTCAGCTTATTGTTGTTTCAAGGGGAGAGATCTGAGAACATATTTAATCCGATTGCCTAACCTAAGTTACAGGAATTTACAGCTCTTCTCAGAAATCAGCAGAGGACACCAGCTGATCTCCAATGCCAAGTCTGACTGGAATTTAGATGTTGAACCTGGTCCTGGAGACAAACGGTCACTACATGCTTGTGGGAAAGGCTCTCCAACCAACTCAAGAATAGCACATTTGAGAGCTACTAGCACATAACTGAAATTGGGGTTAAGGAATGGATGAGATCATTCATGGAAAATGGGGTCCAAGAAGGAATATTGGAAAAGTCAACATCAAAGATGTGGGAAGAAGAAGAGGTGCTACAAAAGAGACTGAGAAGTAGTCGGAGATTTATAGAAGGAAATTCAAGAGCAAAGTCACAGGAGCTGAGGACAGTTTCAAGGAGGAAGGAATACTCAGTGGATGATGCATTTATAAAACATATGTAAATGATAATTTATAAAATGAGTTATGTTCAGTAGTATTTGTTAAAATTAACCTTCTCATTTATCCTAAGGAAATAATCATGTAGTGCATTTTAGAGACAAGGAGTTTAGGACATATGGAAGAGTGACATAAAAGTTGTTGGCTGTGATAAAAATGAATTATAACCCTTAATAGTTTTGATGACATTAAGTTCCAAAATCTAAGAAGTTCCACTTCTCTGTGAAATCTTTCCAGAGAGATTTTAAAAATTCAACCTATTTGTATTTGTTTTGTAAACATCTGCTATATGCTTACCACTACACTCTGACAGACAAGATATAAGATTACATGTGACTTGATCTCTGTACTTTTCATTAACCATATTCACCATACTTACTAGTCCTTTAGTCATTTGGTCAGGTTGTTTCACTGTAGAATTGATTTGGTGAGTTGTGACATACCTGCTCTCGCTGTGCCTGTTTCCTTCTCTTTAAAGCAATGGTTTGATGAGATCAATGGTTTGCATCAGAATCACCAGGAGGGTTTGTTAAACACAGGTTGCTTGCCCCACTCCTAATTTCTGATTCAGTAGGGACCAGAGAACTTGAATTTCTAACAAGGAGATGCCAGGTTGCTGCTCCGGGGACCATACTCTGAGAATCTTTTTACTTTTCTAATTCTAAAAGTCTATTATCTCTTAGCAAAACTGCATTACCTACACTCACTAATGGATTTAATACTCTCCATTATCTCCACTGAAAATTCACTAAAGCCTAACAGAATATTGTGAAATATGTAGACATTATTTGTTGAATGCAAACAAGGGCTTAACATTTTCGATCTTCTTACACCTTATACACGTCTAGGGGATGTCTGTGTTAGGTTGCTATAGGCTGCCAGGAGGCAGAACCATAGCTATGGAGGCTCTTAGTACATCTCATATCGCACTAACATTATACAAGTTTCAGGTGTATAATTGTATGATACATCTGTATATTGCATTGTATGCTCAATATCCAGAGTCTAGTCTCCTTCCATCAACAGATACTTGACTACCTTTACCCTATTCATCCTTCCTCTCATCCCCTTTCTCTACGGTACACACCATACTGTTGCATCTATGAGTTTGTTTTTTATTTGTTGCTTTCCGTTTTATACCCACATATGAATGAAATAAAATGGTTCTTGTATTTTCCATCTAACTTATTCCACTTAGCATGAGACTCTCAAGATCCTTCCATGTTGTCATAAGTGGCAATATTTCATCATTTTTATGGCTGAATAGCAGTCCATTGTATATATGTACCACATCTTCTTTATCCAGTCATCTGTTGAAGGACACTTAGGTTGTTTCTGTCTTGACTATTATGAATAATGCTGCAATTAACATAGGGGTACATATATCTTTACAAATAAGTGTTTTCAAATTTTTGGGGTAGATACCCAGAAGAGGGATTGCCGGGTCATATAATTCTATTCCTAATTTTTGGGGACCCTCATACAATTTTCCATAGATGATGCAACAATTTACATTACCACTAGCAGTGTGCAAGGGTTCCCTTTTCTCCACATCCTCTCCAACACTTATTTCTTGTCTTATTGGTAGTAGCCATTCTAACAGGTATAAGGTGGTATCTCATTGTGGTTTTGATTTGCATTTTCCTTAAAGCTAGTGAGGTTGAGCATCTATTCATATATCTGTTGGTCATCTGTATATCTTCTTGGAAAAAGTGTCTGTTCAGGTCCTCTGCCCATTTTTAATTGGATTTTTTTGTTGTTGAGTCGTATGAGTTCTTTATACATTTTGGTATTAGCCCCTTATTAGAGGTATCATTTGCAAATATCTTTTCTCCCATTCATTTGGTTGCTTTTTTTTTTTGTCAATGGTTTCTTTTGTTATGCAGAAGCTTTCTGAGTTTGATGTAGTACATTAATTTATTTTTGCTTTTAGTTCCCTGCCTTTGGGGTCAACTTTGCAAAAACTCCTCTAAGACCAAGGTCCATAAGTTTAGGAGACTATGTTTTCTTCTATGTATTTTATTGTTTATTGTCTTATATTCAAGCCTTTAATCCATTTTGAGTTAATTTTTGTGTGTGGTGTCAGATAGACTAGTTTCATTCTTTTACATGTGGCCTTCCAAATTCCCAACACCATTTATTTTAGACTTTCCTTTCTCCATTGTATATTTTTGGCCCCTTTGTCGAAGAATAGTTGCCCATATATGTGTGAATTTCTGGGCTCTCATTTGTGGTCCATTGGTCTGTGTGCCTATTTTTCTGCCAATACTACACTGTTTTGGTTGTTGTAGCTTTGTAGTATGATTTGAAATCAGGAAATGCAATATCTCAGGCTTTGTTCTTTTTTTTTCAGGATTGTTTTGGTTATTCAGGGTCTTTTGTGGTTCCACACAAATTTGAGGATTTTTTGTTCTATTTCTTTGAAAAATATCATTGGGATTTTGATGAGATTTGCATTAAATCTGTGTATTGCTTTAGCCATTTTAACTATATAACTATAGCCATTTTAACTATATTAATTCTTCCAATCCACGAGCATGAAATATCTTTCAATTTTTTTGCCTTCAATTTTTTTTCCACGTCTTATAGTTTTCAGTGGATAAGACCTTCATTTCCTTTGTTAAGTTTATTCCTAGGTATTTTAGCCTTTTTGCTGCAATTGCAAATGGGATGTTTTCTTCTCTTTCCAGTATTTCATTGTTAGTATATATGGGATTTTTATACATTGATTTCCTGCAACTAAACGTTTATCGTTTCTAATAGTCGTTTGGTGGAGTCTTTAGGGTTTTCCCTATATGAAATCATGTCACCTTCAACTAGTGACCATTTTACTTTGTAATTCTCAATTTGGATGCCTTTTTTTATCTTGCCTAACTGCTCTAGCTAGGACTTCCAATACTATGTTGAATAACAATGAAAAGAGTGGGCATCCTTGTCTTGTTCTTGATCTTAGAGGAGAAGCTTTCAGTTTTTCACCACTGAGTATGTTAACTGAGTATTTGTCATATGTGGCCATTATTATGTTGAGGTATTTTCCTTCTATACCCATTTTACTGAATGTTTTAATTGTAAATGGATATTGTATCTTGTCACATGCTCTTTTTGCATCTATTGATATGATGATTTTTATCTTTTAATACATGCTTTTTGAATATGCCTTCAATGGGATAGGCAGTATGTGATATTTTACTGTTTGATGATCATTATAAATTTGATACAAACTCTTAAAATAATGAATATTTAATATTGGTTCATCCTTGAACAAGTTTCTGGAGTCTAGGAGACCACGGTGTGCAATCTGGTGGTCTGATATAATGGAGATTTTTCCTGTTAATCAGGAAATGGTGATATTAGTCTCAGTGCTGCCATTGGCCTTATTATGGTTGTACAGGTCATGTAAGCTTGGGTGGCTCTGGAAAATTAGGAAGATATTGACCATCTTAGGTTCAGGAAGAATTAATGAAATGCCTGTTTTTAAAATATAGGTTCTAGGAACAAATCTTGATTTAAAAATGGTATTTTTATAAAAATTAATTTTAGAAGTAAAAAGCTGCCCACCTAGAATTACAGGAAAATGTTTGGTTTTTTTTTTGTTTTTTTTTTTGAGCTTGGAAGTAAAAAGCTTCCCACCTAGAATTACAGGAAAATGTTTGGGTTTTTTTTTTTTTTGAGCTTTTCTTTAAAGAATGAGATGCTATAGTTCAAAAATCGAATAAGTATTTATTGTTCCAGAAGGTACATTGCTTTTTATACATATTTCATAAATGATACAGGATTTTACACATGTTCAATATTTTGCTATTTGTTTAAAGAACTTTTCTCCACGTCCATCCACTCTCCCTTGCCTCCCACACACCCTGAAAGGATTTGCTCATTGCACTGTGCTGTTTCTTCTTTAAAAACCTGCGCACAAACAGGATAAATGGTTTAAAAATAATTCACACAACTTAACAAAAATAAATGAAGGAAGAGGTTGAATGACTAGGGGTGGGCAGGGGAAGGAAGTGGGAGGAGGGGTTGGGAAGTAGAGACATGCATCCTTTCATTTCATCATGCCAGTGGAAGGGGTGGTGGCAGGAGCAGCAGCAGCAGCAATCCTGGTTAGCCTTCAACCTCTGCAAGGCACCTGGAATCTGGGTTTGTCATTTAAAATTTTTCCTTTCATACACAATAATCCCAAAGGAGAAAGAAAGAGAGAAAGAAATCCCTTGTCACAATGAGAAGGGATGAATCATGTGAAAGAAAAAAGCCAATCAACTGTGTGGCAAGCCCCATCATCCTCTAGATCCGGCCCCCACAGTAATTAAAAACAGAATATTAGACACAGATTCTCTTGATTCTTCAAATGCAGATGTCATCTGGAAATATGGTAGAAAATATTTTGATAGAGTATAAGATAAATGCTTCTTTCTCTCGATTTAAGATAAGAAAAAATCGGGTGAAGAGGGTAGGTTGAAAGAAGCCATAGAAATGTATTTCTGTATAAAGATAAATTGCACCCTTTGAGATCCACACACTTGATTTACAGCTACTGAAGTGGTGGAGAGGGGAGGGCTCACAAACTGTGGAAGTGAATGTGTGTCCTTTGAGATTAACAAAGCCTCCAGACAAGGCAGCGCCATCTGGGTGGCCTAAAATGCTGTCACACAAGCAGATTAACAGCAATAAAATCATTCTGGTTCTGAAATGGCTACAAAGCCATGATTTTTAGCCAATTTGTAAACCTTACATTTTTCTGATTTAGTAATACAGCTGAACACTCCCCCTCCGATTTGAGTTGTGGAGGGAATATCAATCAGATAGTTAAAGGAGGGAAATTCTGCCTCTTAAAGATTAATTAGTAAAAAACAAAACAAAACAAAAAAACCTCATGCAGTGTTGCCAATGATTCCTAGATACTGATCCAGAGCACTGGAATATACAGACATTTAAGAAGATAATAAGGGATAATCCAAAGTATCAATTATCAAACAGTCATACGTTGGTTCCAATTATCATATGGATAATATTAGTCTAACCAACAGGTGTGGGTAATCAGAAAAGGGGCACAAGCAGGAGAGATTCCTGGTTAACTTTGTAGAGGCTGGATCCAATTTAAAATGAATACTAATGACATGGGCTCAGAATCTGCCACCCACATGTCTTAAGGATTTACTTTTCTGGTATATTTACTCCTATGTCAAAAATAAGAAAAGTTAAATAAAAAAAATTAGAGCTGAGTGGGGTGCTGGTGTGTTACTATTTTGCTGACCCTGCAAAGATGTAAGAAACGAACACCCCAGCACATTTTCTCTTTATGAATCTCTCTATATAATGCATCATTTTCATCCAGGAACTGATGTGCTTGATTAAGACAATATTCACTAAGCCCTTTGAGCTTACATTTCACAAAGCCTGATCCTCAGATTTTTAACATTCTTTTCTTCCCTAAGATCCTTTTAGTTCTTGTTTTTTAATTAAAGGTAAAAACCCTCTACCCCAACATGGCTCCCAGCTTCCACCTGCAAACTTAATTAAAAAGGCAATAGTTATAAACAGGTGTTCTTTCTGCCAGGATTCAGAGGCTCTTTGCAGATCAATCTTTTTCGCCAATTTGTCGGAGGGGCAGATGTACTTGTAATGGGTCTCTCAGTCTCTTAAGGTCCATTTCTGCCTAAAATAGAAACAAAAGGAGAGAAAAACTGGCTAGTGAAGTTTTCAATGACATTACTGTCTCCTAAGAAAAAAAGAAACTATCTCTCCTCCATCACTATGAGTTAGAGAAATTATCACAATTACTTTCAAAATAAGAGTGCCTCAGAGGCAAAGGGTTTTAAAGCCATAGGACAACAAAGGGGGACCAAAATCAAAGTCTGTCCTGGCAGTTTCAGCTGTAAACAGAGCCTCCAGAAAGGCTGTGCTATCAACAGGGCATGACACAGGAGCTCAAAGAAGATGCACTCTGGTGGCTTTTCCGGAGAGAAGCCCTTTCACAAACCTTTGCCTGGAGCCAGAACTTGAATTTATACTGCTCAAGACTTCTGTTGTTTATCCAGTCGTTGTTTAAGTTTTTCAATAGCTAGTGATTTTTAAAGTGGAGATGTATAGTCAACTGCAGTACTTTCAAAACTCATACATGCTTGACCCTCACCCCTGAGAAGCTGGAATAATAAGGCTTACGGTGGGGCCAAAGCATCTGTATTTTAATAGCTCCAGAGGTGATTCTGTTGCATTCCCTCCAGCTGAGAACCACTCACAGAACAACAGAGGACATGAGTCCTTTTACACCAAGGCAGGAAGATGGATTAAGCCCAGGCAACGCATAACCCCATCACCAATAAGGGACAGGGAAGGCAGAGGAAGTCCAGAGAAAAGCATCTAAACATTAAACAGGATGGAAGAGCTTCTAGAGAGTTTTGAAAAACCTCTAAAATCATAAAAGACTACAGAGAATAGGGATGAGAATTTATTCACCAAAATCAAATATATCAGAGTGAGGGATGCACATTCATAAATCTGAAAGAGGTAACAACTATGAAAAATGAAATATATCAATCTTTTAAAAAAGCATCTTCTAGTTAAATAATCTCTCACTAGTTAAATAATCTCTCACCTGCATCTGGCAGAGATTTCTAGTAGTTGTCTCTTCATTTTATTTTTGCCCTATTGCTACCACACATTTTAGGTGAGAAATCTATGGGTCAAATATTGTAGAAAGATTTAAAAAAGAAAGAAAAGTAAAAATAGACAACTTTAAAGAAACAAAACGGAAAAAAGTAAAAATAGGTCTAAAAATTCCAATATGCTAGTGTTAATAGGATAACTAGGACCCATCATATTTTCACCGGCTTCTGATATAAAACATAAGGTGTTCACGCTAAAAAAGTAATTTTTATCAATTCAGGAGTATTTTATATAGGAAGAAGGGGTTGGGTCATTCTTTCAGAGTTTACTCATTGAAGTACTGGGGTTATGGATAATAATAACAATGCCATACAGTATGGGGCTAGGATTTGTTAAATTTTATTTTTGGAAAACTTACCTGAGCAATTGCATCCTTGAGTTGATTATATTTCTCTAGGTCAAAACGTGACTTTTTGGCTCCTTTATGGAAAAATAGTAAGTATTGTCTGTCTCTGGCTTGTGGATAAACATACTCCTACAAAAAGAAAGGACAAATTAAATCATTAGTCTTTAGCATACTATCTTCACAAAACAAATATTTACTAACTGTTGATTAGATTCAACACACATGCACACATGTGAAGATATATACTGACATATACAGAGCTAAGTGATTATTTCTTAAACATTTTTATTGTGAAATACACACACAAGAGCACACAAAACAAAAATGTACATCACAACAAATCACATAGTGAACATGCTAATCATTACCAGCTTAAAAAAAAAAATAGAACACTGCCAAAAACTAAGAGGCTCCCTTCCTGCCCCTTCCCAATTACTAACCCTTCCTTCTCCCCAAAAGTAACCAATATATTGACTTTTATGATAGTTACTTTCTTGCTTTCCTTATAGCTTCCCTACTTAAACACATACCTCCCTGAGCTCTACAGCTTAGTTTTACCTGTTTTTTAAATTTTATAAAAGTGGAGTCAGACAGTATGTGTTGTGTATGGCTACTTTCACTCAATATTAGGTTTGAGAGAGTCATTTTGTGTGTAGCTATAGTCTATTCGTTTCTCTTGCTATGTTATATTTTACTGTATGACCACATCACAATTTATTTATCCATTGTACTACTGGTAGACTTTGGATTGTTTTCAAGTTTGGGTTATTATGAAAATGCTGCCAAGAACATTTCTGGACTTATTTCTTCTGTTGAGGACATACTTATGAGTGGGAATCCTAGAACACAGGGTATGCATGTGTTCAAATTTAAGAAGTGATATCAAATAGGTTTCCAGAATATCTGTACCAATTATATACTCATCAGTCGAATATGAGAGTTTCCATTACTCTACATTTTTGCCAATACTTGGTATTACCAGTTTTTAAAAATATTAGCCATTCTGGTGTGTGTGCTAAAATACAGCTTTACTGAGATATAATTCACATATCATACAAATTCACTCATTTAAAGTATAATATTCAATGGTCTTTAATATATTCGCATAGTTACATAACCATTACTACAATCTATTTTAGAACATTTACATCATCCCACAAAGAAACCATGAATTCTTTAACAGTCACCTCCCATCTCCCTCAGCACCTCCAGTTCTAGTCAACTACTAGTCTACTTTCTGACTCTACAGATTTGCCTATCTGGATATTTTATATAAATAGAATCATTCAACTTATAGCCTTCTGTGTCTGGCTTCTTTCAAGTTTCATCTATTTGTGGCATGTATCAATACTTCATTTTTTTTTTATTGCCAAATAATATTCCATTGCATAGATACACCACATTTTATTTATCCATTCATCAATTGATTGACATAAGCTGTTTCCACTTTTTCACTATTATGAATAATGCTGCTATGAACATTCATGTAAAAGTTTTCATATGGACATACATTTTCATTTCTCTTAGAGATATATACCATTTTTCTGGATCACTCATGAAGTTGAGCTTTTCATTTCATATATTATTTGCCATCTGCATATCCTCTTTTAGATGTGCCTATTTAAACCTCTTACCACCTTTTTCTATTGGATTCTTTTTCTTACTGATTTGTAGGATTTGTTTATATATTCTGGATATGAATCCTTTGTTGGATATCTGTACTACAAATAACTCCTCCCATTCTGTTCACTCTCTTTATGGTGTCCTTTAATAAACAGAAGTCCTTAATTTTAATTTAGTCTAATTTATCATTCTTATCTTTATGGTTAGTACTTTTCAGTCTGTGTAAGAAGTCATTCTTATTCCACAGTCATTAAGATAGCCTATATAATCTTCCAGGAGCTTTATTGTGTTACCTTTCATATTTAGATCTATAATCCATCCAAAATTAATTTTTATTTATAGTGTAAGAATGGAATTGCTCCGTTTTTTTTTTATGTGGATATTCAATTATCTTAGCACCATTTATTGAAAAAGACTCTCCTTTCTTTGTAGTGCCATCTTTTTAAAACCATAAGGTTTTGTATGCTGAGTCTATTTCTATATTCTCTCTTCTATTCCTTTGGACTATTTGTCTATCCTTGCGCCACTGTCTTAATTACTGAGGGTATTAGATGGGTGGTCCAAATGCGTGCTGAAGTAACTCAATGGCAATTCTTATTGTCAGGCTCCTTTTTTGCATAACTGAAATTGATACTCTGGTTTCACTGAAATAATACACTTGATTCAATATTCCACTTGATTTTATGATTTAGAGGAACTTGTCATCTTACAAAGATTCTTCGGAACTTAATATACTTATTAATATACTTAATATATTGGGATATATTTAGGTTGCTAACAAATAAAGCATCTCATTGTAACAAGAGTTTAGAAGAGTTTAAATGCTGTTGAACTGGCATTTTGCTTCATGGCTGTTAATTATGGATACGGATGTGGAAAAGAATATTTAACATGAGAAACTCTATTCACATTTTATTTGGTCAAGTTTTCTTATTCACAAATGTCTAAATTCTTTACTACTGCTATTTTGCGACTTGTTGCTTGGGGCGGGCAGCAAAAATGCTTTGGGAATCACAGAAATGCAGCATTTAACTAGTAGGACAGATAGGCTATTAAAGATATGAGTCACTGTGTCAGGCAATAAAAATTGAAAGAACTAAATGCCTAGCCTCAAAAGGTATCATATTCTAGTAGAGGGAAAAGACATTTACATGAATAATTCTAATACAAGATAACATAGGATGGGTAGAATGAGAGGCACAATGTGATTACAGGAATTCAGAACAAGAAGAGCTCAAAGCTGGCTGTAGGTATTTGGTCAAAAGTTCATAAAAGATAAGCATTTAGAAAAGCCTTGAAGTATGACAGGTAAAGATCAACAGGGAGAACGTTCCCAGTTGACAGAATGTGTGAACTAAGGAATGAGGTGGTGTACAACTCAGGGCATTTGAGGAGGAATAAAGAATTTAATTTGATTTGTTTAGGACACACAGTACATACACAGGAGAGGTGAGGGACATTTGGAAAAGACAGATAGTAACCAGCAAAGACAACAGCAGGCTAATTTGGAATTTGGATTTCAATCAATATATAAAAAGAATTCATTAAAGGGGTATGTATATAAGGAAGAGAAAAAGAAGAGAGAAGAAGAGGGAGGAGGAAGAAAGAGGGGAGAGGGAAAGAAACACGGAGCCCTGTCTAGAGCTGTGATTAGATATGACTGAGCTGGCTGTTCCGTTCTGTTCACACAGAGTGACTAGTATGAGCCAGACATGAGACCAGGTGCTGGAGACTCTGCAAGAACAATGGCAGCACATGAACAAGTTAAGGAGGCCCAGAAAAGTTAAATAATGTTCTTGGGTTTTCATTTTCCCACACATAAACAGGACTATGACTACTGGTCTAACAACAACAGAAGTAAAATACCTATGTTTAATAGCAACCATTTAAAAATATAAGCAATTTCCAGCTGCTTCCTTCTGATGCCTAAGAAAATGGAAAAAGCTTCTCATATGTTTTAGCTATTTCAAATGTTTTTTATCAAGAGAGATTGGATCTGTGGTGGTATCATATATACAGTAAGTGATAACTCCCTCATACTTCCTAAAGAGACATGATGGGTTTCTAAGCTACTAAAAACATAGCACTAGCAACGAAAATTAGTTCTAGCTACTGATATTTAATAAATGAGCCTTGATTGATAAAGAATAGGCCAAGAGTATAAAATGACTAGATATCTAATTTTCATTTCTCTTTCATGAAGTAAAAAAACAAAAAACCCACCTACACTCTTAACATACTTAGAAGTAGCCCAGAGTTTAACTATTTGAATAGGTATCACCAATTCTCCATTCTAAGAACAATAAAAACAAAAAGCTTAGGACTTCTCTGACTGTTAAATTAATTACATAGTACATAAAAAGTTAAGCCAACTTAGCTGAACAAGTTATCCTACAGCTGACCACTCTTCTCATTTGCGCTCTTATTCTCTAACTTACTGTAATATATTTTTCTGAATTTAATGGTTTATAAGGCTCTTTCCATGAGGGCAGAAGCCATATCTTATATCTATGTCTATCTTTAGCACCTAAAATGGTGCCTGATATGTAACTGGCATGCATGTGCATCTGCAAGTGTGTGTATAAAAAGGATAAACGAATACGTATAGAATATGAGAGAAAAGAGAATTACTTTGACAACCAAAACTTCATTATATCATAAAAAGTTACTTGAAGAGGAATTTTTACCTGGCGTGTCATTACGAAATATGCATACATTGCCATGGCACTTCCATAAGTGATGAAATAGGTGACTGGTTCCATGATGTCCCAGGAATATTCCCACCAGGTAAGCCGGGCCAAAATGCCAAACTGTGTGGCCATGTAGGCAAGTCCACCCCATAGCACCAAAGTGGTCCTCTTCTCGGCTTTTCTGCTAATCTCGATTCGTACCTATGGGCAAAATGATCAATCAATCATAAGGTACTTTAACATATTATCAGTTTTAAACTTTTATTTAAACTGTTCTGTGTTCACTAAAAAAACCGAACTCATAATCCATATACAATTAGTCTCAATTGTAATAAATATAGCTTGTCTTCCCAAATTCTATCTGTAGTTTTCACTGAACAAAATATTTTATAGGAGTGAGATTTTTTTAATGATACCTGTGTTTTATGTTTCACCCTAGAAGTGGCTGAAAATATGGCGAAACTATAGGAGTGAATTAATTAGTTTCAAGAGCTCTTCATTCAACTACAAGATTACTTTATTTGAAAAGAAGAAAATGAAAACATGTCAATGTTCTCTCACTGTCGCATATAAGATTTAATATATTATCAGTTTTTACTCAAAGGACATGCTAGGGGGCAGATCAAGATAATAAGCCAGAACATGGACTTGATTCGGACCAGCTGAGGTCAGGCCCTGATTGCAGATTACCATCAACTTCATTATTTAGTTGTTCTGAGGATTAACAGAATACAGGTAAAATACTTAGCACAATTCCTGGCCCACAGAAAATATTCACTATAGGATGATAATTATTTTGTTATAGCTGGTACATTAAAAAATGCTTTACATTTTGAAAATATCAAATTTAAATCTCATTCCCATCACAATAGTTTCTCAAGTTTAATTTCACAACTTCCTAATGGTCTTAAATTTAAGGACAAATTTGACATATTATACACTGATTATTTTTAAAGAAATCAGAAAAAGCACAATATTAAGAGTATTGCTCCTTTTCTTAATCTCTAATATATAGTCTAATTTCTTAAAATGGAAATATTCGTATCATCAAAAAATAAGGATGACACACGTTCACACTAAAATATTCAGAAAAGTGTAAAGAAAAATCAATCATAATCCTACTACTCTATTAGCATTTTGGATTATATTCTAATTTTTTCTTTGTATATATGTATACATGTTTAAAATATATAAATATGTATAACTATAAGCATAGTACATTTAAAAATTGGATCACTGTTTTATAATGTAGTTTTCATAACATATCATGAAGTTTTCTATAACATGTTAAATCTACACATTATTTTTAACAGCTGCATAATATTCCATGCAATGTTAATTCTTAACCTTGACTAAAATCATTAGCCATTATACTCAGAACCTTTCTTGATTAGCAGTTATTCCAATCTTTGTTGTAGAGATGATAAATCTGGTTAAGGGTAGACATTTAGACCTCAAAGCTTTAAGTCCATTACCAAGGCTCCAAACTATTTAAGTTCTTTCTTAGCTTTGGTTGGAACTTTCTTATGGTTCAGTCCCCAAAACAGGTAGACTAGTTTGATTGACACAGCTCAATTATATAAAACTCACAGGTAAAAAACAAACATATATTCTCTGGAAAAAATATCAGTGAAGATAAAAATCCGAGATTTGAATTTGCACCTTTTCCAGGGGCGCCAATTGCTCTTTGAGATCCTCTAATCTTTCGATAAGCTCCCTTTCCTTGTTTAGCTGGTGCTGCTCGATGCACAGTGTGGTGTACAGTTGCTGGACTAGTGTCTTTACATCATTCAGTGTTGCTGCATTTTCGTGGCTTAAGAGGTCTGAAAGAGAGGGGTTACATTTTTTTTTTTTAATGTATGCCTTAAGTGAAGAGTTGTTATTCCTGGGGCTATTAGACAATGAGAACAAGGCAGATTCATCCACTATTGCAATCCACTTTCAGTGTGAAACTGAAGGAAAGTGATAGTTCTTTTTTAAAACGGAGGTATCTTCAAATCTTAGAAAGTATATTCATATTTGGGCAACCTGAAAAACTTGAAACCAACATTCACCATTATATTCTTCAAAGTCTAAATGCTATATACGAGGCTACAAATAATAATAATCTTCATTAGATAAAGATTAAAAAATTTAAGGCAATATGTTAAAAACTAGTAGAGAGGTTTAGAATCAATCTGATTTTCATGCTTATTAAAATGCTGATCTGTGGCCTTGCCACTTTAATTGGTGATTTTTTTCTCTTTAGTAACACCTGATGAAAAACTATACAGTATTTCAAATTTGCAAATAACAAAGGTATAAATAAAAATATTTTATCCTAATAACCTTGGCCTGCATACACCTTCCCCCTAGCACACCAACTTTTCTTTATTCTTGTTGGGGAAAGTTACAGAATAGCTGGGTGGGCCTCAATATTATGCTCTAAATGGCATGAAGTTATAAGAATGATTGAAAGGATACAAGATTAAATTCTTTGATTCAATATCCTGTTCTATGAGTAGCACGTTTCCAGAAATCTAAAAGTTATGTTTTGAGAATCTAATAAAAAATCAGCTGGTCTCAGCTGCCAAATAATTTAAAATAAAAGCATCAGAATTAAAGCTTTTGTTTTAGAATATTAGCCTTAAATGTGACATTTTGTTAGATACAGCTTAAGGTCAGCCCTCTTCTAAATCAAAATAAGCCACAATTGGAATTAGCCATGTATTTCAAATATTCTTCAAAGATGTCCTTTAGGAAAGTTATCACAGAAACAATCAATAAAAAAGTCAAATAGGGTAGCAAACTGGATTAGAAAAGAGCTGATATAGTAAAATGGGATATGGCACCTAACACAGTATCTTGCATGCTTCAGTAAATGTGTGCTGCATTAATGGGAACAGATAAAAGCAAGAACACTTTGAGCTCTAGAAGTCATCTATGTCAACAAGGTCTTCTTTGCACTCAAATTGTAGCTCACATTTGCACACGACTTTACACTTTCCAAAGTTACTAGAAGAGGAAACTATACTCTAGAAGGCAATTACTTGTCTAGAATGTCACATGAAAGTGGCAGAGTCCACGTTTTCTGATCCCTAGGCCTGGAGGTGAGTTACAATGCTTCTATACTAATCTTTATATTTCTCTTGCAAGCTTGTATCCCTTTCAAAAAGGCAAATATTTAAGTGGGCAAAAATTATCTATGATTAATAAAATCCTATCATATATATTACTGCATATTATCTATCTTCACCATAACAGCATGAGTAAGGTTGGTGCCCACAATTTATAAATGAGGAATTTGAGTGCTAGATAGATAAGATTAACAAACATTTCTGTACTAGGTACAAAAATTCAGTTCCCTAGTTACACTAGAAACATTTCAAGTGCTCAATAGCCACATGTGACTAATGACTATGATACTGGACAGTGCAGAAATGGAACATTTTCATCAGCAGAGAAAGTTCTACTTGATAACACTGTCCTAGGGATTTCTCTTGCCCTCTTTGCTAATCCTCCTTATCCTAATAGTTGGATGCACCTGAATTTCCAGGTTCTTCGGCAAACTTTGATCATTGTCCTTCTGTGCCATTGCTTAAAAATTGGCGACTTTTCTCTGATCTTCCAAACTCCCTTTTCAGACTCTTCTTCAGCTCCATCTACAATTGCACAAGGTTTCATTCCTATAATAAATCTTTTATTCCATAATATTCATGTGGTTCTGCTTCCCCAATTGAACCCTGATACCAACAGTATGTAGGATACGCTATTATTTGCATAAAAAAGGAAAAGAGATTATGTATTCATACTTGCTTATGAATGCATTAACTGACTATCTCTGGAAGGAAACAAAAGAAACCAAGAACAATGTTTGCTGCTACAGAGGAGAAATGGGTGGCTGTAAAAAAGGGATGAGAAAACTTTCCTCATATATTCTTTGCTTTGGGAGTTGAACTTGTGAATGTATTATCTATTCAAGACAAATCAAAAAAATTAACGTGCAATCGCGATACCTTCTAATGGCAATGAAAAGACTATAAAATGATAATTCACAGGAGATCAATCTCACAGATGTCCATCTCTAGACCTAGCTGAAAACAGTTATCTTTCAGGTCGGGCATCAGTAAAGCCCTGGCAAACTCAAGGGATTAGGCATTATTTTGTTAGACTTTATTGACACGAAGAATATGATTCCATATACTATCATGGTGGAGGAAAACAATAACCTCAAACCCCTGACCCTAAAAATTCTGCCCACATATTCAGAGATGAAATTATAGTAAAGGGGAAGATAACTCTACTTAATGGCTTAACGACACTTTTGGATGATTAGTGTATGCTTCATTAAAAATGCAATTGGATGCTTATTAATGTTTCTGTACATGCCATCAGTGCCAGAATATTTAAGGTACAGCAAGGCAGAGAGACATGCTAACATAATGGGGACTGAAAAGTCTTTTCAGCTACTAAGATGTTTGGGAAGGACTCTGGCTATTTGAGTCTCCAATAAGGCCTTCATTATTATTGGTATTTGGTTTGCCTGTTCAATCTTTTTTCTCAAATTATTTACATCATTAAGATGTAAGTAAGGTTTCCAGTATTCTCTGGATGGATAAATGGGGAAAGGGCTTAGTGGTACCAATCAAAATGATTCTCTCACAAAAACTTTGAACCACTAATATAGGGTATATTTTCTTCTTCCCTAAGCCTAAAGGGAAGGTAGTGAATTACTACTTTAAAGATGGACTGGAATAAAAGGCTTCTTGTGCTTCTTTTCCGTATTCTTTCCTCTATTCTAGATTTCATTAGGTTATAAAATCTAATTGCTAAAATAGTTACTTCTCTCATCTTGCAGTGGTCAGAGGAGAATCCAGCCATAAATAGCTATGGTAACCCAAAGAATGCTATGGAGCTTGCAACTAGCCTTATTGCTATGACCTGCCCCCCTTGTTCCATTTCAGTTTTTTTCCTGCCTCTACCCTCCAATTTTAGGGTTAGATACAAGAGTTGAAACTACTGAAGGATCCATAATACCTATGGACTGCCAATCCCACATAAGCATTAATTGTGGCTGTATTAGATCCTATATGAATGAGCCCTCTATCCTCAGTGTCTGGTGGAAGTGTGTGAAATTAAAGTTCACTAGTACACAACATTCAGAGAGCACCGTTAGTTCTAACGTGCTATCCATAAACAGGGAAAAGAAAAATAGGAGAAAGAAGTGAAAGTTAAAAGGAGTGAAGAAGAGTGAGTAGAAAAATATGTGTCAAAACTTAAAAAAGTGTCCTGGAAAAGTTTTCCTTCATTAACTATTTTAACTTATTAGATAAAGCAGATTTGTTCCATCTGCTCCACATATATACAAAATCCTAGTGTTCCTCCTCATTATCTGAATCCCAAAACCTAGTACCTTCAATTTTAATTCATTTAGCCTTTTCACTAAAAGGAGTCATGAGTACAGAAATTCAACTTGCTCTCTTACTCAATGCCACTGAAAAACTGTAGTGGCTGAGATGCTAGCAATATCTTCTTCGGACCGGGAGAGGAAGATAATATGGTGGCAACAAAATTAAAAGCTACATTTTATCAAAAGAAAATAATATTTTCTTTACTATGTTTTAAAAGGTGGGGTAAACAAAGTATTTATGGACTTAAAACAGTATTGTTTGAGCTCTGAGAAATGATATCTAATGGCATAATCTCTCATTGGTTAATTAACAGAGCTGAGAGAGCTTTGATGTGTGAATTTTAAATATTAAAAAGGCCTTTTAAAATTCTATACCAATGCTGCTATTGAGTTTACCAAATCCCACACTTCAATTTACAATTATTCTATGAATTATAGACTTTTGACCCTTGCGAACTTGATATTCTAATTGACTTGTAGGTAAAATGGGTAGATATTCCACAGTTCTGAGACACAGATAAAGCAGAGTTGTTAGGCTGCCAAACTGATCACCAGGGAATCAAATACAATTTCTCTCCTTTTCAATTTCTAATTTTACTTTTCTTATTCAACTTGAGAATAGCCCTATTTAAAAAATGCAAACATTAATTTCTGTTTTAAAAACACAGTATTAGGCAAGATGGTTGGAATTATCATTGATTAAAATACTTTTAGTTTTTGACAACATAATATATGAAAGCACACATCTTAAGTTTTCTCATCGTTAAACTTTATATAGGAATATATTAGTCAACTTATAAAATTTTACTAACAGAAAATCTAAATAGAATGAACTCTTTAGATAACACACACGTGCACGCGCACACACACACACACACACTTAAATAGAATGAACTCTTTAGATAACACACGCGCGCGCGCGCACACACACACACACACATGCACACACACTGAGTATAATGCCCTCAAGGTCCATCATTTTGTCGGAAATGGCAAGATTTCCATCTTTCTCATGGCTGACTGTATATTCCACTGTATGTATATACCACATCTTCTTTATCCATTCATCCATACTTGAACATTTAGGTTGATTCCATATCTTGGCTATTGTGAACAATGCTACAATGAACATGGGAATGCAGATATCTCTTTGAGACCCTGGGTATACATCCCAAAATGGGATTGCTGGATTATGCCATAGTTCTATGTTGATCAAAGAGTACCAAGTTTCCGATTATAAGATGAATAAGTTCTGGCAATCAATATACATCATGGTGATTATAGTTAACAGTACTGTAATGTACACCTGAAAGCTGCTAAGAGTGTAGAGCTTAAATTTTCTGACCACAAAAAAGAAATGATAATAATGCTAGGTGATGGGGATGTTAACTAATCCTATTGTGGTGATCACTTCACAATATATGTGTATCAAACCATTACACTGTACATCTTAAACTCACACAAAGTTATACATCAATTATGTCATTAAAGCTGAGCAGGGGGAGAACAAATTTAACGAATACAACAAGAAACAGTAAAATAGGCTTGTACTTCTGTTATTTTAAAGAGAACTTCTAGCCCAAGAATCAGGGAATAAGGAAGAAAAACATATTATCATAGCTAATATATAGCTAACAATCCCTTGTCTACATGGTCAATTATTCCGACTT
This sequence comes from Pteropus alecto, assembly GCF_000325575.1. Lineage (NCBI taxonomy): Eukaryota > Metazoa > Chordata > Mammalia > Chiroptera > Pteropodidae > Pteropus > Pteropus alecto. The sequence goes on from NW_006438113.1 coordinate 11,523,454, forward strand.
AATAAAATCTGATTCAGTATTGTCTTACTATTTAAAGGATACTTTTTCATCTTTATTATACTTACTATACTTTTCTATATTTTTTCTAAGCTAGTTCCACGTCAACTAGCTTGAACACGGAAGAGAATCAGGCCTCAGAACAGCCAAAATGCTACCAAGTTAATTCACTTAATTCACTCAATATAGAATGACCACCTAAGTCAGTGGGGATCGGGGGGGGCAATACAATATCCCAGTGATTTCCCTCAGAGCATTTACAAAGAAAAGGAGTAAGAAGAATTCAGAGAAGAGATTAATCACTTCTTGTTGGCTAGAAGTCAGAGAACTTGGTTATTAAAGGCTTCATGGAAGAGCTGACATTGACAATTTTGACATGAGGAAACTTGAAGGTTAGGAGAAAAGGAGAAAGGCATCTTAGGCAGAGGAAAGATGAGCAAACAATGAGATGGCAAAGAATGGGGCATAGTTAAGGAAAGAGCAAAGGAACACAGGGTAGAGTAAAAGTACCCTGTGAGAGAAAGAGGAAAAAAATCATTATTTGTTTGTTTGTTTGTTTTTTAGGTGAGGCAACCCTCGGTTGACATCACAGATTGCGAGGACCTTGTCAGCTTACAATCTCTTATTTATTATTTTTTTAACACCTAGAGCACCTGATCTTCCTAGGTGGTCTCCCATCCAAGTACTAATCAGGCCCGACCCTGCTTAGCTTCTGAGATCACACAGGATCAGGCTTGTTCAGGGTGGCATGGCTGTAGACGAGAAAAAATTTAAAGGTAGATAATTGAAGACCAGACTTTGGAGGCATTCAATACTTAGGTTTTCACTTAGACCTTTTACTACATTAGATAGAGTTCTCAAAAGCAGAATTGAAAAGTAGGGATGTCCTAAGAGGCTGTCAGAGGGCATGGTGGTGGTGGAAGGAGCTTTAACAACAGCAGGGAGTGATGATGAATCTCAAGGGCAATGACAGAAAAGTGACCAAAAATGACACAACTCAAAATGCTATTTTAGAGGGCTATTTAGCATCAGTATTATGCAGAGCCATATTAGACCATGGGGTAAAAAGAAAGATAAATAATACTGACTCCATCTTTACTTAAAATTTTGATGATTTTGTTCATCATGTTTTTTTATTAACTTTAAGAAAACAGTACATTAAAATATTATTTATCCTGACTACTAAGCTTAGGGACACCCTCTTAAAATTTGCTCCTGAGGCAAGTATCTCACTTTTTTGGACAAAAGCGTATGCATGTCAGAAGTTCCTAAGAACTATTATTGTACAATAATTGACTTTCAGACTGATGACCTTGAGCCATCAAAAAATTTTAAAAAAGGATTAATTCCTATTACAAATGTTTAAGAGGACAGGGAAGTGCACAATTTATTTTTAAAAGATTCCTTCTATAATGTTATTAAAATAATATGACTTCTGGCCTGTCTGGAGGGAAGAAGCTTAAGTTACACAGAACATGCATTTATGTGAAACAGAGTGACAATATCAGATAATAAAGCTTTCTGATGTCTAGGTAGAATTTAAGTTTTAGTCAATGTACTAACCAAGTACCAAGTACTCAGTGAGCTCTTCAACTGAAACAGAGTCTATATGTAAACCTTCCAGTGTTCTTTGAATATTGTCTGTTTCTTAAGGTTATCCAAGGAAAATATAAGCTCTTTGTGAAAGCCCTTCCCACATTTCTCTGACCTCATTGGGGTTACTTTTTACCTCTCTTTGGCGGACGCACATGATACGTTAAGTCATTAATGACCAGCTTAAAGTCATCAAGGAGGAGGAGGTCAATCCCTGTCGAGGCAGCGACGCGAACGCCATCTGTGAAAAAAATTAATGTGAAAATTTAAACCTGTCATATGTCCATAATTATTCAAGAATGGTCAAGAAAAAGCAATCCTCAAAATAGATTTTAAAAATTATATCTTTTAAGTTTCAGTTAACGTTTTGCCTTATCTCCAAGTCTATGCTAAACAAAGCTTATGTTACCTGAGGTTTTTTGTTTACAATGCCCTCAGGTCTGTGAAAACGTAACAACATGCTTTTCTTTTCTGGTAGAACTTCATGAACAAGTGAAATTAACAGCTGTATAGGCATCAGTTGGAAATCCAGGGTCACTGGGAGACCTGCATGGATGTCTTGTATCTGTCTATGATGGAAGTTGGTTGAGTAAAAAAATGTTTTTTAATATATGGTACTTTTCAGTATGGTCAGTGATCAGATGCCAGTAATTTGGTAGGTATGAATGCTAGAGTTAGCAAAGTATACCAAGGTGGTCAACTAATTATATTATTAGATTAGTTGAGAATTAAATATACGTAAAATATTTATGGCATAGAAACATGGCAAATTGGTAACAACTGGTGAATTTAAGTGAAGGGTAAATGGGTACTTACTGTATTAATCTTTTAAGTTTTCTGTAGGTTTAAAATGTTTCAAAGTAATAATGGGAAAAAATGTAAGGCACTTAAAAAATAATTGGTAAAATGGATGTCATGTCGAATGGGAATTAGTGCCTTATTTCATATACTTTCAAATTATACATGGTTTTATTTTGGTAACTTTTATGTGAAAGACATCAGAAAATCTAAAAGAAGTCCTAATTTTTCATATCTCCAGGGATGAGGGCACAACTACTAGAAAAATTTATTCTATGCCTAAGGTAATGATAAAAAGTCTCAATAATATAAAATGCCCATGGCATTATATATGAGGTGCCTATGAACAAGACTCCCTGTATATATACATTTGCTAAAACTGAACAATTATATTCTGAGAGCCGCTGGGAGAAAAATCACCTTTTCCCCTGACATTTGCTGAGCAAAAAACATTTTCTAAAGAGTGTGGGATTCTTTTGCAACACGCACACACACACACACAGAAATAGTTTTGGGAGAAATGGGTGGTGGGGGGAATTAATAATAAAGGGGACTGTACCAGGTGAATAGATCGCAACTCTGTCAATCCCCCGATCCTCTTCTTGTAGTTGTCGTAAAAACACACCAACAGAGTCTGAGATAGGTTTGAGTGTGAACTGGCAGCGTTCACGCCGGGATGGTAGCCTCACAGATATCACAGGTAACCCATTTTGATACACCACTGTCACATCTGAATGAAAAAAACCCACAATCATATAAAAATTAGATTTCATTATAAGTTACATATTTATTATCATCATTCTTATATGGGATCTATTTTTATTAGTGTGGTTTAAAATGTTTAAGAATATGCCCATTAGCTTTAGTTGAAGGTTATTCTAGGAACTGGCTTATGAAAGATCATATGGATCACACAATTCACTTTCCAGAAAAATGAAAACATGCAAAAGATTATCTTTAAGTGGATCAAGAAGCTTTTTTTAGAAATTAGAGGTAAAGTTCTTGGTATCGGTGAAGATAAACTCTGGTCCATTTAGTAATATTTTATTGAGTAGTCAGAAATTGCTGGGTGACTCCATAACCTGTAGGAGGTGGCTCTTGGGAGCCAGAGGTTTCAAGAATCCCTGGGGAGTGACAACTTAAAGTACATCAATAAGTGAGATTCTTTTTTTTTTTTAATTTATTTTTTTAATTGAAGAAATGATTTAATTTTTTTCCCCCCATCTACCTTCCCTCTCCCTCCTCCCCTCTGGTAACCACTAGTCTACAGTCCATGTCTATGAGTCTCTGTTTGTCTTGTTCATTTGTTGCTTTTAGGTTTATATCCCACATATAAGTGATATCATGTGATTTTCAACTTTTTCTGTCTGGCTTATTTCACTTAGTATGATTATTTCAAGGTCCATCCATGTTGCTGCACATGGCAGTATTTCATCTCTTCTTATGGCTGAGTAACATTCCATTGTATGTATGTACCACAGTTTCTTTAGCCAATCATCTATCATAGGACACTTTGGTTGCTTCCATGTGAGATTCTTACTTAAGGATAGTAAACTCACATTTATAGTACAATATTACATCTAAGATGCTTGATAACTAAGCATTTTCTTATACAATATGGACATATTATGACATAATCAAAAACAATTCCTTTCACGTTCTCCTGAACATCTTCCTGAGATTAGCTAGATGAATTATTTGGGAGTTTCTAACAAAAAGTTAAGGGAGATATTATTATAAGCTATAAAATTGAAAGGATTTTCTACAACAGAATGGTACATAATTCCTTATTTCCTTACCTTTTTCCTTAATAGTCTTGATTTATAGAGTCTCAGTCACTAAAACAAATGTCAGAATAATTCTCTTTCAAAGTAATTTTCAAATGAATTTTTTAAATAATTAAATTTTGAACCAGACTTTTTAACATAAGCAACCAAGTATTTAAAGATGACTGGTTAGCACTGAGGAAGGAAAACAGGCTTTGGAGTCATATCTGGGCTCAAATTCTGGCTCTGTATCTTTGGGCATATTATATGACTTCTCTGAGCCTCACCTTTCTCATATATAAAATGGGTTTAATCCCTACCCAATAGAGTTGTAGTGAGGAATAAATATAATCAACCATTTAAAACACTTAGCACAGTGCTTGATACATAGTGATAATGTTTATTTATTTGCTTTTTTAAAGACTCAAGAGGCACATTCTATGATGTTTCTAAGGATTCCTATCCCTTAAAATTGATGAGTTGAGATGAAATGTATATAAAGTTATGGAGATTCCAAATGCATCCAATTTTCCACAATTGTAGTCATTTATATCTTATTTCTTTACCTATTCTAGTAATTTATAAAGTCTACAATGTATATGAAAGCCTTGCACTAAATTCTTTCATGATTTAAATTTTAAAAAGGCATACTTTAGGAATAACAAAACACATTCTTATTTTAAATGGATGTTTGATGAGTTCTGACACAATAATCAAAATTTCCTTGAGTACCATCCCAGTTAATCCCTGGGCAACCACTATTTTGTGTCGCCACAGATTATATTTAGTTTTTCTAGAGTTTCATATTACTGGAATCATATATATGTGCTCTTTTGTATCTGGCTTCTCTCAGCATAATGACTTTGAGATTCATTCATGTTGTGTACATTTAGTAGTTCATTCATTTTCATTGCTGATAGCATTTCACTGTATGGAAACACCCTAATTTGTTCATTCATCTATTGCTTGATATCTGGGTTGTTTCCAATCTTTGGCTTCTATGAATAAAGCTTTTATGATGATTTACTTACAAGTCTTTGCGTGGACATATGTTTATGTGGTATATCTTTTCTCATTCTTTTACTTCAACCTATCCACATCTTTAAAGTGGGTTTCCTCTAGACAGCATATAGTTGTGTCTTGCTATTTTATCCAATCTGACAATCTCTGCCTTTTGATTAAAGTGCATATATCATTTGCATTTAATAAATTATAAACATGATTGTGTATAAGTCTATCTTGCTACTTAATTTCTTGACCTAACTGTTCTTTCTTCTACCTTTCCTCTACTCTTACCATCCATCCTTTAGATTAACTGAATCACTTTTTATGATTATGTTTAATCTCTACTATTGGCTTATTAACTATACCTTCTTATGTTTTTAAGGGCTACTCTACAGCAGGTGTTGGCAAACTTTTTCTGTAATGATCTAGATGATAAATATTTTAGGCTTTGTGGGCCATAAGGTCTCTCTTCCAACTACAGAGTCAGCACTGTGGTGCAAAAGCAGGCGTAGGCAATATGTAAACAAATGCACTTGGCTGTGTTCCATCAAACTTTATTTACAAAAGCAAGCAGTGTGCTGGATTTGGCCTACTGGGTTTGCTGAAATTTGCTTTAGGTTTACAATATACATCTTTAACTTATCACATTTAACTTTCAAATAATATCATGCTACTTTTAGGTATATTGTAAAGAATGCTATAACAATATACTTCCATTCCCCCTGCTTTGTGCTATTGTACTCATATATTTTGTTTCTATATGTTATTAACCACATAATGCATAATTTTTTCTTTGACAATTGATTATATTTTAAAGAAATTTTAAGATGAGGAAAAATATCTTTTACATTTACACATATTTTACCTCTAGTGTTCCTTATTCCTTTTGTATGGATCCAAATTTCCATTTGGTATTATTTTTCTTTGGCCAGAACTTCCTCAAACCTTTCTTGGTGTGGCAATACATTCTCTCAGCTTTGGCAAGTCTGAAAAAGTCTTTATTTCACCTTCATTTTTGAAAGACATTTGTGAAAGACATTTTTGGTGTGTAAAAAATTCTAGGTTGACAGATTTTTTTTCCTTTCAGTTCTCTAAAAAACTTATGTCTTCTGGTTTGCACAGTGTATGGTAAATTTGTGTATATATTTATCTTTGTTCCTCTATATGTAATATATCTTTTTAACTTTGGCGACTTTTAATATTTTCTCTTTGTCACTGGTTTTCAACAATTTGATTATAATGTTCCTTTCTATGGTGTTCTTTATGATTATTTTGCTTGGGAATTATTAAATTTTTTAGATCTTGGGGCTCATAGTTTTCATCAGATTTGGAGGAATTTTGGCCATTATTCAAATACTTTTTTCTGTCTCCTACCCCTCCTTTGAGATTCCAGTTACACTTTTATTAGACCATGTGGTACAGTCTTACAGGGCACTGAGGCTCTCTTCATACTTTTCGGGTTTTTTTCCCCTCAGATTCATTCTGGATAGTTTTAATTGCTATGTACTTCAGCGTCACTGATTTTTACTTTCAGTAATGTTTCATCTGCTGTTAATTCCACTCTCTTTATTGTTTTTCACTTCAGATGTATTGTCGCCTCTATAAGTTCCTTTTGTTTATTTTTATATCTTCTATTTCTCTTCTTGCTATGCTTATGTTTTCCTTAACTCCACTAAATATAAGGAGTATATTTATAATAACTATTTTAAAATCCTTGTCTGTTAATGTCATCATCTCGTAACTTCTAGGTCTATTCTTCTGGTTCTTTTCCTGCTTTCTCAGATTCCTAATAATTTTTACTAGAGGTTAGACATTGTTAATTTTACATTGTTAAATGCTGGATCTTGTATAGTTAAGTTACTTGCATATTAAATTCTTTTGAGTTTTTAAAAAAGTCTATTAGGATAGATCTAGAAAATCCTTTATTTGAGGGCCAATTTGGTCCCATTTCTAAAGTATGGTTCTTTTAGAAGTCTCTACTGAATGTTCCTGTATTCAGTGAGGTCTCTCCTCTCCGGCTGGAGAAAAGTCAAAAGGCTTCTTGCCTTGTATGAGCACTGAGAATTATTCATTTTACACTCTTGGTAACTGTTTTCCTTGGCAGTTGTTCTGGCCAGGTTTTACGGTTTAGAATTTAGCCAAAGCCTCAGGCTGTGAATTGAGGCAATGTGGGGTTAATCTCATCTGTTTCTCTTCTCTCAGAGATCACTGTTCTGTGCTGTTGTCCAATGTCGAAAAACAGTTGTTTCACATATTTTGTCTGGTGTTCTAGTTGCTGACAGGAGAGCAGCAATATCCATGGTAGTTAACTCTTTGTGGACACGTGATTTGAATTTTTACATAAAAATTAAAAAGGAGCAAAGTAAAAAATCTCTACTTCTTTATTCCTCACAAAAGGGTCATCTATGTTTCTAAGGAAGAAGAGGCCAGAAATAGTAATATGAACTTAATATACAGCATGTGCTATCTAAAGTTTTCAATATCTAAAGGTATTTGAAATTTTTGTCATTTTCTTTTGTATTTCTAAAAGAATCCTTAGCAATCTAGTGTTTCCTTAAAGTCAGAGACACTAAAATGAATATTCCTATCTCTTTTATAGGCAGTGATGATGATAAGCTCATAAAATTACTTGCATATTACGGCATAAAAGGTGATTAACTTGTTCACCTGCTATTTTTCTCCTCAATTATTCTTTTTCCATGTGAGAAAAAAAACTATTCCAAACTCAGATTTTAAAAAAGTAGACAGTGTTGAATTTAAATAAAAGATAGGTATCTATGAATCTTAAACACAAAAAGTATGGAAAATTTCACTAAAACATTTTCACAGGTAAGAGCTTAGGAGTTACTGTTTTAAAATAACTGAGATAAAGTCAACAGAAAATAATTAAGGTCTTTCGCATCCACTTTAACTTTCTTCTTTAAAGATCATGAAGCTGTTCAAAGGAATAAAATATGAAAGCTTTGAGGAACTCTGCAGGAACAGCACATTTCAGAACTGATAAACCTTTATTATAATACTGCTTTTGAAATAAATCCCCAGGTCTCCTTCTTTCCCACACACGAGATTGTAATGTAAATGTTAGTTTTCTTGGTTTGTAACCAAAAAAAGAACAATTACCAAATTCCTCAAGTTTAACAATATATAAGATAGCTGCTGCTTGTAGTAAAGTCACAATGGGCATTTACAAGCTAATGAGAGTTGTCAGCTACTATTTTTTTAGACAAATATTCTTTTTAAGTGTAAATTTTATCAAGTGACTTGGGTCGAGGTTTTTTTTTTTAATCTTTTGCTTTGATTTCCATTTCAATAAAATAAGAAATAATCTGTTCCACAGCAGTGTGCTTCAAAGAAACCTAGAAATATGGGGCATCCAATATGAATCCTGAGAGACAGAACATGACAACAGATTTAGGCATAAAAATAAAAAGGCAAAGAATTTTCCTGACTAAAGGAAGAGCAAAGAAAACAAGACATTTGGGGTAAAAGAAGGAATACATTTAAAAAAAATGCCTTTGGCGCATCAGGTATAAAAAAGTCATAAAATACAAATACTTGTTATTTATCCAATTGTTAAAAAATGCTTATAAAAATTCGTAGTAGGACATTTATTAGTGTTTAAAATAATGGGCAAAATGTCCTCTAAAATATATCATCTTATGCTCTTGACTGTATATATCTTAAGGACTTATTCTTAAAGTGAACAGGTACAATAAGGAAGCACCTATGAGGTGTTTTCTGTAACGCTACTTAGACCTGAACTTTATATGATGGCTTATGATCTTGCCATCATCTGTTTCTTTTCTCCCTCCTTTCTGTAATATTCTACATCAAGAATGTGAAATATAATCAAAGAATTTAAATGTTAGAAGCACCAGAGAAATGATATAGATTAATGCCCTTCTTTTACAGCTAAGAATAATAAAGCCCAGCTAGGTTAGATGATGGTTCTAAGGTCATACAGTTCAACCCAATAGCTAGGCTTTGGAGGTCATTATCTTAATGTAGGGAGGAGGCAAGAGAAAATGTTAATCAAGCTACATTCAGAGACTGCAATATGCTGATCAGTCCTGCAGCCAGGCCAGGAGGACACCTTCAGAACAAAGGAAGATTTCTGCAAGGATTGCCAACAACCCATGGGGACATCTGTGAAGGGAAAACAGGAACCCAGAATCCTCCCCTATGGCTAACACTCAGGGAACCTAAGGATTAAAGGCTTGGAATTGCCAGAAGGCCTTTCACTCCACATATTCTTATCTTTTCAAACTACATACTCTTCTCCTTCCTCACTTATGTCCATATCGAAGGAAATGGGAACTAAAGAATGACATATAAACTGAATTCCCTGAACACTCAGGGTCCCTCTCAGTTCCTTTACTCTGTCTCTCACTGTCCCTCTCACTCTCTGCTTCTGTGAGGAGACCACTGTCTGTCTGTGGAGTGTTATCCCTTTTCTAATAAACTTTCCTTTGACTCCAACTTTGGCATGTGTATTGAATTCTTTCTACACTCACCGCCAAAGGACCCTCTTCCTTCAGTGTAGGGCTTGGTCTCCTCTCACACATGAGGAAATTTGCCCGGTCCTGCATCAATCTGACTAAAAAATTGTTTTCTCTTAAGTCACATAAAACATTAGGTTGCTAAATTCAGTAGGAATTTTAGCCCTTAATTTGTTTTAGTAGCATCTAATGATGTTAATCACTCCTCCACTTTATAAAAAGCTTTCCTTTTCCCACACTCTCCTGGTTGTTTTTACCTTTCTGTCTATACCTTCTAATTTTTCCTTCATAGGCTCTTCTTACTGTATTCATCCCTTACAAGTTTCTAAGTGCTTTGTCCTAGGCCTCTGTGCTTCTCAATCCACATACTCTCCAGTCAATCACATATTCTTCCAAAGTGTCAGTTACCATCTAAATGCTGAAGTCTCAAACTTATATTCAATTGTCTGCTGGACAACTGGGTTTCTCATGGGCATACCCGAAACTCAAAAGTCCTAAAATTAAATTAATCTTCCCAAATCTACCCATCTCTGACATTTCTCATTTCAGTCAATAACACTACTACTATATAACTATTGCCCAATCCAGAAAATTGTCTGATATCCTTGACTACTTTGTGGATGAAAAAGAGGCCACGTACTAAACCTGACAAGCTCAAGAGAGGCCTGAAGGGAAGGCCTTACAAACTCAGAGACTGAAAGTAACCATATATTATGGTCTGAACATAAAAATTTCCAACTAAATGTGGGTCGTGGTGGGTAGTCACTTTCTAGGCCTGTAGCTTCATTGACAAAGGTCAATCTTTACCTTAAGTGAGCCTATCTATTGTCTTTTTGCATCAAACTAACACACTTTTGAAATGTCACAGTATCTTTTCCAGACCCAAGGCAGACACCTGAGCACCACAGAACCCCTCTTTGTTATTTTGTTGCCCGCAGACTCTCTCTGTGCACTATAAATGTTCCCTATCCTGTACTCACCAATGTAAAAAAAGTATGTGTCTCTCCATTTTGCCTTTTATCCAATCCCAGAGATTTCCTTTGATTTCTCCCAACTCCTTAATCTACCACCAGTGGATTTCATGTAACCCTCCTTACATCTCCTCTTTTTATTCTAATGTATAAAATAAGCTGCAAAACTGCCATTGTCTGGAGTATTTTCTCAATCCATTGAGATTTTGCTTTTGGGCAATTGTCAACAGCATGGCTCAAATAAACTCATAAAATTCTCTACAGGTTTGGACGTTTCTTACACTGACTACTCTTAGAGCCAGAACATGACATTCTTCATATCTAATCAGTCGGCACATCCTTTCATTCTATTTTCTAAAATCTCTAATCTCTCCAATTCACTCTACTACCCCATCTTTGTCCAGGCCACCACTACCTTTTTCTAATATCAGCTACACTGTATTGGGACTCCTTACTTCATTCCAGTCTTGCTCCCATTCAAAAAGTTATCCACACTGAATCAGGGTAATCTTTATTTCTCCAAAGGAAACCACTATCCTGAAGTTGGTATTTGGTGTTTATCATTCCTATCCATCATATACATACATACATACATACATATATACATACATACAGGCAGATACACAGACAGAGACACAGAGACACTCCCCCACCCCAATATGTAATCTGTAGTATTGTGGTAGCCCTCCTCTGAGATAGCTCTATATGATCCTTGCCTCTAGGTATTCACATCCTTGCGTGGTCCCATCTCACATCAAGTCAGGGCTAGTCTGTATAATCAGTAGAATACAGCAGATATAATGGTGTATAACTTCTGAAGCTATGTCATAAAAAGCTGTGTAGCTTCTGTCCTGCTCTCTTGAATCACTTGCTCTGGGGGAAGCCAGTAGTCATATCATAAGGACAGTCCTGCAGCCCTATGGAAAAGCCAACATGGAGAAGAAGAGGGGCCTCCCACAAGAGCTGGCACTAACTTCTCAGTTATTTTAGTGAGCTACCTTAGAATTGGATCCTCCAGCCCCAGTCAAACCTTCAGATGATTGCAGACCTAGCTGACATGGGATTGCAACCCCATAAGACCCCAAATTGCCCAGCTAATCTTTCCTGAATTCAGAGTCCACAGAAATGGGAGATAAGAATTATTACTGTTTTAAACCACTGATTGTTATAATTTGCTACGCAGCATGGTTTTTGCACGTATTTAGACTTTACATAAATGGTCTCATCATATACAACCTTCTGCAATTTGCTTTTATACTCAAAAATGCTCTGAGATTTATCCGAATTGAATCATATTTCTGGATCATTCACGTAAAATCCCATGTATAATTTCATTATAATAAATAGACTACAGTTTATCCACTAAAAATTTTTTTTCTTTCCTATTATAAAGAAAAAGGCTAAGAGAGCAGCACTCCTCAATGATTTTAGTTTCTGATGCAAATTTGGCCAACTTTTTTCCTTCATTTTAGAGCGTTATATTCCACATTTTATTCCTTATGCCATCTGGAATTTATTTTTGTAAGGTCAATTGTAACAGTACCATTTATTGAACGGTCTGCCCAATGTTCTGACTTACAATGCTAATCCTATCATGTCAAATTTCCATATATGTAATAAGGTTTTACCTGATTCTACTGTTTTGATTGTTATGGTTTTAGAAATATATTTTAATATGTGGTTTATGTAAATCTTTCCCCCTTTTCTCCCTCAAATTTATCTTAATGTGTACAGTTTTTATTCTTTCATATAATTTTTAAAATAAGTTCATCATTCCCTGTTGGGGTTTTGATTAGCACTGCAGTGCACTTTATTTATAAATTCATGTGGAAGAAACTGACAACTTTTACAATGTTGTCTTCATATTCACTGACATGGTAACTCTTCATTTATTCCTATCTTCTTTTATGTCCTTCAATAAAGTTTATTCTCTTACACATTTTTTCAAACTAGTTTCATGCCTAGATACCTTCAAAATAATTTAGTTTTAATAAACACTTCTATATTTATAAATATAATTCCAAAATTCCATGTTTTTCATTAAATTATGATATGTTAAACTAAGATTATAATTTAATATAATAAACTAAACATTATTTAGGCAATAGTAAGGCCATTCCTTATACATAATGGCAAAAAAACTCCTTGGAATTTATAATTAACATGTATAAACCAAATGTGCTTGCTTCCCAACAATCTCAGAAGACTATACTTAAATATGTAAAATAAATAATTAGAAATATCTTTAAATTATTTAAAATATATTAAAAATACTAAATCTGTCACTTATTAACATCATTTGAAGTATATTCATTTTGAAAAACACATAAATATTTATGTAGAAAATCTCTTTCCATATCAATATAAGAAAACCCAATTATATAATTGTAACTTCAGTAGGCTGATAAATTCAGTTGTTTGGGTCTTTATAACCAGTAATATAAATTAATTTTAATTAAATCAACTACATATTCATCGTATACTTCAGGTGAATTAGTATTTGTACAACAGAATCTCTGTATAACTATGTAAAAAACTGTAATGTTATGAGGCTTAAATGATAAAAGTTGTGAAAACAAATTTCATAAATCATCTTTTAATATATGGTATTATTAGTCTTATGTGAATAGCTGTACAACCTATGTACCTTTTGTAATTCTGGTTCTTTTAAAATCAGTTTATGAAAATAATTTCTCATAAGTATTTGTGTGAAGTAAAAGGTCCACCCATCCCCTCCTTTCATTCATCTACTCATTCTATTGAAAATTAAAGATTTCATTTTGCTTTTGTAAAAATGAAATCCTTTACTAATACAGTGGTCTAACTCCTTTTACTTTTTAAGAATATTGTTTTTGATGGTTCTGCTGTGAAAGTCATTAAACATTGACTCTTAGCCCACTTTAATTTCTGGTGGTGAAACGTGGAATCTGATGAAATATAGATTCCTTCCTTATTCCTATTTCCTGAAAAAAACTCAAACAATTTATACATAAAAAATTTAGATATAATTTATTTTCTTGAATCGGAAACTGATTTCCTTCATACAGCCTGCTATGGACTGAACTGTGTTGCTGTGCCTTCCCCCTCCTAAATTTAGAGGATTTTAGCAAATATAAACACACTGATTATACATTCAGGTAATTAAACAGCTTTGGGGAGGGGATTCTGATAACACTGCAAATATCTATACTGATTAAATACAGTGGACAGTAGAACTTTCACAGTTCATTTGGGGTTTCTTCAGTTTCAGGTATCTTTAATATTGCAGGATGCTCTTTCGATGGTTGCTTTACCTATGAATTAACGTTTATAAGGTTGAAATTAGAGTTCTCTCACACTAAACTTTACATACAGAGGAAACATATTTAATAACCAACCCTAAGCAAACAATCTAAACTGTAAATGTGCAATACTAGGTAAGAGAAATGACAAGGAGAGTAGTAAACATCTTCACTAATGTAAAAACAATCAAAACTGAGATTCTATTGTCAGTTTGCAGCATCATGGACATTTATAAAAGACCATATATAGTCTCCAAGCATCTGTTCATTCTTTTCTACATCAAAGAAGAGTATTACATCCCTGAGCCTAAGGAAGAAAAGACAAGTAAGGGCAGGAGGCCTCAGACTTTGAATTGTTTGTCAGGCTGGAGTGTTTGATCATTATCCATGGTATGAAGACCCAATGATTATGAAATACCAAAGATAGTACTTCTGTGATCTTCACATTAACTATGTCCCAGGTTTTAAAACCAGATAGTAATATTCCATGATCTATGAAAACTTGATGGGTCTTAGTTTTTCTTACTGATTTCTCCTCTGATTTCACTAGATTCTCATTCAAATTTTATTTCTCTTCTTTAGTACCCCTTCTCTCTCTGATGTCAAGCCAATTTTAAGTGAAGGAGTGGTTTGTAAATTTATATATTGATTAGGGAATGGAAAACACTGAGCGAAAAAAATTAGACATAAAAAATGGATTTGCCAAAACTCACCATCAGAGGGCACAACAGTACTGCAATAAACAACTCCCAAATTCTGCCAAGAAGAAAGCCTCTGGTGAACCTAGAAAATTCAAAAAGACATCTATAGTCAGGACAGAACAACAAATGTCAAATGCATGTGTGTATATAATAAATAATAGCTTTTTGATTACTTAAGTAATATATTCTTTGTAGAAAAGTTTAAAAATACAGATAAAAGAAAAGTCTCTCAAACTCCTATCATTCTAAAGTAATAGTAATGAAAATTTTGGTTTGTTTTCAAGATTTTATAACAAACACATTTACATACACACATCACACAAATTGTTTCTTCATCTACTTTTTAAAACACTTTGTATTGGTTTTAAGAGCCATTAAGTGTAAACTAAACTTTCTTGCTTCTTCCTCTTGCTGGCTTTTTGACCTGCATTTCCATCATGTCTTTACTAGGTATAACCAGTTATTAACTAGTTGTATCATGAATTTACTGTTATTGGGTAAACATCTGGTCTTTCTGTTCACTCTCATTTTTGAAAAAAAAAACTTGGTCAGGCAACCTCATCCCTTGAGTCCTTAATTACTGCTATCTTCTGAACGTTAGAAGGGAATCATTCGCACTCATATCGGCCTTTACTTCTTCTTCAAAGAGTAGTGTCCTTGTGCACTTAGGTCTGAAATTTAGGTTCTCACAATAAAACTAAAATTCAGAAATAATTCTGAATATGTTTCTGACTTGCCAAATGCTTAATTTATTCCTTGTACCTTTTACTTTCCTAGCCCCAAAAAGTACTAGAGGAGGAAGGAAGGAAAACATTAACTGACTAAAAACCAGTGTATCAGCCTCAGAGCCAAATATTATATTCCACTCCATCAACTCAAAGAAATATCACTCAGGACTCTATGAAAATGCATACCTTAACACAACTAGGTACATAACAGACTTTACATCCTTCCTCTAAATATCGTTAACTCTCACCTCCCTCCAACTTAAGAGAGCCTACAGAAATGTGAGACTGGCAGTTATTAAAAAATGTAAATAATCATTTAAAATTACTTGGATTTACTTCTCAGTTGATATTGTCATGTTAATGTGTTTCGACACCAGCATTAAGAATCTTTAAGTTAATATATACGACCACTTTACTATGGACTGTGACTTTTAGACTTTTTTCAGAGTTTTAAAACATTTAGTTAAACTCCATCTTACTGAGAGGTCCAGGAATGCTCTCGTTAAACTGGTGTATTGGCAAATTCTACAATCTCAATCTTCTGCTTGAGCTACCTAAGGGGATTCAAAGAATCCTTGGGCTCTATTAATCAGTTTGTAAACTAATGCTGGAAGACAAAAGATGAATCCTACCACTTATTCTACAAATGAGAAAACTGAGATTCACAGAAAGAAAATAACTTACGAAGAGTCACATATCAGAATCAGGATTAAAATCCAGGCCTCAGTATTGCTAATCATTTTCTGTATAAAACACATAGGGCCTCAGTCTTGGCCTCTGTGTTTTGCAGTTTGCTCAACTATAGCATTACTGGCTAGGCTATTTTCTAGGAATAGGTATTTTCTAGGAATATGATTTTATTTAAAATGTTTATTTCTTCTGAGTAGACAAAACAAGTACATGACATAAAATTCAAAAGTACAAAAACTAAGTAAAAAATTAAGTCTTTTACACCTAATATTGGTCTTTTTCCCATCCCCATGGCCCAGCTACTCATTCTCCTCTCCAAAGGTTAAATTTGGGTACCCTATTAAAGACAGTATAAGTTTATGCATCTATGTACGTACTCATGGAGGCTTTTAAAAATACAAATGGTAGCATGATACAGTCCCATTACTTGTATGTTTTTTTTTTTTTTAACTTAACTCATTTGTTTTTAGTGATTGAATGGAATTACATTGGTTAAATAAATGTTAGGGTACATCTTTATAATTGCCTACTGACAATCTTTTATTATTAAAATATATGATACTAGAGTGCATATCCTTGCATATTGGCACAGATATTTGAGGATAAAATACTTCGAGTGTCAGGTTAAAGCTATGTGTACTTTAAATTTTGAAAGCTAATGCCAAATTGTTTTTCATAGAGGTTATATGAATCCACATACCTACTAATTAAACTCATTAACCAAATAAGTATTTGGTTCCCAACATCCCCCTAAATAATGTATTATCAAACTTTTTTATTTTGCAATGTCACAGGTAAACAGTATTTCATCATATTGTAATTAATATTTTTTGTATAAGACTGAAGATTTACGCATATTTTTATTTGTCCAAGCACTACTTAGATTTGCTTTTCTATGAACTGATTATTTACATCCTTTACCACTTTTTTTGAATTCCATTCTTGGTCTTTGAATATTATTCTGTAGAAGTTCTTTAAATATTAAGAAAATTAGCCTTTGTCAATAAAATGTTACAAATTTTTCCCTATTTTTTTACTTTGTTAATGGTGTTTTTGTATGCACACATTTTCATGTTTTAGAGTCAAATTTATCAATCTTCTCTCTGTGGTTTAAGGGGCTATGTCATATATAGAGAGAACTTTCCCT
>NW_006438113.1:11540873-11560449 GCF_000325575.1 Pteropus alecto
TACTTTGAGAATATTATAAAAATTTCCCATAATTTCTTCCAGTTTAGTTTTCTAGGTTTAAATATTTGTTTATGAATTAATTTTAGTCAAAGTTAAGAAGTAGGGAACCCAACTAATGTCCCTCTAATGATAACACAGCTTTCCAAATATTGAATCCACTTTCGTCTCTTATTTGAAATGCTACCTTTTAATTTTCCAAATACCTATGTGAATTTGGATCTTTTTCTGAATTTCTATTCTGTCTAATAATCTGTCTGCTCATGTCCTAGTAATCATACTGTTTCAAGAGTCTAGCTTTATAATATATTTTAATGTTGGGTATGGTGGGCTAGTTTCCTTAGGACTCCCGGCTATTCTTGCTTTTTTTTTTTTTTTTTTACCCTATGAACTTTAGAGTCAGTATATGTAGTTACTTACACACACACACGCACGCACGCACGCACGCACGCACACACGCACGCACTCCTAGTAGGTTCAGAAGCAATACTGCACAGTGGTTAAAAGCACAGAATCTGTAATCATGCTTCCTGAGTTCAGATTCTGATTTAGTACCTTACTCTAACTGCAACCTTGGGCAAGTTCAGTAACCTCTTTGTGCCTCAGTTTCTTCACTGAAAATGGACAGAGTAATACCGTCACCTACCATGTAAAGTCACTGTGAGAACTAAATGAGTAATACATATAACATTTAGAACAGTGCCTGACATAGAGTAAGTGCTCAATAGTTAGCTAGTTTTTTTGTTTTGAGATATTAACTCTACATTAATTTTTTTCCATATTAACATAAGGGAAACTGACATCTATATGATTTTGAATCTTCTTATCCAAGAACCTTGTAACCCTTTCCACTTAAGGATTTGTGTCCCTGATAAACATTTTAAGGTTTTCTTCATATGGATCTTGTTTGCCCTTTTTCCTAACATAATGCTTTTTGTATTAAGTCCTGTTCAATATTAAGATCATGACCCCTACATTTTTTGTTTGCATATGCAAGTTATGTCTTTGCCTGTCTTTTAATTTTGTTATTCTTCTTGAGTTTCTTTGTTTTAGGAATGACAATAGTTTTGTGATCCAATCTGGGATCTTTTAATAAGAAGGTTTAGCCTATTTATATTTATTAATATAACACATATTTAATCTTTCAGTCATCAAATTTTATGCTATGAAAATTTTATGCTTTTTTATTGCTGCTTTATCTTCTTAAAAAGTTTACTAAATAGTTTGTGCTTGCTTTGTTTCAGTTACACATATATTTCTGATTATATGGAAGGTTTACTTTTTTGTTTTAGTAGTTATTTCAGAGTAAAAGTCTAAATTCTTTTAATTGCCTTTAAGGCCCAATATTATGATACCCTTTTTATCTCTGACTGTATTTCCAACCCCTCCCCCTCTTAATCACTCTGCTTTAGCTTCTCTAGAGTCTTTCTGCTTCTTGTATGCACCAGCTACGTTCTTGCTTCAGGACTTTTGCAACAGCTTAACTTCTGCTTAGAATACTGTTTGTCCAGATAATCATCAGGCTCTCTCACTTCCTTCAAATCTTTGCTCAAATTTCACTTTCCTATTCCAGCAGCTCAATTTAAAATGGCAATCCCAACAATAGGTATTCCTGATATATTTATTTCCTATCTCTATTATGAGTAATGATGAACTTAATTAAGCTTTTTTCTCCTCCTCTACCATCCAGTTTAGTTTTACTATTTCTCTTAGTGTCTGTCTGTCTGTCTGTCTGTCTATCTATCTATCTATCTATCTATCTATCTATCATCTATCTATCTATTTACCTACTTACCTATCAATCATCTACCAAGCTACATACCTCCCCACTCCCACACCTCTTTTACTGGATTTATTGATTTTAAATGACACCTTTGACAGCCCGTTATAAAACATGAGGTTTATACCACTTTACATCATTTCTGTCCCTCTCTCTTCCATTTTTTGTTAGTTATAGCATTACTATATTGTCAAGGTTTTAAACATCGTATTCTGCCATGTAAAACCTAACCTTCACATTTGTTTTAGTCTTTAATTTTATAGATCAATGGACTCTATGCTTACTACAATACTTTAGCTTTTATTTCTCCGTTACTTTCTTGGTTGGGTGAACTTCATCCTGTAGAAGTGGGGCTCATGAGAGCTAAATTCCCTGAAACTTGGCATGTTAAAAACTGTATCTGCCTTTATAATGAATGATTATTTGGATTGATATAAAATTCTTAAATTAATCTTTCTTTGAGCATTTCATAAGTAAAGTGCTAGTGTTGAATGCTGCTTTAGAGAAGTCTGAGGCCAGCCTCTTCTTTTGGAGACTGAGATCTCTGGACTTTGTTGAAATCTGTAACCATAGGTGTTATTTCTCAGGGTCTTCTCACACACATACTTGACATTCACTGGATCTGGTAGCTTTTCTTCATATATTGTGCTTTGGGAGTGCAGAGATCTCTCTGGTTGTGCTGTAGATGGAGCTTATATTTCTGTTTCTTATTCTCTTTCCTATATTAACTTGACTTCAAGAAAATGGCCCTTTACCATGCCATTATTTATTTAAGTGATAACTTTTTAATGCGGACATTTTCAAACATACACAGATGAGAGAACAGTGTGATGAATTTCTTCTATGTATCCATCACCTGCTTCTATACTTACCAACAGTTTGTCAGACTTGGTTCATCTATATCTACCCAATTATTTCCCATAGAGTATCTTAAAGGAAATTCCAATCATCATACCACTTTACCTGAAAATATTTCAGTATACATCTACTAGGCCATTTTGAAACAGGAAGTCCTTGGTCCTCCATGATTTTACAAATTATCCTCAGTAATAATAAAAGATGTTTTTGTGGGAGAATTACATGAATATATGGTTGTCTATGAATATTATTTGTCAAGATGCTATGGAACATGGGTTGGCAGCCCAGCTACCAGTTTCTGTAAATAAAGTTTTACTGGAACATAACCAAGTCCATTCTTTTATTTATTATCTATAGTCCATTCGTCTACTTTCATACTACAATGGCAGAATTAAGTAGTTGTGCAGTTGGAGGAGAGTTGAGTAGTTGCAACAGAGACTGTATGACCCACGAAGCCTGAAATATTTAGCATCTGGCCATTTATCAAAATGTTTGCTGACTCTTGTAGAAGCCTGCCTCTTAGTTTTGAGATAATTCACTTTTCCAAAGTCCTTCCCAGTCAGTTCTACAATGACACTGGAAATTATAAAGTATTACTTAAGTGTTCACAAACACACATATAGGTCCTTTTCTTTATTTAGACCTTCTAATAAGGCCAAGATAAACAAAAATGATTTTGTTCTTGCCTTTTTCTTTGAAATATGGCAACAACAACAAACAAAGCAAAACAAAGACAAAAATGGAGAGGAATATAGGTGTTCAAGCCAAAGATGCATTGCTATTTTAAACTATTCCATGACTCTCCTAGATTGAATATATTTTGTTGTTTAAATTGGATATTCTTAATAAACCACAGGAAAATAAAGCTTTGAATAAATACTTGACTGATGCTGAAAGTTTAAAAAATCTGCCAGAAGTTAAAAAAAGAAAAACATTCAGGCAAATGGCATGTATTATTCACATATTTAAATTTCATAGGCAGGAAAGATTAAGGTTAGGAAAGTAAATATTCAGAACATGCAGAAATCATCACAGAAAGAGTAAATGTGGCAATATCAATGCCAAATGAACAAGGTGGTTTGGTGACAACACAGTCCCTTAAAAGGAAATACAAGTTTATACTTTTGGTATGAGACAGTGCACATCTTTGATAAGTAACTTGAAAACTTCTAGCAAAAACAGGCTTGCAGTTAAATAAATAAAAGTATAACATCTGCCCTGGCATTATGACATTTCCCTTTAATCTTAACCCCAGGAGAGGAAAACTGCTAGTGTTATCAGGTTAGAGTTATACTACAAAACACTATAATTTTATTCTCCCAAGTCCTAAGATTGAAGCTAATAAAAATAATCAAACTTTCATATTATAAAAAGACATTTCATGCCCTCAGAGCAAATTATTAAATTCAAGTCAAAACTTACTTTGAAATTCTTTACTACTACCATAAATTACACAGCTTCTCCTACACTCACCTTTCATTGTTTAGAAGAGCAAACTCAGCAATATATTCCTGCCAGCAACTTCGGAAGACTGTCAAGTCTACATAATCTGTCAATACCTCCAAAAATTCACAGCCAGTTAGACATTAAAACAAAGCAGGGGGGAAAAAATAGAAGAAAGAAACAAAAACATAGTTCCTTATTAACCCAATTTCTTTTACTTAAGAAATTCTTGGGACCTAATTTCATAGGACACAAATATTTATTAACTGTGTCAAACTATACCAAACAATACTATGTTAACTACATCTAACAGCTTTAGATGAAGTAACTATATTTATATATTTGTCCATGGCTAAAACTTTGTTAAAAGTAGCCTCACTATACCACAAGTTTAGATGTGTCAAATTATATCCTTTTGTTACATTATCCTTATAACATGAAATGCTTAGGAGAATGCATCCTTTCAACACGTTCTAAAAGTTTTTTTTTTAATACCAGGGAACCCATGTTTCAACAACTTTACCAGACCTATTTCCAGAATCCAGTGTTTATAAGCATACTAGCATTAACAGTGTATAACTATTCAGTTGGTGTAAAGCAAGACACACCTATAACAGCTTCTACAATTTGGTATCAGTTTTGTCTATACCCTTGATATAATAAAATTGTTGAAGCATCACATCAGATATAATTTTTCACTACTTCAGCTCTACCAATATACTAAAATAAGCACTATGGCTTTAAACTCTCCAGATCTAATATAGGGGAAAATACTGTAGTTGGAAGACATGGGCCAGTTCCAACTTATGATCTTAAATTTAAATCAAGTCTCAATTTCTTCATCTGTTAAGTTAAAAACAACATCAATGACAACAAAACTGACTATTTCACAAGGCTGATTTCATATAAGGATAAGTGACAAGATAAACATAACGATACTTGAATGACTAAGGTTCTGTCAAAATGTAAGATATTTGGAAAAATAAACATAATGCATTTCAAAAACCACAACTATCTCTAAACAAAGAGATATCATACAATATAAACACCTCATGATGTTAAAGGTAGAAACCTGAGTTTTAAAAGAGAATCCCTTCAGATACCACCATAAAAAACCATTTAAAGGGTTAGACTAGACACAGGGCATATTTTTTCTTCTTTCAATAATTCAAGGAAACAAAGTTTCTGATACAGTTTAAGTGAAGGTGGTGTTTATGTTTTGTGAGTTAAATTATATATTATAGTTTAATATTAGAAAATTATTTTCTTCTTGAATATATTATTTAAAATTGTTACATTTTATTAGAACATGAGCAACATTTCTCCCACTAGAATATATTATTTTATAATGCAAGTCATGATCCAATTTATATACTTTTGATTTCTAAGAGAATTTCTTATCTACTAAAACAAGGCAATATGAAGGACTTTCTGTTGCATCTTTCAACATCAGTTTTCTAATTAGGAAATCAAATTGAGCTCCCAAATTATCAGTAAGTTTATTTTAAAATTAATACTTGTTCACTGAACTCACAGTACTTTGAAGATCAAATAAGATAATGTATATAAAAGCATACAAGGCAAACCTTAGCCATAAAATTCTAGCAAAAGACTAAAATAATCAGAGCACTCAGACCTTAACTACAACTAGTTGTATATCATATCGTTCAATATAATATAAATTGATGAAATGCCATTTTTTCTTATTCTAATAAATACAAATATTTATCCATTTAACAGTATCAAGAAATGCTCATTAAAGAAAATTCTCTTACAATAGGTTTGAAAATCAATAACTAGGTTCTAAGATTGAAAAGAGTAGTGTTTTTTTCTAGATCACTACTTAACGAAATGAAGATAACTTGGCATAAATTAACTTCATTGATAAATAATGTTTCTATTTTAGATTTTGGTATTACCCCCAAATTACAACCTATGGTTTATACTGTACAAGAATCAGAGTCTAAAATCTACCATTGTGTAGTATAGATCCCTAGTATTTGAGACAATTCTACCCTACATTTGGAATGTGTTTTTATCCTGATAGTTGCTACATTTTCCTTAATGGATGCCCCTTTACGCCTTGGGTCTCATTACAGATGTTAATTACACCATAGCAAGGAATTTTTGATTTCCTTAAGTGACAACCTGCCTTTCTCACAGTGAATTGGAAAGTTCTTTTCTATTTTGTTCCTTTCCTTCTATTAAGACTCCATTATTCATAAGAAAAGTGAAAACAGTGGCCTCTTTGTATTATCCTTCCTGTTTTTTTTACAACTATCATTTTATCTAACACTTTGTTATGAAACTTTCCCAACATATAGCAAAACTGAATTTTACAGTGAACACCCTTTTATACCCTTCACCTAGATTCATATTATCTATCCCTCTATTCTACAGAAATAAGAATCTCTAGTTGTTTATCATTTTTAAATGTAATACATTCTCCATTTCCTTTACAACCCTCCTGTGCTACTCCCAGATTTCACCCATCCTTGTTTTCATTTGTATCACTGTATTCTAATTATCCATTTAGATACCTGCCTTCCCTTCAGAGTAATGATCATACTGAAGGCTACCTTCATTTCTTTATATATCAATACCCCCCTGCCCCATCCACTAGTAGAAAGTAGAAGCTTGATATTTACTTGAGTTGTCTTCTTTGTCTCTTCATCCTTGTATCTCGATATCTTTGACAACTTTTATAACTTGCTTTGTGTCCCAGCTTTCCTACCTTGGAAATTGTTATTTTACTGCTAAACTATCCTGAGAAATAAGGAAGTAGTTATAGTAGTAGCATATAGTAGTTATAGTAGTATAAGCATTTTGGTAGAAGAACAGAGTACAAATTTCTTATATATATTAAATGAATATTTTATTTTTAGCTGCTATAGGTATAAGTGTATTCTATGCTGTATTGAGATGGCCATTAAATATAATGCTAATTATTATTTTTAAACAACAAAAACCCAAATACGAAATCCTTAATTTAAAGAACTCATGGTCCTATAAAATCCAGCATTGTATCTTTCAACAATCATTTGCACAATTCAAAGCAGCATATAGATTTAGATATGTATAAAAGAATAAAATCAGAATGCAAACTACATGGGAGTATGAACTCTTAATAAGTATTTGTTAAATGAATAAATGTAGCGAGTTTGAAAGATGTTTTTATTGAGAGTAAAAATGGAATGTCATTGATTGTTCTTTTTGATCAACAGTTCAATTTGGCTATGGTTCTTTTAATCACTGAATTCATATTTCCTTTCATAGTTCCATTAAAGTCTGTGTAATCTCAATATTTGTTGGGGAAACAGGTCTTGCATCTATGAATTAATGTATTGGAATCAAATTCCTTTCTATGAAGTAACATAAATAAGGAAATATAGGAAAATAAGAACTTTAGAAATACTTTATTTTGGCTTGACGAGGAAACACGTATATTATTCTCTATACATAAATTAAATAATTTTGTAATTTTTTTATTATGCTATTGCCTGGGGGCTATAAGATTTCTGTGCTTGTTTAGATAACTGCTACTCAAAATGTAGTCCATGCATCCACAGCATCCGATGAACATTAGAAATGCAGATTCTCAGGCTTGATGCCACACTTAGTTAATTATAATTTGCATTTTAACACGATCACTAGGAAATTCACATGCATATGCACATTAAAGTTGCTAGAGTTCATCCAGATTGATATTCAAGGGGGTATGTTAGTTATGTGCAGGAGTCTCAGACATTTTACATTTCTCATTTATCAAGTCACCAGCATAAGCAACTAGGTAGGGCTCGTGGGGAGACAAGATGACATTACAGAAAGAATATTGCAATGAGTTTGAAAAGCTACATTCTAGTCTCATCTCTAGTTGTGTGACCTTGAATCTAATCTTCTCATCTGTAAAATGAACAGGTCATACATCATACATTGTAAGGCCCTTCCACCTCTGAAAGTCTATGAATTTATGAAATAAATTCCAATACATATTTCAGGAAATGGTTCAATTGTATGTGATATCTCAAGAAACTGGGTCTACTTTTAATGCTATGCAGAGGCCCCAAATCCCTGGACTTAGACCCATATGGTCATGGCCTGTTGGGAACGGCTGCACAGCAGGAGGTCAGTGGCAGCTGACCAAGTGAAGCTTCATCTGTATGTGCAGCCACTCTCCAGAACTAGCATCACCGCCTCAGCTCCACCTCAGATCATCAGGCATTAGATTCTCATAGGAACACAGGTCCCTGGGGCCAGAAAGGTTGAGGACTGCTGCACAGAGGCCTTGTCCATCAATTACTTAATATTTATTTAGGTTTAAAAATCAACCTCTATCCTTCATTTTTATACTTGGTTTCTAGAAGATGCACAGTGGTGAATAACTTAGGAAGTGGGTGGCTGCTATTAATAATCCCTCTCACTGCTTCCTTTGTTCTTGAATGCTGATAAAACACAGGTAATAGGATTCAGGAAAAAGTAAAAGCAGATTCTGTATTTTGTACAGGAGCAGGAGAATGTTATTGTTCTTAAGAAATATGGCTGAAGCATTTAGAGGTAAGGATTAAGATGTCTGACACTGTCTAATGGATCAGGAAATAATAAAGAATAATAATACGTATTTATACATATATGCATGTGTATGTAAACAGAGAAATAAAGCAAATGTGGTAAAATATTAATAACTGATAAATCTAGGTGAAAAATCAAAACTGTACATTGTACTTTTTCGAATTTTTCTGTTTGAAATTTTTTCTAAATACATTTAAGGGGAAAAATTCACATAATTCTTGCTATATATGTATATATTATATATATTATATACAATATAATATTTATTGACCCCAAATGCCTTGGTTCTACTCTTCTTTAAAAATAAAACATAATAGGTTTATTTTTCTGTAACCTTTAAAAAACAAAAGAAAGGCTAGGATAGAAGAAAAAAATCATTACATAGATTTCGGTATACACTCACATGTTACTTCCTTATTTTGCTGTTTAGCTACAGATTTGCATAATTTTTTTCTTAGCTAAGGATAAATAAAAGGGGAAAAAGAAGTGGTCATGAGAAGTCACCTAACATTTTCGTTATTATTAACGAAGTAAACAATTTCAAACCAAAAGCAGTCCTTGTGTGATTTTCAGCTTTGCTCTAGCTTCAGCTAATAATGAAAAAGAATGTAGTTACCACTCACAAATATAAATAACTACAGGCCTTTTTTATTCCCTTGCAACGAGAGGGACACAACAGCTGCTATAAAAATCACTCTCCACCCTCCCATGTGTTCTGTAAGTGTAAAGACTTATAACACGAGAAGACCAAACCATAAAAAGAGAAAGTAATAGCAAAGCAGTTGGTTTTCTTTCAGAATTCCTTTTCCATTTATTTTAAGTTTTCTTACTCAATTAAAAACAAAATGAATACACTGTCTGCTTTTCTAACAACTGTCCTGCTTTAACTGTAAATCCCAATCTAGAATATAAGTAATAGAACTGTGTACATGAGAACAAGTAGTCTACCTTCAATTAATTAGAGATTTAAAAATATTTATAAACTTTATTTGTCTTTAATACTCTGGTCTCATATAAATACACAGATTTTGATATCTCTTCCTCTTTTTATCTATCTCAGTGAAGGGGATTTATTTTAATTTGCTTGATTTTTAATAATATTCTTACCAAAGTTGTTTCAGAGTATAACTTCAGATAATTAACAATTATTTAAAATTAATACAAAAGAATAACAATCATCAAAGGTCTTAGTGCAGTACAAAGAGTAAGATCACATAAGATAGTTAATTTTCATATATAATTCGAATTGGAAAACACTCAACCCAGAATGGTTCTCAGCTCATTCTGCCTGATTCCAGCTGATCTCTCCATCTGCTTAAAGATCACATAGGGACCAATTTCTTATTCTTAGCAAACCAGTCTAGTCACAAGTTCACACAGTCCGAGATACTGGCAGATCCTTCCTCTCTCTCTGTCTCTCTCTCCTTCTCCCTCACTCCCTCTTCCTCTCCCTCTCTGGCCCGTCTCTGAGAGAGATCACAGTTACCATTATCACTACCATCCTCTCAGTTTTCTAAGTATTCGCAGGGCCCAATATTTAAAATTATTTTATTTATCTTTGGTCTGTTCTACAAAGAATTTGGGGCAACTACAACACAAGCATATACCAAGAAATAGTGGTAACTTTTTTTAAATTCTGGAATTGAAATTAAAAGACCAGGACCGAGAAAAACCAAAATACTAGAAAACAAAGAATGGGGGAAGAGTATGTGGACCATCGAAACCTTCACAACTACTATATTAAGTTCCATATTTGGCTCTAAGCCTCTGTGGTAGCCATAATAATGCCTCCCCTCAAATGTCCATGTCCTGATCTCTGGAATTTTTCAGAATGTTACATGGCAGAGGGAAATGAAGTTTGCAGATGGAATTAAGGTTGCTAATAAATGTAGTTTAAGAGAAGGAGATTATTCTAGATTACGTGGACAGGACCAATGTCATCACACGGGCCTTTAAACAGAAAGAAGAAGATGTGGGTATGGAGAAACCAGAGAGATGGCAATGTGGGAACAACTGAGAAAGACTCTTCTTGGTGTCGCTAGCAGAAGGGGTCAAGGCAAGTGGGTAGCCTCTGGAAGCTGGAAAAGGTGAGGAAACAGATTCTTCCTTGGACCTTCCAGAAAGGAACATAACCTTGATGATACTTTGGTTTTAATCTAATGAGACCTGTACTGGCTTCTAAACAACTGAACTATAAGATAATAAATTTTTGTTTTTATAAGCCACAAAATTTAGGGCAACTTGTTAGAACAACAATATAAAACTATTATAGCCTCCTAGCACCCAAGACAAAAAGATAACACAATCAGTGATAATTCTCATTAATAGAAGGGAGGAAACATAATAACCTGTCAGGAAAGGCAAAATATTTTCCAGCACAAAGTTCTAAAAGAAATTTCTGATGCAGTTCTTTGAGTAATAATAGTAGGTATAGGGTTCCCAGTAATATTCTGGATATACGTAAGTAATTTCACAGAATTGTTTTTTATATCATTCTTTGATAAAAGATGAGGTTATTTGTATCGTCATAAATATAATTGAGTAAAGTCAATCTTTGAGAGCTCAAATAACATTAAACAAGTTTTTTTGGGGGCAGAGTCAGCTTGATGTCAAAATTATAACTTAGGATAACATAAATATTATAAACAATTAAGTGCAATAATAAAGTTTATTTGGAATTAAAAACTACTAATAGATCTACACATGCTATGAATCTCAAGATTTAAAAAACTGAAAGATATGCAAATTACAGTACTCTACATGTAAATTTAAAAGAAACATACATACAAATTATTTTACTTTTCATATGTATTTACATACAATAATATATTTAATATAGTTAAATATTAAAATATATGGGAAGGATATAATTATCTCTGGGGAGAAAGGGTTTTGGGTTTGGGGATGGGAATAAAGGTAGCTTTGTATCGTATCATATATTTATTGTTTATTTTCTTAGTAAAAAAATATCTGAAACAAATTTAACAATGTGAATATTTAAATTAAGGGTGGTATTTGTTGTATAATTCTCTGTAATTTTCTATTTTACAAAAATTTCCAAATTATTAAAAAGAAAAATAGGACTGCTTACCCATTAAATAGTCTTCAACAAATACTACTTGTCCATTTAGGTTTTTCATGGGAGCTGGAAAGAATAAAGCTTAAGATTTTATTTTCTGATAAAGGCCTGGACTTCATATTAACAAAACCAAAAAACATTTATTAATTTGAATTTGGTTTTTGTTGCTCAACATTATATCTATTAGATTCATTAATTTTGTTGAGTATAGCAGGAGCGAGTTCTTCTTTATTGCTGTATATCTATATATCCATTATATGAATCCATTGTATGAAGATTCCAAAATGGAAATTTGGGCTATTTCCAGATTTGGCTGCAGTAAATGTTCTTTATATGTCTTTTGGTACATTTATGCATCCTTTGGGTACACAGAGTAGAAATGCTGGATCATAAGATATGCATATGTTCAGCTTTAACAGATATTGCCAGTTTTTCAAAGTGGCAGGTACCAACTTACATATATATCTACTAGTGTTTAAGAGTTTCAGATGCTCCACATTCTTGTGGATACCTGGTATTGTTAGTTTTGTTAAATTTTGGGCATTCTGGTAGGAGTGTATGTTATCTCCTAATTGTTTTATTCCTTGATGACTAATGAGGTTGAGATCCTTTTCACGTGTTTATTGACCACTTAGATAACCTCTTGTGAGTAGCCATTCAAGTTTCTTGCTCACTCTTTTGTTAGTTGTCTTTTTACTATTAAATTTCTTAATAGAGTTGGGATATGACCCCTTTGTCAGATATATGTGTTGCTAATGTCTTTTCTCTATAGCTTGCTGCTTCTCTCTCTTAATGGTATCTTCTAGTGAACAGCATTCTTTAATGTTATCCAATTAACAATCTTTTCCTTTATAGTTAGCACTTTTTGTATCCTGTTTAAGAATTCTTTTCCTAAAATCTTGTCCAGGGTCATGAAGATATTCTATGTTTTCTTTAACAAGTTTATTTTTCTACCTTTCATATTTAGATCTACATTTTTACCTAGCTTTTTTTTTTTTGTCTGATGCTAGATAAAACCAACATTAAATATATTTTTTTCCATATGGTATCCAATTGACCTAGCACCATGTATTGAAAAGACCATCCTTTCTATACTGAATTGAGATGCAGCACTTGTCATAAATCAGGTGTGTGGGTCTGTTTCGGTACTTTCTACTTAGTTCCATTTATATATTCATTTACCTTTGGACCAGTTCTACGTTATCTCAATTACTACAGTTTTATTAAGTGTTAATATCTGGTAGTGTAAATCCTTCAATTTTGTTTTTCTTTGAGATTGTCTTGGTTATTCGTAGCCCTTTGCATTTCTTTACACATTTTAGGGACAGTTTGCTAATTCCCACAAAAAAAATTTTTCCTGGGGTTTTGACTGTGATTATACAGAATATATAGATCAATTTGGGGAGAGCTGACAATTAAACAATAATGAATATTCCATTTCATAAACATGGCATATTCCTCCACTCACTTGGATCCTCTTTGTGATTTTCTCTGTAGAGGTTTAGCACATCTCTCATTAGATTTATTACTAGATATTTTTTATGTTTTTTGATGCTATGTAAAGAGTACTATTTTTTAAATTTCATTTTCTGATTCTTGGCATATAGAGATACAACTAATTTTAAAGACTTTGTATTGAAGTATAATATGTATCAGAAAAGAATATCATAAGTGTTACAGCTTGATGAATTTTTAAAAAATGATACTCATGTATTAATTTTATCTTCAGAGTCTTTTGAATTTTGACATAAACAATCACATCACTTGCAAATAATAGTTTTATCTTCCTTTCTAAGACATTTCTTTTTCTTCCCTACTGCACTGGGTAGGACTTAAAATCTAATAGTGAAAATGGTGGTGGTAGCCACAACCTTATCTCACTCATGACCTCAAGAGAAAAATCTTTCAATATTTCACCATTAAGTTTAAATTTACTGTAAACTTTTGCAGATAACTATTTATCAGATTAAGGGAGTTCCCATCTATTTCTAGTTTGCTGAGAGGGTTTTTTGATTGTTGTTGCTTATTTGTTGTGTGGAAGATGTTTATACCTATTTTTATGAAGAAAATGGCCTGAACTTTCTTTCCCTTTCTTATAAGGTCCCTGTTGGCCACAAAAAAAGTTATAAAGTATTCCTACTTTTTATATTCTCTGGAAGAGTTTCATTACAACAGCTATTATTTCTTCCTTAAAATATTTCAAA
This sequence comes from Pteropus alecto, assembly GCF_000325575.1. Taxonomy (NCBI): domain Eukaryota; kingdom Metazoa; phylum Chordata; class Mammalia; order Chiroptera; family Pteropodidae; genus Pteropus; species Pteropus alecto. The sequence goes on from NW_006438113.1 coordinate 11,554,804, forward strand.
GAATTCATCAGTGGAGCCTGGAGTTTTCTATGGGGGAATACTTCAATTATAAGTTAAATTTATTTTATAGAGATGAGACTAATCAGATTTTGTATCTCTTCTAGTATGGATTTCATTGTTTTTCTTGGGGGGGGGGAGTCATGCTTTTTAAAAAAATAACAGCATTATCAAAACCTAATTCATATACCATATAGTTTACCTATTTAAAGTATACAATTTGATGATTTTTAGTATACCCAGAGTTTTGTAGCCATCACCACAATCAGTTTTAGAACATTTCATCACTCCAAAAACTTCATATCCATTAGCAGTTATTTCCTGTTCCTCCCCACCTCCAGCCCCTAATAACCACTAATTTACTTTCTTTCTCTATGGATCTGTCTATTCCGGACATTTCATATAAATGAAATCATACAATATATGGTATTTTGTGACTAGCTTTTTTCACTTAGCATAATGTTTTCAAGGTTCATCTGTGTTTTAGCATGTATCAGTACTCCATTCATTCTTATTGCCAAGTAATATTCCATTGCATGGATATATGCCATTTTGTTTATCCATTCATCAGTTAATGGCCACTGGGTTGTTTTCACTTTTTGGCTATTATTAACAATGCTAATATAAATACTTGTGTACAAGTTTTTGTATGAACATGTTTTCCTTTGAATAGTCGCCTAAGAATAGAATTGTGAGATCATATGGGAACTGTATATTGACATTTTGAGAATGGGCAAACTGTTTTTATAAAGTGGCTGTACCATTTTACATTTACATCATTAATATATAAGGGTTCCAATTTCTCTACATCCTTACCAACACTTATATCTGTCTTTTCTATTGTAGCCATCTGAGTGGATGTGAAGTGGTACTTCATTGTGGCTTTGATTTCCATTTCTCTGACGACTAATGACATTGAGCATCTTTTCATGTGCTTATTAGCCATTTATATATTTTCTTTAAAGAATTGTCTATTCAGATCCTTTTTAAAACCCATTATTAAACTGGGTTATCTGTCTTTTTATTATTGAGTTTAGCATTGGTTTTGGTTAAGTTATTCTAGGAATTTGTCCATTTCTGTGAATTTTTAAATTTATTGGCATAAAATTGTTCAGAATACTCTCTTACCTTTTTAATGGATGTAGGATCTATAGTGTTATTTCCTTTGTTCTTTTCTTGATATTTGTAAATTGTGTCTACTTTTCTTCTTAATCTGTTATAGTTTGGATTGATATTTCTTCTCTGATACACTTCAAATATTGGAAGATTTCCCATGAAAATGTAATGACTTCTAGCTTACTTCCACTGTGGTTAGAGAGCATACACTGTATGATTTCAATCTTTTGAAATTTATTAAGACTTACTTTATGGCCTAGCTTATGGTCTATTTTGGAAAATGTTCCTTGTGCATTTGAAAACAGCCAGGTATTCTACAGTTGTTGGCTGTGGTATTATCAGGGTCTTTTAATACCAGGTGAGTTAAAGCTGACATGTTTTGGTGACAATAATAGGTTTAACTTTTTTTCTGGACTAGAGAGCGGTTAAAAAAAAAACTCCAAATCTTCGAGAAACTGCTCTGAGGAACTTTCCAAATAGAATATGGTTCTACCCTCAATACTGTGGCATTAAAGTCAAGCAGAAAAGCATGTATATTTGTTTCATTCTGATGAGGAGATCAATTACATGTTAAGAACTCAGGGATACATATTAATTTTACTAAGACTGGAAGAAAAGGTTGATGTGAACCATTTTTATTCTCTGGATTTACATAATCTAACTGGTTTTTAAACCAGTTTTCTAGAAATATACATTCTCCAAAAAGCTTCTCTCATATAATTCACAATATTTGAACACCAGATGAAGTTTAAAATTAGCTGACGACTTCATTAAATTTTATATGAAGAGAGTACTTTATCAGGAAAATATCAATTTTGTATTTCACGTGGGCTTTGGGGACCAAATGTTTTGGTTTAAAAAATATTTAAACCCTTATAAACTTTTTGTTTTTGCTTTTCATCATAGATCTTTGTTCCCTTTCTAGTCTGTTTCCTGCAATGTAGGAACCCACTGCTTCTCCTAGACAGAAGTAATGTTACAAGAAAGTTAAAAATGGACAATGGTGTAGAGATAAAAAAAAATCAATTTCAGTTGGCAAAATGGGCGCTAAATTTAGGAACAGACTTTGATGTACTAAATTCCAGTCCTGGTCTCAATACTGAGTTGTTATAAGGCAGGTGATTGTGTGGAATCTAGTATCATGTTACCATTTGAACACAAAACAAAGCAAAATGAAAAGGGAACACATTCAGAATGTGGTAGGAAATAACCTCAACCAAAACACTGTGAAACTTCATGTTATTGACCCATTAAAAAATCCTAGCCAAGTAGACAAATAAGAAGTCTAAAAGGAGATCTCTTTTTGATCATTTGCCAGTAAAATATCAATTCCTTGTTATGCCTGTCTTCAAAGCAAAGCCTGAGTAATGATGACAATCAGTTAAAGTGAAAAGTGAAACTGAGACACCAAAAATATTTATTTCTTTTTAATAATTAAGCTGGGAAGTTCATGAGTACAATTAGTCTCATGAGAATGAGAAAAATTATCAAGAATAAAATCTAACAGTTCTTACAATACATGACACATAATAACTTATTTCTTACTGACAAAATTCAGTAAGAATTTTGTTACTAACAAATTCAGTAAGAATTCTGTTACTAACGAACGTTAACAGTAACAACAAAAACACAAGGTATGTAAGTATGTATTACACACATGCACAGCACAGATGAAATATGCTCTGAAGCACACATGTAAAGTAAATGGATCATATCTTTCAACAGATTCTCATTGATGGAAGGTGCCCACTTCAAGCACAATGCTTACTTCCTGCCCTGTAACGAACATATATCACTCAACTTCAGAGAATAAGTAGCAAATACTTCCCCCTCAGACTTATCTTCAAGAGTGAAAGTATATTTATGTTGAAGTAGGCAGAAAAAACATTTCTCTTTGAGTCAACAACACTATTTATAATGTTTAAATGGACCGTATATTGGTTAATAGCATTGTATCAATGTTAAATTCCTTGAGTGTAATGGTTATATTATGGTTACGTAGGAGAATATTCTTATTCTTAGGAGACACATGCTGAACTTTTTATGGATGAACTGTCAATGATGTCTCAAAAAACTCAGTGGGAAAAAAAATTATCCCCTGGCAAAATATTAACAATTAGTGAGTCTAGATAAAAGTAATTTGGATTTCCATTATATTATTATTTCAATTCTTCTGTAGATTTGAAATTTTTCTAATTAAAAATTAAAAAGGAAAGTATTTATTAAAAATCCAAAAATTGTAAGATTAGTGGGCTACTATAGACTAGGGTACTACAAGTATTAAATACTTAGAATACTGTAAGCTCTTTGAAAGAAAAAAATTTCTTCTTTGACTTCTTATAGTTATCTTGGCATTTATACGTACTATGCTATAATCTAAATTTACAGATGAGTATTTAGCATGCTGGCGTGAAGGAAATAGTAGGAAACAGTGGGAAATAGGAGTAGCGACAATAAATGAAAAAACCTGTATCTAAACAGTGTGTGTGTGTGTATGTGTATGTGTGTGTGTGTGTGTGTGTGTGCGCGTGTGTGTGTGTGTGTGTTCTTATTGCTGACCCTTGACTAAAAAATCAGACTCTTAATTTCAGAACATGCTGAGATCTTTATTATCCTAAAGCTAATCTAAGCAGATGAGAGAGAATAAATTCCTTTATTATAAAGTCAAATAGGAGCTGCAACAATCATGATGGGCTATTTTGTTATCCAAAAACACTTTGCAGTACCTGGGTATAGGCCTAATGGTGATAGATTGGCAGTGGTTCAGGAGGCTTATTCCTACCCCACTATGCTCACATGGCAAGGTCTTACTAGTATTTCCTTTAGTGCATCTATATGAAACACAATGTTAATCCCTAAGACCTATCTTTTATGAAATAAAAATGCAGAGAGATATTACAGGTTTCAGATATATAAAAGAGACAGAGTTTTGTGTGAATGCCTAATAAAAACATTTTTCACCTCTTTTCTTTTTCTATTGCCACTTTCCCTTTTCACCAAAATGTCAGATTTACTGTGAAAGCTACTTCCTGGAAGTACATATTCATGTGAACTATGTGTGACTTTCAAGTTATAAGGCCTATCCTGGCTTACTCCAATTTGTCAAAAGAATGAAAATCAACCTAAATTCTTCTCTTATGTTGATTTTTTAGAGATGCTGGTTAGGATCCAGACATCATTCTCCATGGGCTTCTTCTACCAAATATTCAAATGGCATCAAACAAAATATTTTAAATCTTTTTCTGCCTTGCCCAGAAGAAGGAAGTATTATAGAGATAAAACAGAGTCGAAAGTGGCATTTGTTTATACACTGACTTAATGTTCCTATAAAAGAAGGATTAAAAGCATTAAGAGTTAGAAATTACTTTTATTTCCAGTGTGTAACACTCAGTGCCAATATGTTTAATGTCACTGAACAGCATCATTAAGACAATGCTGAGTCAATGCTGTTTTCTTATGTTCTGACAACATTAGCTCTTTGAGGATGGCCAGAATGTCGCATTCTTCCTTTTTGGATTCAACAGTACTACTACTGCTAAGTAATTCAGTAACTGATCTTTAGTAATAATTGCAAGAAATAAAAGCCAGTCAATTCTACAATCAAGGTGTGTTAAAGGGGTTGATGGTTCTAAAATGGAAATGATCATAAATGTCAAGAAGGCCAAAGGAGAACTTTAGTGGCCTCTCAGAACAGTACTTTGTTTTATTTTCATAAAGTTAGTTAGCAAAACCCTGTGAATATCATTATTACAACAGAGAAATCACGGTTTGCTCACACTTAGCCTGTCCTGGGACTCTACTACATTTTACATTTGAAGCACGAAAAAATCTGAAAAGTCACAGAAGAGGACGATGACCTAAATTACCAAGAGGACTTGTTCATTCTAAATTACATTTTTCTTCAATTCAATATAGCCAGAACAGTTGCTCAATGACAAGCTGTTTAAGTCGTTTAAGTTTTCTACTCTGTTATTGTCCTACCATCTAATTCTTTTTCAAGAAGGAACACTGCATTTTGTGTATTTCCAAACAGCTATTTTCCATTTTATAAAATTCTAAAAGAATTAAGCAAGTCAAAATATAATCTACATTTAGAGGTTAGAGTTAGTACTTGATTGAATATAAAGTACTTAGTATGTGTAAGGCACTCAATCAATGTTAATTTCCTTTCAGATAAAATTTCATAGCCCTTTGGGTCACTCAAGTTCATTAAAGTCTATTACTTTCTCTCCATTACTTTACTAATACAAAATAAGATACTTCCAGCTTTTACTGACATTTATAATACTTTCCTAACTAGACTGTAAGCCTTTTGAAAACAGTAAGTGTCACATACTTCTCTTAATGATCATTTATAGTAAGCACTTAATAACTGTCATGTTAAAGACAATAATAATTTTAATACCCAAGGCTGGTGGCTACTGCAAGCAACATCTAAAGAACAGATTCAAATGTTTATCCAAAATAATAATTGGTGTCCTTATAAACTATTAGCAAGCCAGAATACCTCAGGCTACTATTAAGGTGGTGAGG
>NW_006438113.1:11560492-11570164 GCF_000325575.1 Pteropus alecto
GGGCCATATAACTATATTGTGTTAATGGTGACAGGTAGAAAGATAAGAAACAAACATACCTGAGAAGAGTCTCCCCTCCAAAGTAAAAGTTTAGTCACCATAATTACTTTACATGGAATGAATATATACAAGGTATTTGCTTTGCAATGGAGAGGCCTTACATTTGATGCCAAAGCCATTCAAAAAAAGTAACAGAAGTTGAAGGGAGAGAACCAACCAAAGACTATTCTTTTAGATCCTTCAATTTAGGGTATATACCAGGGGAGGAGTATGAAGGAAACTGACCACAATAAGTAATTACAAATTCACAGCAATGAAAAGAAATAGAAAAAAAGATTGGCAATAAGTTTGCTACATAACACTTTTTATTAACCAGGTTGTTAAATGTTACTATTTATATAATGACATTATGCTGCCACTTCTCATCCCTTTTATATGGACTTGCTTATTTGCCTAATAGCTCAGAAGATGTTTTATAAGGAAGCTCAGTAACTTTACCAGGCTGCATCTTAGTTTTAATCATCCTGTATTAGCTACTTAAAAACACCAACTGGCTGGAAGGGAATATCCTTCAGTTACTGAAGAAATGTAGGAAGCCAGAGGAAATTTCCTTTTACTTAAATAACTACTAAAAGTTCTATTGTACAACTAATTAAATGTCTTCTTATTCTTTGCCCATTCCAATACCTTCCTACATGGTATTTTAGAGAAATTTAACATTTTCATTGCATTATCTGAAGAAAAAGAATCTGATATAAAATGAAAGACTTGCTAATGAGTGCTGCATCATATAACTAACATACCAGGTTCCTAAAAGATTCCTCTAGAGTTAAAAAAAATTATGAAAAACTTAGAGACTAGAGTAATTTTTTAGTTATGTTCAACTTTAAGGAGTATTTATTGATTCCTTGCTATGAAGGGTGAACAAAGCACATTTATACTTCTTTTCATGCCCCTTCCCCACCTGATTTATTAGTTATGTTGTTTTTATATCGAGATTTATAAATTTACAATCTACTCTGAAAGTATAATCTCCACTGAAGTATACAAGTTCTGTAATTAAATGAATTTAATTTCTTATTATCACACCATTTTTATCATGGTTTATTTCTGAATTATTTATTTTGATTCATCTTTTGATTAGGTATATTTTATCATGATATAATTTGTTTTAAAAAGGTCTATGAGTATTGGGTTTTTCCATGTTAGAGGACATACATATACCGTATTTATGCTTAAAGGATTTGGCTAGTTAAAAAATTCTGGGCAAAGCTCAGGACATGGTAGGCATTCCTCTGCTGTTTTCTAACATTGTTTCCTGTTGAGAAAAGAGCTAAACTAAGTCCAAGTTCTGTCCCCCTCCCACTACCTAGATATCCACAGAATTCCTTCTCTATTCTTCAAGTTCAAAATTTGACAAAGATATGTTTTAACATCAGTTCTTCAATATTAATTATTCCTAGGCCACAGGGTAGTCATTCTGAATCAAGGTTTTAATTATTTCAGAAAAACTTTTCTTCTATTAAGAGCTCTAAATATTTTTTTTCAGTTCCATTTATTGTTTTCATCAAGAACAAAGGTGTGCGAACTACGAGCAGACAAAAATCTAGCCCACCATCTGTTTTTATACATAGTGTTTTACTGGAATACACTGCTCGGCACTACAAGAGGCAGAATGACTACAACAGAAACAGTACTGACCACAAAGCCTAAAATAATATTTACTATCTGGCCCTTTACAGAAAAAGTTTGCTGACCCCATGCATATATGTTAGATCTCCTTAGTTTTTGTCCCTTATCTTCTTCTCTATAATGTTTATATTTTCTTAATGTTAATATAATTTCCCCAAGCCTCTCAGTCGTATCTCTGATTACATTTTCTGATACTCTCTTTCTCTCCTTCCCTCCTTTCCTCTGCCCTCATATTGAAAATTTCTAATGTGGTTTTAATTTCTCTAATGCTTTTCCTCTTGTACTTCTTTCTTGAAGTTTACGCACTGGTTTTTCATCCCCTATTGTCCTATCTCTTCTTAACACTTGAGTCTATGAAAAACTACATGTTAGAGCTCCATAAAGGCTCACTGATTAGACCTTTCAAGTAACACGACACTTACTTTTAGAGAAATAAGTGTATTGCTCGGGATTCCCAGGAGGGGTTCAGCATCCTCCAGCATGTGGTCTAGATTTCAAAGTATTCAGCAAATCATGCTTCATTGTTTGTATGTTGGGCTTAGCCTTGTGCCTAGTTTTACTAATGGACTTCTTTTCTATTTTCCTGTCTCCTTGCTTTTAGTGAGTTTCAAAGGAGAAGGGAAGAGTAAAAATTTCTTCACTATGCTGCTTTTAAGTGACGTCTCCTCCTCACACATTATATTTTAAAATGAGCTAATCTTTAAAGCAATAAAGTATAGGCTTGATAGTTTTTAATGCATCAGGGAATGAAAGATAAAAAACCAACATCAGCAGTGTGAAAGAACTGCTTAGAAGAAGCCTGTGCCAGGAACAACATTTGTTTGGAGATCTGTTCAAGTAGCCATGCCAAATCAGTTGCATCACTTGGATTAAAAGTAGCTGCAAAATGCTGTACTATAAAAGATTTCCGTAACATGCTTACAATTAGGTTTAGGATTAGGATTAGATTTCACCTGACCATCTCTAAAGTCCCCTGTTGCACTCTTCCATTTGATTGGTGCTCATTTGTTGACATATAGTATGTGTCTTTTTCTATCATCTGCCACTCTGGTTCATATATCTCCTCCAATTTTAGAAGGTTTGATTAGGTGATTTTTAAGGCTTAAAATTCATGCTGTTAGTTACAATATATATTGTGTGGTATGAAAGTGAATTACGTTTTTAAAATATCTATGTATAGACTAGAACATACGCCAAATGAATTTGTAGGTGATTATGTCTATATAGGCCCAAATTATTTACAGTAATGTTTTACTTTACGGTCTGAAAAAAATCATACAAATATGTCATCTATAGTGCAGATATCAAAAGATTTGGTATTCAAAATTAACAGACTCTCTTAGACTTCTTTCTCAAATTTTGCCTGATTTTTTTTATCACCTTCTATAATTAAAGGTTTGGGTTTCTGCAGTTTCAGAGTTGTTTACTCTGAATCTTACATCACACCACTAGTGGATGCTTTTGCTCATAAAAAGATCCTCTGTCTCTAAATATTAATTTCCAAGTTGGCTTAGCAGCAGCTCTCACTAACAGTCCATGGCTGGCTATATCATTTGAATTTGGGTTCTATTCATTTTGCTAAAAGCTGTCTCATTTCAGCTTACTATTGGGAATCTGTTTGGATTCCTGACATGAGTCATGCTCGATATATAAAAAATCCAGAACGTTGGGCTGGGATACTGGATTGACAATTAGACTGTGTTCCAAGTGCTGGCAACAGTGAGCCCTCATGCTATTTAATGTTTAGCACAGCATAGAAATGACACTGATGAAAGTGAACCATGAATCAGATGTGACAGTTAAAGCACATTTTGAATCTCTAAGCCACAGAGACGACTAAATTGTCAAGCTGAAGATCTTATGTTTACTCAAGGGCTGGATGTTCCTCTCCACCAATCTTCTGCAGGACACTAATACAGACAACATAAAACCTAAGTGTTTGGTAAACATTATTTAAAGCAGTAAAGCAAGATGAAAGCTTACTACTTCTTTATATTGCTTAGCAACAATTTACTTCAGATTGCAACAATAATGTTTATGGTATGTATTGTTAAAAATAATAGCTCCTCATTCCAAATGCTATTTTAGAGTATTATCTTCAAAGTAAATATGAAATATTACTCCCTAGAGACTATCCCTGAGGTTCCTTTGCCCCTCCATATCCTGAATTCAAACTCTAAATCTCTTTACACAATTCTGTTTTCTCTGGTCACTAGATCAGAAGTCCCTTTTCTTCCTTTTGTTCTGTCTCTTGCTTTGCCCACTGTCTCCAACTCACATCGATAACTAAGTATAAAAAAAATTTTAAATTATAAATTAAAAAACATTAAACTTTCCATATTTAGAAAAAGCACTGTGCACAACTAAAATGAATAAATAGTATTGTTTCCTAAAATATGTTCTACAGAAGAAATTGCTGTTAAGTGTATCTAGTACATAAATGACAAGGAATACAGGGTTGGCTGAGTGAAATTTGTTTTTCTTCTGAAAAGTAAGGAAGATACAAAGGAATGTTTTAAGTTATAGCGCTGATAAAGGAAAAGGTATCATTTAGAATTTTATAGTACCAAAATAAGGCTAAAAAAGCCAGTAAGGTCCTCTTGGTAAAACTCTTTTCAAAAAACATTTATGTCATCTTGAGAAATTATCATTGTCTTCAAAGATAAATTAATATGAAATTTATTTTTCAAAAATGTAAAACATTCTCATTACTCAGTGTCTGAATAGAGAGAAGGAAATTATTAAACGATAAGCTTAAAGAAAACTTATGCATTTTAATTAACAGCATGCCTTTTCTATAAAACTAAACTGAGTTTGAAAAATTCCTTCCCTCCTGCTCTGAAATTCTAATGCATTGGTTGAAAGAAAAGCAAACAAGAATTGGTTGGCTGCCTAGTCAAGAAAAGAAAATTCATTTGTAAGAATAATCTGAATGAATCCCACAGATCTTACAATATAAATCTTATTAAATGGATTCACAAAAGATCAAGTCTATTGGTTATGCTGGATCTTTCCTACCAAAATAACTACAATAGGAATAATAAAACATTTATCTCATAAAAATGCCAATTCAGTTCAACAAAAAGACACACACAAACACACCAACAAGATTTCAGCAGATGTTATTGTGGCTCACTGATGCTACCATGTGAGTGCTCTTTAACATCAATAACCTTTTTCTCAAAATAACAAAAATCACAACAAAACCGAAAAGGCAATCTGGTCATAAGTCTTAACACTATTTTATAGCCTATCTTTCCTATATTATAAATTATGCAGTTTTGCTTTAAGAAACTGGCAGTAAAAGATCTGAGTTTAAACTATCTTGGTTCAAAGTGTGACCCCAAGGAGTAAACTAATAAAGTACACTGAATAATTGTAACTAAGAGCATGTGTTGAACAGCCTGATGTTTCTTACTGGATATAACCAAAAGAAGTTACCAAGTCTTTCCAATATTCTTCCTCAGCATATCCAGGCCTATCCTCCCTGCTTTACTACTCTCACTACTCAGTATAAGCCTTATTTTAATTATGTTCTCTAGTCTCCCAGCTTCCTTGACCTCTTAGACCCACTTTGCCAACCTGATATTACTATTTTTTCCCTGCAGAAGCTTTTCGGAATTGCTTCCTGCCTCTCAGTAGATAACCTCACCTATTTTACTGAGGTCTCAGTCTTCTGGAATTCACTTCCACAACTTCTCTCTTCTCTATCAAGTTTCTCTTAATTTTCTTTTTCTCTTCTTTTATTCTGTACCAGAGGATGAAGCATCCCTACTCCTTTGCAAGGTTAATCTCTTTACTACTTCAGTTAGTTTTTCTCTCTTACATCTTTAATGTCTTCGACTTCTAGTAGCTCCTTTAACATGCCTACTTCTGTACTACACTCTTCCTCCCACCTCCAACTAATCCATGAACTCTACCTTCATTGATCCTACTTTCCACCCAAACTAATTTTCGCTGTTAAACTTTCCATGCCTTTTCCTCATTTCTTATATTTTTAATAAATACCTTTTGAAAACAATGGATACTGCTGACTATCTTGACTATCTCCTCCCTCTTGGAATTATTTTCTCTGAATTCCAAGACACTCTAAGAATTCCTCAATTTACTTCTTGCCCTTTCATGTCTTTGACTACTTCTACATTTCCTTCATTGACTCTTGTTCTTTCAGTTGTCCCAAAAAATATTCATTAAGCCTTGTTCTTTGCCATTATCTTTTCACATTTCATTCTGCCTGGAGAGCTGAACTTTGTTATTAGAACTTCAAGTGATTACCTCAATGAAAATAATATCTTGAGTCCTTTCTCAAATTGATTTTCAGATCCAGATTTCCAACTGTTAAATATCTTTATCAAATATACCCATAGGTTAATTTGAACTAAATATGTTCCCAAACCTGCTCCACTCCTTTGTTTCCTATTTTGATTAATTGTACCTCCAAACTTCTGGTCAGTCCTTCAGGTTTCAGGTCTCATAGCCACCTTAAAGTCTTCATTTCCTACTCCCAGCCAATTTCATTTCTTATCAAATCCACCACTACCCTTTTAACTTCTTTTTTACTCCTTTTTAATTTTTCTACCAACACTGGTATAACTCAGAGATTAAAAGCAGAGGCCCTGACATCACAAACGGATTTGAATCTCAGCTCCCCCATTTACTAACTTCAAAATTTTGAGCCAGTTCTTTAACTGCCTCAAGCCTTAGGTTCTGTATCTATAAATCAAAATGTTCTGAGGTGTCAAAAGGCTAATGTATAAAAGCACTGGCACTCAAAAACACTGAAAAAATTTTTTTCTATTTTTATCTATTCCTGCAACAGATTCTAATCTTTTGTCTTCCTAATATATCCATCAAAGTGTACCTACCAGTCACTCTCCAAAATAAAGATTGGATGATACTATCCTCTCTTCAAAAACACTTTCACTGGCTTCTCTTTGCTTAAAGAATAAAGCCAAAACTTCTTATAATTTCCGAGACTTTCCACAAAATAACTCCCAACTCTTTCTCAAGGTTTCTTCTAAAACATGACCTTAAAAAATGTGTTATTAGAATCTTATTTTCTTTATCTAATAGCTATCTATCCCATGAATATGAAGAATTGACCTGAAAATTGAACAAAATTTTTTGGAAACTTCATTCTTCAGTCAAAATTGTAAAATATTTTCTTGGGATTCTGCAAGCCTTTCTAAGTTAGTATTTCAGATGTCCATGACTGTTCTTGCAGCGGACTTATCTAAATTTCAGGGCAAACAGTTACTTGAATCTTTTCTCATTTGGCTGGTAATGAACTCTGCATCAGAAACCAAAGACAAGAGGACCTGGCTGAGTTTCAGAGAGAGCAGGTGGAAGAAAAGTTAAGCCAACTGCTGAATATGATGACAAAAGAAATCTAATAGCCATTAGTGGTGATAATAAAACATGAGTATTTTTAAATTTGTGTTATTCTTTTCCTAAGTATTTCTTACAGTACTCATCTACCACAAAGTAAAATAATTATAAAGTTTCCCATTTCATGTTGATTATTGACTAGATCGCATCTAAGTGTTTCTCTTTGGAAGAGTAATTAGATGTTTAAGAAAACAGAATCTGAACAGAAATCAATGATTCTCTTTTCAAGTTTTTTTTTCTATTTTATTAGAGTGTCCTGCTAATAATTTGTAAATACACATTAACAAAATGTTTTATTTTATGAATAGTACATGTTCCTGGGTATAAAATGAAAGATTCTCAGTGCACTATCTTCTCCTGGCCACCCCTTAGGACAGCCAGTATAATATTTAAGTAAAAAGTCTAATACCAGTTTATTTTCTAATCAAAGTTTATGTGTGTAGGGGAAGGAGAGAGAGGGTATATCCAGACAGCCTCAGACTTATGATGTGTTGGCTTATGATGTTTCAACTTTACAATGATGTGAAAGCAATACCCATTTAGTAGAAACCGTACTTCAAATTTTGATCTTTTCCAGGGCTAGCGATACACTTTACGATAATCTCGTGATGTTGGACAGTGGCAGTGAGCCGCAGCTCCTAGTCAGTGATACAATCATGAGGGTAAACAACTGATACTCTACAGTGTACTGTTTTGCCAGTGTTTTTTGGATTTCGTGTTCTGAGCACATATAAGGTAGGCTAGAATAACCAATAATGTTCGGCAGATTAGGTGTATTAAGTGCATTTTTGATTTACGATATTTTCAACTTACAATGAGTTTATCAAAATGCAATCCCACTGTAACTCAAGCCACATCTGTATCAAGAGAGGAATAAAATGAGGCACAAAATCAAAGTACTAGATTGATTACTCCAGTAAACAATTTAGAATTGAGTCACTTGGAAGCTAAAATTTGGGCTTTGATTATATGATGACTAGCCTCCTTTTCCAATAAAAATGAGAAAAAGAGAACTTACTAACCAGGAGCAAATTCCCTGAGTCTTCTTGGCTTAGACCATATTAAAAGTTACTGGCTCCAAGGAGAAGCACCCTAGTGATTTTTTTTTTTTTTTAATTTCAGAAGAAGCACATTTGGTCCAATAAGCAGTCATTAAAATATTAACATTAGGTAATATAATATATTCCTTAAGCTCCCATTTAGGTTTTACTTCCATCTGACTGTGTTGTTAATGAGGAATTATTAGATTCATGTCAAAGAGCCTTTTCCTCCTTTCCCTAAAGATGACTCACTTTATAATGATATTTATTTATGGCCAAATTCAAGATTTTAAACTCACCTGGATACCCAAATAATAAATTAAAATGCTGCTCCTGTTGTGACAAGCAAACAATTATTATTATTTCTCAATGACTTAAAAACCACATTAATTACCAAAGCAAATGTCACTTTTTTCCATATTTATTGAAATATAATAGACAGTTGCTTATATTTACATTTTACAATTCAATGAGTTTTTTTTCGATTATAGTTGGCATACAATATTCCAGTTTCAGTTATATAACATAATGATCAGAGATCCACATAACTCACAGTGATCATCCCACTAAATCTAGTACCCTTCTTTCCCCTTACATATTTATTACATTATTAACCATCTTCCCCATGCTACACTCTACATCTCCATGTCTATAATGCAACTGTCCATTTGTACCTCTTAATTCCTTTGCCTTTTTTTGTCCCCCCAACCTCCCTTCCATCTAGTATCCCTCTAAATATTCTCTGTATCTATGAGTTTATTTCTGCTTTTGTTATTGTTGTTGATTTTGTTCTTTAGATTCCACATGTACGTGAAATTGTGCGATATTTGTCTTTCTCTATCTGACCCATTTCATTCAGGGCAATACCCTCTAGGTCCATCAAGGCAATATCTTTTTCCATCCCCTTACTTTTAGTCTATGTATGTCTTTTAATCTGGTGAGTCTCTTGTAGGCAGCATATGTAGGGGTCTTATTTTCTTATCCATTCAGCCACTGTATCTTTTGGTTGGAGCACTTAATTCTTTTCCATTTGAAATAGTTGTTGATAGGAATGTAGTTACTACCATTCTTTATTCCTGTTTTTGATACATGTTTTTTTCTTCTTAAAAAAAGTCCCTCCAACATTTGCTATAACACTGGCTTGGTGATCATAAATTCCTTTATCTTAGTTTTGTCTGAGAAGCTCTAAATGATAGCTTTGCTGGATAAAGTATTCTTGGTTGTAGATCCTGGGTTTTCATCACGTTGAATATTTTGTGCCAAGCTCTTCTGTCCTGAATAGTTTCTTTTGAGAAATCAGCTGACAGTCTTATGGGTGCTCTCTTGTAGGTAACTAACTGCTTTTCTCTTGCTGCTTCTAAGATTCTGTCTTTGTCTTTGACCTTTAGCATTTGCATTATGATGTGTCTTGACTTGGGCCTCTTTGAGTTCTTCTTGTTTGCACCTCTCTGCACTTCCTGGGCTCATAGATGTAGATCCTTCATCAGGATAGGGAAGTTTTTAGTCATTATTTCTTCAATAAGTTTTCAATTCCTTATTATCTCTCTTTTCT
>NW_006438113.1:11570203-11574779 GCF_000325575.1 Pteropus alecto
GACCTTGGGTTCCCCATCCTATATATCAATGGTTCGATTATCTCCTTTATACACTCTGTTGATTCTCTCTAATATACTCTTCATCTCAGATAATGTGTTCTTCATTTCTGACTGGTTCCCTTTTATAATTTTTATTTCCATTTTTATGCGTTTTTTTGTGCGTGTATGTGTTTGTTAAAGTTCTTCTTGAGTTTATCTACACTTTTCCTAAGTTCATTGAGCATCTTTATCACCAGTGTTTTGCTCTCTGCATCTGTTAGATTGCTTGACTCCATTATTCCCGGATCTCTGTTCTGTTCTCTCATATGGTTTCTGCTTCTTTGTCTTCCCATTTTGGCTGCCTTTCTGTGTCTGTTTCTATATACTAAGCAAAGCTCCTAAGTCTCCTGGTCTTATTAGTGCAGCTTTGTGTAGTAGGTGTCCAGTAGTGGCACAGTCCTGAGAGGGGTTCAACTGCAGGCCAAATTTAGCCCCATTCTGTGCCCCTCCGGGGCCACCTGTTAAGATTCAGCAAGGAATCCACAGATGCTGTGCTTATAGCTGCTTCAGAAGGCCACATGAGAAACCGAGGCTAGCTGCCACCAGTGTGAGTCTAGGTGTTGCTCAGCAAGGGGCACCTGACTAAGCAAGGCCACACCTGGATGTGGTTTGGGTGAGGCTGAGAGTTAGGAGAGACAAAGTTTCAGGAAATCCTCTGGATGGAGCGACCTCTGTTATTTAGTTTGGTGATGTCTCCATCTCCGCTATGGCTGCACTTAGTCCACACAATGGGATGGGGGAGGGCTCAATAGAGGAACAATGGATACTGCTGGCACTTCTATACAGAACAAGTCTCGCCTCAGGCCTCACTCCAATAATTCGGTGTCCCACTGTAAGTTCCTGGTGCCCCTTGCATGCCACTGGTGCTCAGAGCAAGCAGGTCTGTCATTGCGAAAGTCTGCTCATGGACATGGCCCCTTTAAGAGGTGTCTGCAGCTACTGCTGCCGCAGCCTTCGTCCCACACAGCCGCTGGGCACCGGGCAGCCTTGCATCCTCACCCCTGTCCTACCCTCTGCCATTACAGGGTGATTTCTTAGTTCTCTCCCTAGTTGTATGGCTTGTTCATCTAGATCCCAGGCGATTTTCCTTGATGTTTGCTCCTTGTTTCTGTCACAACTTTGATTTGGATCCAGAGGGATGAACAGAGCCTCTATCATCTACGCCATTTTTTCCCCTCTGAGCAAATGTCACTTTTTAGAGCTGTGCTATCCAAACTGTAAAACAGCATAACCTGATAAACCAGAGTAATGCTATAAAACTCACCCCCACATTTGTATTTTACACTGTGTTGGTGAAAAGTAGTTCTATGTAGTCAAGTGACACCAGGATAGACTGTACAAAGCTTCTGTATAATTTCAAAAAGAGAAAAAAATGATAGGAGAACTGAGTCATTACACTATACATAGTAATGTGTGTATGTGACTCAAAAGAATCCAAGCAGTGGTAATCAATGGTATAATCATATTTCAACCTGGACATTTAATGTTAGTAAAACATCATCACATAAAAATAAAGCCACTTGAATTTTACTAGTTTTGTAATATGATTTTATAGCAATATAGGAGCTATATGCCTCTCTGAACTTATTTTGTACTTCTGTCATCCTCACTCCTTAAGTCCCAGCCCATTGCCTTCTTACCAGCCAAACTTGTTCTTACCTTATAACTTCACATCATTTCTTTTCTCTGCCTGAAATATTTCTTCCACAGATTTTCTCATGATTGTCTCCTTGTGATTTAGCTTTCATTAAATATTTCCTCAGAAGGTCTTCTTTTCCTTTCAATCTAAAGTAGTTCAACAGTCACTGTGAACACAAGACTCTGCTTTATTTTATTTTTGGTGCTTCTCACTACGTGATTATTCCTTACTGATTTTCGTCCCCTTCCCTTCTGCCTATATCACCAATAGAACACAAAGCCCAACACTGGTTCAACTATATATTCCTGGCACTGACAGCAGTGTACCCAGCACATAATAGACACATTCATTCAAATAATCACTGCATATCTGAATAAATCAGTGAATTAAAGATCCCAACATAGCTGCCTTTAAAGTCCTTCATGTCCTCTTGCCTAACTATGTCTTCGGCTTCATCTCACACCAGCATTTTCCTCACTCGCTATACTTCATTGTACACTGGCTTTTGTAATTACTTAAATTCTATATTCTCCTCATAGGTACACAGGGCCTTTCCTCACGCAGTCTATTAAAAAAAGAAGACCCCAGTTTATTCCTTCATCTGGTTAATGCCTATTCATTTTTACAAATCTCATTCAATCACCATCTCCTTGGTAATCTTACTAGGCCAAATTCCCTTATTAAAGTTTTTCATATCTCTCTTCTAAGCACTTATAAAATTATAATTTTATATTTGATTTTTTTTTTTTTTTTTTTTTACTAATATCAGTTCCTATATTAGACTGTAAGCTCCATTAAAGCAGGAACTATGTCACCTTTACAGAGCCTGGCATATAACAGGCTCTCAATAGTATTTATTATTTGTATAAATATCTGTGGAATGAAGAAGGAAACCAAAACTTAAGATAATATTCCTTAATTTAAGAAAATAGCTTTTTCACTGTATAGTTCTCATATAAGAGGGCCTCTTCTGGGAATTAGATTTGTTCTCTAGTCTTTTTTTTTTTTTAAGAAATCATTACATATCTAACATTACCAAAGTAAAAGTTGATTTGTTTTGAATAGTAAAAGTTCCAAATTGATATATTTAAAGTAATATTTCAACATCAAGTTTTTAGATTTGTTTTTAAGAAAATAAACTAAAAATTGGGGAGTAGTGCTAATACAGCTTGACAAAAGGAGAGATATGCAATCACTGTGCCCCCTGATGTGACGCAATAGGAAGCATACAGAATCACCTGTATTTTTGCCAAAAGAACTGAACTAGAATCTGATCACATCTCTAGATATAATTAACAATCTGTAGGAATACAGGAGATAGGGAAATAAATTAAAAGATGCCACAAGGATTAGCGGATTCTATAGGGAATTTCTACAACAAAAATGACCTGGTTTGTTCAATAAATAAATGGCAAGAGCAAAAAAAAAACTAAGTGAAAGATTTAGTTCTCACTGATATGTAATCAAAATGGAAGTTTTCTTTTGTCAGAAATATGTTCAATAACACATGCATACAATTATACCATACAATGCACCATACATTTTTTCATTTTTGTTGGAAACAGCACAAAATAGAATTAATCAATACTTGTTTGTAGAACAACTACAAATAATGAGTGCATCTGTGTGTGAATTTTCTCATTTTTTGCACCCAAACCATCTACAAGAAAAAAACAAATTTTAATCAACCATGCTAGAGAAAACGTTGAATTAACCTTCACTCTCTACAGAAAATTATTAGAAAGTTGCTGTCATATGAAGAAGTGATCAAAGACTATGAAGATAAAAAATGTAAACATAAAAGTACTTCACAAGCACGTCAGTTAATTAATAAAAACATTTTATTATCCTGCTGGAATATGTCCCTGTTGCCTCTTAAAATGGATGGTCTTTGTTTGAATTCTGCTTCAAATGAACTGACTATGATAAAACATTTATGGGATATTTAGGAAAATCTGAACAATTACTAGTTATTTGATGATATTAAGGAAATAACTGATATTTTAGATATGATAATGGTATTGTGGTTATCCTTATATGTCAGAAAAATATATTGAAATATTTTGGGAAAACTGATAACATAAATGATTTGTATAAAACAATCCAGTATTTGTGCATGAGCAAGGAAATGGGTGAAGATAAAGAGGAAATAAGATTGGCCATGTAGCTGACAACTGATACATGTGATTCATTAAACTATTCTAACTTTCCTAAAAGTTTTAAATTTTCATAATAAAATACTAAGAATTTAAAATGGAAGCTTAAGGTTATTTATTGAAAAGTACTTGGAGGATAGGAACTGAATAGATTTGGGGATTCTCCAGGAAAAGCCTTCAAACACAAGCCCCCCTTTTAGAGTTTTCAGTGTGCACAGATAAATTAATAGCAGAGGATGATATTGAAGAACAAATTGAACAATCTAGATTTATAAGTTTGCATTTTTCTTCCTTTGGGGCAAGTATTTGTTCATTCTTTCCACTACTGCATTATTAAATGAAAGTTCTGCAGCTTCCGTAGGATCACTGAGTTTTTATCACAATACGCAAGCATAAGGTAGGGGAAAATGAGAGCCAGATGAATGAAGAAATACAGGAAAAATTAAAACTGCTGATTTTATGAAGAAATGGTTTCTCAAACACACAAGCAGAGGAAAAAAAAAAACTACTCTATGAGCTATATTCTCCTCCACAAAATATAAACCAAGATAGATTACCCAGATGGTAAAACCCACCTAATTTTGTTCCTGAAAAGTCTTCTGTTTTAAACCTATCTTCCCTGACAAAAAAAAAAAAAAAAAACCACCATAATTAGGAGTGAAGCGACTATCAGGCAAATAGAAGCAGAGGAGGGCAACCCTTACTAGGAACAGGGAATTATAAGCTTAAATAATAAGAAAAA
>NW_006438113.1:11575666-11703867 GCF_000325575.1 Pteropus alecto
TTCCTTCCTTCCTTCCTTCCTTCCTTCCTTCCTTCTTTCCTTCCTTCCTTCCTTCCCTCTCTCTCTCTCCGCCCCCCTCTTTCTTCTCTTTCTCCCTCTCTCTCCCCCAGTCTCCCTTTTTTTCTCTCTCTCTTTCTTTCTTTTTCTTTCCCTTTCTTTCTTTTGTATTTATTTTTTTTAATTAATTTATTTATTTTTATTATGGTGACATTGGTTAATGAAATCCAGTACCCTTTTTTTTTTAAAAGAAAACTCAAACAGCTTGATTTATATTTCAATTAAATACAAAATTATATTTAAATGGAAATGAGTTAACAAAATTTATTTATCTGACTATTTATTCCTACTCCAGACTCACTGAAAATGCTGAAGTTACTGAAGCAAGGAGAGATGATTGACTCAAAGGAGGCAGAGAAAATCCTCAGGCTACACTATGAGCTTACCTCTTAGAACCATTTGCATCAGGAAATGCCTTATGGCCTTCAAGACAGAATGGGCCAACTTCTCAACTGTGGAAGTTTCCATTTTAGAGCTGAATACTTAGTGTCACAGTTCCTCAAAGATCTATTTATTCTTCAAGGAAATCAAACATGAACGTAGAAAATATGCTGAATTAAGAGTTAGCTTGAATTAACTGCCTACAATCCTCACAAAACAAGATATATTTCCTATTTTCTACTTTTAGAGTAAAATGGCAATTTTCAAGAAAACTGGCAAAGAATTACCAGAGGTAATCTCCTAAGAAGTCTGTACGTCCAAGTCAGTCCAAGCCTCTCAAAAGTAGGGTATAAAGGAAGAACATATGACCAGAATCAGAAGGCCAGAGTTCTAATGTTAGCTCTAGTACTGTCTCAGGCTATGACCTTTCTCAAGTCCCTCACCTCCCTCTGAACTTCAGTTTCTGCATCTGTGATATGAAGACAGCATTAGATAATGTTTAAGGTCCTGACAATAAAATTCTATCGAATCATTTTTATATCATAACCCTAAATAATAAAAGATAAACCTACATTCAAAATAATGTCCTTGAAGTATCTGGCAATATAATCATTCAGGTTAAGAGTCACTTATATTAACTACACTATACCTATAAAATCAACAGAACAGATCTGATCTTTTGGAAATACTTCAGCAAAAAGGACTAAAAGTGTCAATACTAATTATCTAAAAAATCATTTAATAAATTACAACTGTTCACTGACCTCTGTTTCTAAAGCATTTTAAATTTCTATCACACACTGTTACCTAGCTTCACAGGTGCTACTGTATCATAACACTGAAAGTACTATAAAATTTCAGAAGTGTTCAAAGTACTACAAATGTGGTCTCTACTCTTCTCCATCTCCCCAAGTTAATAATATGCTAAAGGTTTGGTTTCTCCTTTCACTGAAACCATCAAGAAAAAATAATCCAACACCTAAGGTTGTATACTCAATTAGATGTAAATTATATTTCAATTAAAAAAAATTTTACTGCATGCTGGCCAGGTTAAAAAAAATCATCCAAACACAATTCAATTCAAAGATTTCTTTAAGAAAGTACAACTTTCTCTTTTATTCAGCATTCTGTTAGAGACTGTTTGCCTTTGTTACCAGTGATTTTTCAGGCTTTCAAGTGAAGAGAATAACTCTTAGAACTTAATTTTTAGATAGGGTAGTTATATGGATTCATTAAGTCATTCAGTAAATAAATCTTGACTTATGCATGAATAAGAGGCTTTTCCATCTTTTTGCATTATTTGTCAGATTATTAAAAATAATTAAAGGAACTATGATTCTACCAAATGATAGATGTCCAATATATTTCAAAAACAATTTAATATATGCTTATCACATATTATCAATAACTCTTAAGTTATAAATAGAAAGTTCATAAAAGAAATACAAATGACCAATAACCAGAAAAAATGTTCATTCTTAATAATAATGACAATTATTTAAAACAATAAAATGAGTTGGCTTTTTTTCTATCACATTAGAATCAAGAGATTTAGCATAAATCTCTTTAGAATAAAGAGATGTGCTCTTTGCCCCAATAATTCTGCTTTCAAAAATTTTCTGTACTGAACTTGTCACACAATATACAAAGATATAAATGCTCACTGGAGAAAAGCATCATGAAGGCTTGAATTTAGCTTTGTTTACCACTCTGTTTTCAAAACCAAAAACAGTGCTTGGCACACAGAGGGTGCTTATTAAATACTTATTGAATGAATGCATGTTCACTTTAGCACTGTTTATTACAGTGACTATTTGGAAAGAATCTAAACAAATTATGGTATATCGATACAATGAAATACTACATTAAAAAGGAGGTTGATCCACATACACATCTGTGAAAAGAATGTATCATTGAGATCTTAGGTGCAAAAATTATCAAATTAAATAGAGTATGATTTTATACTTGTGTTAAAATATATAGTACGATTCTATATTTGCAAATAAAATATATCCTCACATTTGTACATATATAGAGAAAAGTTTGGAAGAATCTACATCAAACTGTTAATTGTTTTATCTCTATGGAGACATGACATTTGCTTTTTCTATAACACTTCTGTATTATTTGACTTAGAAATATCACATATTCTAATAAGAGATTTCTAAAAAAAATTTTAATGTGCCTAGAAAAAATTCTGGAAGGATGTAATAAAAATACAGTGGTTACCTTTGGGTGCTGGATGTAAAAAAAAATACAGTGGTTACCTTTGGGTGCTGGAGTATTTTTCCCCTTTATGCATTTAGTTCAGTAAAAAATAATGCCACACTGAGTAGTTTACGTATCTGTACTGTTCAAATTATATGCATCATTGAATATCAATTAATTTTGCAATCAGGAAACAATAACAAGAAAAAGATATCTTTATTAACTTTATTAGGGTGACACTGGTTAATAAAATAATATAGGTTTGAAGTGTATAATTCAATAATGCATCATCTGTATATTGCATTGTGTGTTCACTACCCAAAGTCAAATCTCCTTCTGTCACCACATATTTGACCCTCTTTACCCTTACCTACCTTCCCTTCCCTCCTTTCCCTCTGATAATCATTAAACTGTTGTCTGTATCTATAAGTTCGTTTGTCTTCTTCATTTGTTGCTTTCAGTTTTATAGCCCACATGAGTGAAATCATATCATTCTCAATTTTTTCTGTCTGACATTTTCCTTAGCATGATAATCTCAAGATCTATCCATGTCACAAATGGCAACATTTCATCTTTTCTTATGGCTAATACTCTATTGTATATATGTAGTACATCTTCTTTATCCAATCAACTATTGAAGGAAATTTCAGTTGTTTCCATGTCTTGGCCACCATGAATAATGCTGCTATGGACATCAGGGTGCATATATCTTTACAGATAAATGTTTTCAAGTTTTGGGGATAGATACTCTGAGGAGGGATTGCTAGGTCAATAGTAATTCTATTCTTAATATTTTGAGGCGCCTCCATACTATTTTCCATAGTGGCTGTACCAATTTACATCCCATCAGCAGTGTGTGAGGGTCCCTTTTTCCCCACAACCTTTCCAACACTTGTTAGTACTTGTCTTGTTAATAATAGCCATTCCATAGGTGTAAGATGGTATCCCATTTTGGTGTTGATTTGCATTTCCCTAACAGCTAGTGAAGTTGAACATCTTTTCAAATGTCTGTTGGCTGTTTGTATGTCTTCTTGGGAAAAGTGTCTGTTCAGGTTATCTGCCCATTTTTTAATTGGATTGTTTGTTTTTTGTTGTTGTTGAGTTGTATGAGTTCTTTATATATTTTAGATATTAGGCCCTTACCAGAGGTGTTTTTTGCAAATATCTTTTCCCATTCAATTGGTTGCATCTTTGTTTTGTTGATAGTTTCTTTTGCTGTGCAGAAGCTTTTTAGTTTGATATAGTCCCATTCATTTATTTTTGCTTTTACTTCCCTTGCCTTTGAGGTCAAATTCATGAAATCCTCTCTAAAACCAAGGTCCATCAGTTTAGTATCTATGTTTTCTTCCATGCAGTTTATTGTTTAAGGTCTTGTATTTAGGTCTTTGATCCATTTTGAGTTAATTTTGGTGTAGAGTGACAGATAGCAGTCTAGCTTCATTCTTTTGCGTGTGGCTTTCCAGTTTTCTCAGCACCATTTATTGAAGAGGCTTTCTTTTCTCTGTTGTATGTTTTTGGCTCCTTCATTGAAAATTAGTTGTTCATATACCTGTGGGTTTATTTCTGGGCTCTCAATTCTGTTCCATTGGTCTGTGTGTCTATTTTTCTGTCAATACCATGCTGTTTTGATTACTGTTACTTTTTTTTTGGTTGTAACATTTTTTCTCATTTTATTATTAGTTTTAAGTATATAGTACATTGGTTAGTTATTTATTTAGTTGATGAAACGATCCCCATGATTACTCTGATTATTGTCACTTTGTAGTATAATCTAAAGTCAGGCAGTGTGATACCTCTGATCCTGTTCTTTTTTCTCAGGACAGCTTTGGCTATTCGAGGTCTTTTGTGTTTCCATACAAATCTAATGATTTTTTGTTCTATTTCTTTAAAAAATGCCACTGGGATTTTGACGGGGACTGCATTAAATCTGTATATTGCTTTGGGTCATATGGCCATTTTAACTATGTTGATTCTTCCAATCCATGAACGTGAAATATCTTTCCATTTCTTTGTGTCTTCTTCAATTTCTTTTAATAATGTCTTACAGTTTTCAGTGTATAGATCTTTCACATCCTTTGTTAAGTTTATTCCTAGGAATTTTATTCTTTTTCTTGTAATTGCAAAAGGCATTTTTTTTCATTGTTTTTGTGTTTTTCCTGCAATTTCATTGTTAGTATAGAGGAATGCAATGAATTTTTATACATTGACTTTGTATTCTGCAACTTTATGGTATCTGTTTATTGTTTCTAATATTTTTTTGGTGGAGTCTTTAGGGTTTTCTATATAAAGAAACATGTCGTGTGCAAAGAGTAACAATTTGACTTCTTCATTCCCAGTTTAGATGTCTTTTCTTTCTCTTGCCTGATTGCTCTGGCTAGGACTTCCAAGATACATTGAGTAAGAGTGGTGACAGCAAGCAACCCTGTCTTGTTCCTGATCTTAGAGGGAAAGTTTTAAGTTTTTCACCATTAACTATAATATTAGCTGTGTTGTATTTGGCCTTTACTATGTTGAAGTACTTTCTTTTATACCCATTTTATTAAGTGTTTTAATCATAAATGGGTGTTGTATCTTGTCAAATGCTTTTTCTGCATCTATTGAAATGATTGTATGGTTTTATCCTTTATTTTGTGTATGTGGTGGATTCCATTGATCAATTTGCATATGCTGAACCATCCTTGACCCCCTGAATAAACCCCAATTGATCGTGATGTATAATCTTTCTAATGTATTGTATTCAATTTGCTACGTATTTTGCTCAGGATTTTTGCATCTGTATTCATCAAAGATACTGGTCTGTAGTTTTGTTTTTGTGTTATCCTTACCAGGTTTTGGTATCAAGGTAATATTGGCCTCATAAAACGAGTTAGGAAGTATTGCCTCTTCAGTTTTTTGGAAGTGTCTGAGAAGGACAGGTATTAAATCATCTTTGAATGTTTGGTAGAATTCACTAGTATAGGTTTAATATGATTTTAAATCCATTTGTTTATAACTTAAGTTTAGTTGTTTTAGTCTATTTATTTATGACAAAAAAAAAGTTGCTTCTATGTAAGTATCAACTATCAGTATAGCATCATTCTTAAGTCCATTGTCTCATTGTAGTCTCAGGGAGCTCAAGGTTGAGGAGGACTTATCTTGAAGAGATTTTTGGGTGTAGGTTTGTCTAATGGAGTGTATTTATAAATTGATTCAATAAGAAGCTCACAAAGGTTTACGAGAAATTATATTACTTGAATTGAAAGATAAAGAAACAGAACAAAAGGAAGGGAAGCTTTGGAACTCCCAAACTTCTAAGGGCTACTCAGCTGCAAAAACAGGCTAGTTTTTATGCAGAAGAAATGATGACTCAGCAGAACTGAGAGCCCAGAATGCAGAGTCAAGAATCTTAGCAAACAACCCCATATACAGAAAGACTGAGCCCTAATCAAGGACCTAGCAACTTGTTTGGCTGGATTTCAGAACTTCTATCAATGAATAACTGCTATGTATCGCTTGTATTTTCCCCTTTTCTATGGGAGGGTCTACTATGGTTATCTTATGCTTGTCCCCCCACCATTATATTGCTTGTGTGTGGGGCAGATAACTTATCTCTTTAGTCTCAGGTCTTCAAATCAAGAGAAATGGTTCTCAAGCAGCTGTATGAAAGGAATTGCACCTGAGGAGCCTCATTTACACCTGGACTCCATATAGATAAGACCCTGGACTTGGGAGTCAATGCTGTTGTGAAAGTTAACATAAGTAGAGATGTTTTAAAATAGAGCCAGAGCAGCCATTCCAGAGGAACTGCCTTGCATGTCTTGCTCCTTGAACCTTAGGAATATCTGAACTGGACAAATAACCTTTGGACTGGGCCAAACCGACACTGTCTTACAAATTGTTTGCAAAACTAATAGGAAAGCAGACATTCTGACCACAAGGGCTGATGATTATGGATTCTCTTTCTTAAGATATAATATGTAACCAGCCATGTATAGCTAGAGTACCTCAGCTTGTTAGCCATAATAGAAATGTTTCCTATTTATGTAATTATTTCCCTTCCTTTTCTCATAAAAAATCCTTGCCTTCGCCCTGTAATTAGGACACCCTGTTTGGGTTCCTGCCTGACTCTGTGCTTCCCAAATTGAAATTCCTTTTTATTCCAAATAAACACTTGTTGCCTCTCATTTTGGCTTTTTATTTTCAGGTTAATTCTGTAATGGAATGCAAACTGAGGATCTTGGTAGAGGAGTTGAATGTATTTTGCATGATGGAGGGATGTAAATTCTTACAGTGAGAGGGCAGACTGTGACAAACTGTGTTTACTAAAGATGGCTACCACAATGTATCCCATCCCATATGTTTTTCTTACAATGTGATGAAGTCAATAATTCTTCCCATGAAGAGGAGGGTCTATGATTCTTCAAATCTGGATAGGCCTGTGAATATGGAAGAAGTAATGACAAATGACTTCTAAAACTAAGTCATAAAAGGCAATACAGCTTCCACCTGGGTCTTTTGGGACCCAGTTACAATGTAGTTAGGAAATCTGAGTTACAGACAGAGGCCAGATATAGATATTCCAGCCAGCCTCTACCAGACATGTGTGAGAAAGAGCCAGCTGTCATCTGATCACAACCACATGAGATATCCCAAGCAAGAACCTCACTGAGCCCAATCGGCCTTCAAAACTATAAGCAATAATACTGCAACTGCAACTGTTGTTGTTTTAAGTCACTAAATTTTAGGGTGATTTGTTACAAAGAAATAGATAACCAGAACCCGGTATATCCCTTTTTAATAAATTAAATCCTTAGGGCTACAAAGATATATAAGGCTGTTTGCCAATATATTAAGTGATCCCAGATTACTGAGCTTCTACAAAAATTTTCTGATAGTTCCTTGTGCTGGTTGCTCTCTTTTTGAGTGGTTTCAGCATCTGGCTTCCTATATGTTACATTATTTTGCCCAAATAAGGTTCTGAGGCAGGCTCTGCCTCGCCTTTATGATGATACTTATTTCTAGGTTCCTAGCTATATTACTGAAGTAAGCCTTGAAAAACCTCATAATCACCACTGCCACCAACATCTACTGGGCACTAGCCATGTAACACACTATACTTTACATGTACTAATGTCATTCAATCTTCAAAAGAAAATTCTGAGGGGGTATTATCATTATTCTCATATTCACATGGAGATACTGAGTGACTCTATTCAAGGTCACACAGCTAGAAAGTGGCAGAGCCAGGATTCAAACCTGACTTCAAAAGCCCCACTATTTACTACATATGGCTCCTTTGGAAAAAGGGGAACTGAGGTAGCAAACGGTTCTGGATAGTCATTTAAAAATGTTTATTGCTTTTCATCATTTAGAAAGAACTTCGCATATAAAAGAAAACATTCAGAAGGGGAAAAGTTAAAAATAAGTTTATATAATTTCATATCCTTACATAAATGCACAGAGATCATCTTACAACTAATGTACTTGCACTCAAATAATAATTATTCTGATTAGTTGCAGTTGGTTGTTCACAGCATTTCAATAATTATAGCAAAGTGTACTGGTCAAAAGACTTCCTGATAAAAATAAATTTCTCCTATACTTAAAAAGGCAATATAATTAAGCAGAAACTTCAAAGAAAGAAAGAAAAGGTATAGCTTTTTCAGCAATGTATTTAAAAAGAAAAACGTTCTCTAAAGAGAGTTCATCCAAGGATTAGCATAAAAAGCATGGACACCCTTCCCCTGGACTAGGCATATAGATGGGGATGGTGAAAAGAGTGATAAAACAAAAAGAAGTGAACAATAGTGAACACTAATGATTATGGTTTGCAGTCCATACATAACATTTAAGTTAAAATTCTCTTATTTCCATCGTGCACAACTTAGGGCTATGTTAAGAGTAGCTGAGCTTTAAAAGACTTAAATTTGACTTTAAAACATTACAGTCATTTCAAAATATAAAGGAACTCAAATGACATAAGACCCATCACTAATTTAAAACTGTTGGAAACAAAGGTAGGGCAAAAAAAGGAAAAAATGTGCCACCACTTCTTATCTCTCAACAATGGGGATATCATTTCACTTAAAATCTTAATACAGTAGTCCTCCCTTATACGCAGGGGAGAATACTTTCTGAGACATGCCCCCCACCAATGATGTCTGAAACTACAGATGGTACCAAACCCTATATATGTACTTGTGATAAAGTTTAATTTACAGATTAAGCACAGTAAAAGATTAACAACAATAAATAATAAAATAGCACAACTGTAACAATAAAACAAGGGTCATTTGAACACGAGCACTGCGATACCTTGACAATCTATCTGATAACCAAGATGGCTGCTAAGCGACTAATGGATGGGTAGTGCATGCAGCGTAGACACGATGGACAATGGGATGATTCCAGGAGGAACAGTGTACCATTTCATCATGCTATTCAGAATGGCATGCAAATTAAAACTTATGAATTGTTTATTTCTGGAATTTTCCATTTAATATTTTCGACTGTGGTTGACTGCAGGTGAAACCATGAATAAGGGAGGACTACTGTATACTCTTGCAATACCTCCCCCCACCTACAAAGATTATGAAGAATACATCATATGAATACTATTCCTTTTGATAAGAATCAATCACTCTGAAGAATATCCATTAAATATATACCAATAGAGCAAGGCTTTCAAGATTTTGAAATCCTTCCAAAATATCTATCTTTGTCAGACCACAGTATATTTCTTTGTTTCTTATTTCTCTATAATCAAAATGAAAAGCACTATTATGATTTAAATATATACTGGATTTGAGATCCTAGGAGATTATATTTCAATTGAAGTGCTAGTATTCACGAAAGTACTTCTGCAATCAAAGCTTTCTGAGCATACTGGCATACAGCATGCCTAGTAGCTTTTACTATGCAGCCTTCTTAGATACAAACCTATAAATAAATAAGTACCTTGGAATCCCAGGAATATCCAGGGTTATTTTATCAAGCAAAAAGAGATTCTATTTAATAGCAGATATATATTTCACTCTATGCTTATTTGCCTTCACCTCCATGCATTTAAAAAACAATAAAATTCAAAAAATAAAACACATCAGAATGATATTGCAGAGTTTTTATTTTAATATCACAATTTCTAAGAAGAGTCCATATAGTTCTCACTCAGTTAATAATCTTCATATGTTTGTTTAGGCTTCTGGGATGTAAATAATAAATACAACTTCCTGTGTACCTTTCAACAACTCCTAACCATGGGCAAAAGGATAGAAAGCACTGAAAATAAAAGTCTGAAGTTAGTCTAAAAGTTATTTCCCTTCTCTTTTTTAACTAAAAATTATTAGGATGACATTAACAAAATCAAATAAGTTTCAGTGTATCATTCAACAGTAAGTCATATATATATAGCACTGTGTGTTCACCACCTAGAGTTAGATTTCCTTCCATCACCAAATATTTGACCTCTTTTACCCCTAAATACCTTACCCCTCCCTGCCTTCCCTCGGGTAACCACTAATCCCCTGTGTCCATGAGTCTCTATTTGTCACATTTGTTGCTTTCAGTTTTATAACCCACATATAAGTGATATCATGTGGTTTTCAATTTTTTCATTCTGACTTATTTCACTTAGCATGATTATATCAAGAACCATCCATGTTATTGGAAATGACAGTATTTCATCTTATGGCTGAGAAATATTCCATTGTGTATATATACCAGTTCTTCTTTATCCAATCATCTATTATAAGACACTCTGGTTGCTTCCATATCCTGGCCACTGTGAATAATGCTGCTATGAACATCAAGGTGCACATATCTTTTCGGATCAATGTTTTCAGGGTTTGAGGTAAACACCCAGAAGAGGGATTGCTGGATTATATGGTAATTCGATTCTTAGTTCTTTGAAGAACCTCCATACTGTTTTCCATAGTGGTTGTACCAATCTGCAGTCCCACCAGTGTGTATGAGGGTTCCTTTTTCCCCAAAATCCCTCTCACACTTATTACTTGTCTTGTTGATGACAGCCATTCTAACAGGTTTGAGATGATATCTCATGTGGTTTTGATTTGCATTTTCCTAATAGCTAGTGATGATGAACATCTTTTCATATATCTGTTGGCCATTTGTATGTCCTCTAGGGAGAAGTGCCTGTTCAGGTCCTCTCCCCATTTTTTGATTGGATCATTTGTTTTATTTTGTTGTTATTGAGTTGTATGAGTTCTTTGTATATTAGGCCCATATAAGAGGTGTTGCTTGTAAATATATTTTCCCATTCAGATGGCTGTCTCTTTGCCTTGTTGATGGTTTCTTCTGTGAAGAAGCTTTTCAGGTTGATGAAATCGCATGCATTTATTTTTGCTTTTACTTCCCTTGCCTGTGAGGTCAAATTAAAAAATCCTCTCTAAGTCCAAGGTCCATGAATTTAGTACCTATGTTTTCTTCTATGCAATTGATTGTTTCAGGTTTTATATTCAGGTCCTTAACCCATTTTGAGTTAATTTGGGTGTATAGTGATAGATCTAGTTTCATTCTTTTGCAGGTGGCTTTTCAGTTTTCCCAGAACCATTTATTGAAGAGGCTTTCCTTTCTCCACTGTATGTTTTTGGCTTTTTTGTCGAAAATTATTTGCCCATATAAACATGGATTTATTTCTGGACTCTTGATCCTGTTCCACTAGTCCATATGTCTATTTTTCTGCCAATACCATGCTGTTCTGATTATTGTCTCTTTGTAGTATAATTTGAAGTCAGGAAGAATGATACCTCTGGTCTTGACCGTTTTTTCTCAGGATCGCGTTAGCTCTTCAATGTCTTTTGTGATTCCATACAAATCTGATGCTTTTTGGTTCTATTTCTTTAAAAAACACCATCGGGATTTGGATGGGAACTGCATGAAATCTGTATACTGCTTTGGGTCCTAAGGTCATTTTAACTATGTGGATTCTGCCAACCCATGAACACAAAAGATTTGATCTCCAATGTTATATTGAATAACAATGGTGATAGTGGACAGCCTTGCTTTGTTCTTGATCTTAGAGGGAAGGTTTTTAGTTTTTCACCATTAAGTATAATGTTGACTGAGGGTTTGTCATAGATGGTCTTTATTATGTTAAGGTACTTCCCTTCTATACCAATTTTATTAAGTGTTTTGATCATAAATGGATGTTGTATCTTGTCCAAGGCTTTTTCTATTGATATGATCATATGATTCTTATATTTTAATTTGTTTATGTGGTGTATCACGTTAATTGATTTGCATATGCTGAACCATTCCTGTGCTCTTGGGATGAAACCCACTTGATCATGGTATATAATCTTTTTAATATGTTGCTGTATGTTTGCTAGTATGTTATTTAGGATTTTTGTTCATGAGAGATATCGGTCTGTAGTTTTCTTTTTTTGTGTTATCTCTACCAGGTTTTGGTATCAGGGTAATATTGGCCTCATAAAATAAGTTAGGAAGTACTGCCTCCTCCTCGATTTTTTTGAAGAGTTTGAGGAGAATAGGTATTAAATCCTCTTTAAATATTTGGTAGAATTCACTGGTGAAGCTGTCTGGTCCCGGACTTTTACTTTTTGGGAGGTTTCTGATGATTGTTTCAATTGCCATACTGCAATTGCGGTGTATTTAGATTTTCCAGTTCTTCATGGTTTAGTCTAGGAAGGTTGTGTATTTCTAAAAACTTGTCCATTTCTTCTAGGTTATTAAATTTGGTGTCATATAATTATTCATAGTATTCTTGTATGATCCTTTATACTTCAGTGGTATCTGTTGTAACTTCTCTTTTATTCCTGATTTTGTTTATTTGAGTCCTATCTCTTTTTTCCTTAGTCGGTCTAGCCAGGGTTTTGTCAATGCTATTAATCACAATGACCAAGCTCTTTTTGGCATTAATTTTTTCTATTATCTTTTTGTTCTCAATTTCATTTAATTCTGCTCTAATTTTAATTATTTCCTTCCTTCTGCTGACTTTGGGCTTCATTTGTTCTTTTTCTAGTTTTTTTTTAAGATGTAGTGTTAGGTTGTTTATTTAGACTTGCTGTAATTTCTTGAGATTCTCTTATTACCACTTTTGCTGCGTCCCAAAAGTTTTTACATGTTGTATTTTCATTCTCATTTGTTTCTATGTATCTCTTGATCTCTCTTTTTATTTCTTCTCTGACCCAGTCATTCTTCAGTAGTGTGTTGTTTAATCTCCACATATTTGTGGTTCTTTCCGCTTTCTTTTTACAGCTGATCTCCAGTTTCAAAGCATTATGATCAGAGAATATGCTTGGTATGATTTCAATCTTCTAAATTTGTTGAGGCTAGTTTTGTGTCCCAACATACGGTCTATCCTTGAGAATGTTAGATGTGCACTAGAGAAGAATATATAACTGCTGTTTTGGGATGAAAGGCTCTATAAATGTTGACTATGTCCAACTGGTCTAACGTATCATTTAAGAATATATTTCTTTATTGATTTTCTGTTCAATGATCTATCCATCTCTGACAGTGGGGTATTTAGGTACCCTGCTATGATTGTATTTTGGTCAGTTTCTCTCTTTAGTTCTGTTAGTAGATGCTTTATATATTTTGGTGCTCTGATTGGGAGCACCTTTTCTATACAAAAAGCCAACATTCACTTGATACAGATTTAGGAAATGTCTTTCCCTCACCTCCTTTGCCAAATTTTGCAACATGAAATGTATACACTAGAACTAGACCAAAATGCTGGTATCAGGAATGCATGCCATAGAGTTAAGAAAAATCCACAGAGTTCAGAATTCTAATGTATATGTCTACAGTTTAAGCAGTCTATGATAATTCATGGCACAGAATAGGTTCCTATCAAAAAAAAAAAAAAAAAAAACAAGTCTCTTGAATCCAGCCATTGTCCAAACCAGAACCAAAGCCAGTAAATATATCTAAAGTGTGTAACCAGAAACAGCTGGTGGGCCATGTAGTGAGAAGAGGAAATGACATCCTTTTGAGGATCTCTCTCTGATCATGCTAGGTGGTTTTCAAATTTCTTTTCTAGTGTTCCATATTTTATTATGTGATTTAGAGGGCTTGGTGAAGTCTGAAATTCCTTTAAAAGAGAATAACTACTTTTGTGCCATGATTAGAAATATGAATCTAATTTCAGAAGCCCAGGAGCGTTACAAATATTAATATATTGATAGTCTTATCTTTTTCTGGGTGCAAATTGGTGGAGAATTATAAGGGAATAAGACTTAACCTATATTAATGGAAATAGAACGGGAAAGCTAGAAATCCTGGAGATAAACTTCATCAATCTTACATTTGAAGAAAAGGGGTGAGATGAACTAATCTTGTGTGTCAAATATGGATTAATACTTTATCTGGATGTAGTATGAAAATGGAGCAATTCTCCCATAAAACAAAATCAGAGAGCTCAAAACAAGATGATTAGACTATAAAGTAATATAAAGCTAGCATTATAAATTATTAAAAGCTCCTATACTTACGTGACATGAAGCTAAAGCTACTGTAGTTCTAAACACATACAGACACTATAGACATTTGAGGAATGCTGTGTTATAGCTAAATGCAATAGCAATCACTCAAATTCTATCCACTGACTCTATTAGACAATAACTGGTACTCATTCTACCAACAACAAAATTGGAATTACATAATATTACTTAAATCTAAAACATCTTACTACCTATTGTGCTAAAATTACATTCTTAATTACCTTAACTGTTTCTAAAATTTCCAGCCATTCAATCCTAATTTTGGAACTGGTCAATTTGCCCAATGTGTCAATTGTGTTCACTTGATGGTGATATGTTCTAAGGTCCCTAGTGTGTACCTGAGCACATGTGAAAACAGAGATAGTCAATGGGAGGACCAAAGATAAAGAGTGAGAAGTTACAGTCTTGCTCTCTAATTTTCATTCATCTAATACCCCAAACTCACCCCTTACAAGGCTCAAGAAGTAAACACAATAACCGTTCTAGACAGGTGCAAATGAACTAGTTACAGGACTCAAGAACTCTAAGCAT
The DNA here is from genome assembly GCF_000325575.1 of Pteropus alecto. Lineage (NCBI taxonomy): Eukaryota > Metazoa > Chordata > Mammalia > Chiroptera > Pteropodidae > Pteropus > Pteropus alecto. The sequence continues at coordinate 11,590,306 of NW_006438113.1, forward strand.
AGTCTATTTTTTCCATGTGGGGAAAGAGATAACAAGACCTAAGAGAGTCAAGAAAACAGCCAAACTGGCTCTAAGATATCATATTCCATTCTAGGCTGTTGTCAGAAGAAGAGATTGAGGTTTATTCCAATAAACTACCTGGTCCACTGCAGTATCTTTTAAAATGGGGGATGTTATAAACTAGGAAGCAAGCACTTTGTCATGAGTCAACTACTCATGATGTGCTACTGACTAGGTGACAGTATAAATATGTTTTTTTAAAGACATCTTTTTTACCAACCCCTAGTTTGTATGTGCAACCATTCCCATAAGCCATTACCTAAGTGTTTTCGCTACAATCTCATCATTTCAGCACTACAGTGGAAAGCAGTCACTGAGCTGTTTAACCATACCTTCAAAGTCAACAATTACTTGTTCGGGTAATGGCTAGTTACCTTAAATGAATAGGCCAGAGTCATACCTTCAAAGTCAACAATTACTTGTTTGGGTAATGGCTAGTTACCTTAAATGAATAGGCCAGAACGCCCTCCACAGATTGGAAAACAGAACAGAATCTGTCCCTGTCTCCTGACAATTGTTACCACTTTCCTCAAGTAAAAGGTATCAATTTTGTGCCTCTTTATACAGAGCAATAGTGAAGTGCTGTGAGGAAAATAAAGACGTATAAGACAAGGCCCATGCTGGCCGAATTAACAATCTAATTAGCAAGGCATGATACGATCATAAAAATAGACATACATTGGTTTATAACAATGCTTAAGTGCCAAATGAGAAATGTACTTAGCAAAATTTAAATAACCAAGAGAAACTGAATTTTCAATGATTCAAGATTATTGTGGGCAGGAGTGGTCAGAAAAGGCTTCTTGGAGACGGGACCTCAACTCAGTCCAAAAGGATGTGTTATTTTAAAAGGTGCAGGGGCTGCAAATATGCCTTTCAATTGTTTTGCTTAGCTTAATTTTTAAATAATTTTGTATTATATTATTAAGCTGCTAGAAAGAATCAGCATAGCTAGGATTTGAAATTGGATGTATTTGATTCTAAAAACTTACCTCTGTCTATTATATGTGCATCATTTTTAGGTAGCAAAGCTGTGGCTGTTCACTCAATGTCAAAGTGTTCAAATATAAACCTAAAAGCAATAAATGAACAGGACAAACAAACAGAGACTCATGGACATGGACTATAGACTAGTGGTTACCAGAGAGTCAGGGTTGGGGGAGGTGGGGGGAGGTAGATGAAAAAAACAAAAAACAAAAAACAAAAAACAAATATAAGTCTAGACAGGATATGGGTATTATATTAAAGAAAAAAAAACCTAGTCATAACTCCACAAGCTGCTATCCAGAACCACATTAACCAAACTGGGTGACGTCTCTGAACACCAATTTCATGTTTAATGAAATGATTTCAATGGCAAATCAGCCCATTACATATCATTCTATTCTTGAACTTTTACTGCACAGATAAAATACAGTCTTGTTCACTTACTGTACCATAGACAACTTTCATCTCCTCAAATTGGTATGAAACACCTTATAGACAAAAATATATCATTCTTTTTTAGAATTTGTAAAGTGCTCAATATAGTCCCAGAGTGTATATTCAATAAACACCTATTAATTAAGATAAGAGTTGTTGAGAAACTCTTTGATTTCTATGAAAATCTCCTTTCCAAAAGGATTCTTTGTCCATTTATATTATTATATAACTAACACTAAATTAAATAACTACATATACATGATAATGTTTTCCTTACAAATTAAACCAAAGTGAAACTTGCTGCCTTTTCAGGGTCTTACCACAGACAATGGTCAGAGATCAAGTAAGTCCTTACTTCCATGAAATGAGCCAATAGGAGAATTTTAAATAAACACTAAAAAGTGAATAAAATTGCAATTCTGGACTATATGCCAACACATTAATGTCAGACAAATGCCTACTAAGTAAGTATGACGTCCTAAAAAATATCTGGCTATTTTATATTCTGTTTCCTTAATCTTCCACTAACCATGATAATCAGAGAATATTTTTGAGATTTATTTCTACTGTGCACATTTTTAAAAACTTTAAAATGTATTTTTTAAATGCATGTCTAGTTCCTATATACCACAGGCAAGTTTATAAACCTAAGTGTAGGGGGGGGCAAGAGGGGAGGTGGGGGTACCAATGGAGGCAGAGAGAGAAGAGAAAAAGAAAGTCTAGCTTCAGTAAATACACAACCACTAACCTTGCTGCAGAGACACCAAAGTTATTAGAAAACTCTGGCAGTAGCACTGCCAGGTTTGTTTGGAGCGGCCACCACTACCATTTGCTTCACTGACTGCATGATAGATGTGGAAATTGGGGAAATTCTCCTGCTGGATCATGAAACTGCATCTGCATGCTAATATCTAGAGCAGGAGGAGCCCTGGGTAAAGGAAAAGAAGGGTAATCCCTGGACTATGTGGAATCCCAATTCCCTTGACAATAGCAAGATTCTGCCTGCACAGCTAGCTCTATCAAGTGAAAAATACAACTAGGAACTGGTTGATGTGTGTTTTAAAATCATTTTCTATGTGCTTTTTGCTCCTCACTCCAACAAGCACATTATCATTTTAGAGCTGAAAATGCATCAGCATTTAGGAATATCAACAAATTTGCTGGGTAGGAGGGATTCCCCACATTGGAGCCCAATAAAAAGGCAAATCTGCTCTGCAATATACTTCAGCTGGAGAGACAGAGTGCTCAGCGGCCCTCACACACACACCCACGCATACCTAGGGACAGGCTTTCCCCAGCATCGTGCACTGAAATAAGATGGCCCTCGCCTCCCTGCAAAGTGCCACATTAACATTTATGGGAGCTACTGGCTGCACAGAGGGCTTTTCCTGACAGACAAGGACATCCAGAGATCTAATCTCTGCCAACAATTTCTTCTTAAATATGCCAGTAGGCAGCAAGCTTACTTAAATCTATTCTTAAACCTCTCCTACAATCCTTTCACAATGTAAACATATATCAAATCATCACACTGTACACTTTAAATATCTTACAATTTTATTTGTCAATGGTACCTCAATAAAGCTGGAAAAAATAATGGGCAAATAAATAGTCTCATAGAAAGAAAAAAAAACACCTCTCCTACAACTAAATGTAACCAAATAAAAATTATACTTACCTTCAACAAAATGTTCAGGAAAATTATAAATGGCTACAAGGTGGCTTGATTTTAAGTAAATCACATATATTTGCTTTAAAAATCACAATTACTATCTACATGAGATATAATTCTAAGAGATCTATTAAGAAAACAGAGCAAAAAATTTCCCAAATGTGACAGTATTAATTTGATAGGATATGAAAAAGCAAATGTAAAAGCCTCTGTACTTCCTTTTTAGTCGAATTCAAAACAATGTCTGTCTGTCTGTCTGTCTATCTGTCTCTTCTTCCTCTCTCTCAACTAGGCAATACTCTATACATTGTTCTTCAAGAGAGAGAAGAAAATCTTCTCTTGGAAAATGCTAAGCTGTCACAGACCCCACTCCTCAGCGGTCCAGATAAATGGGCTCTTTAACCGTGCAGTACAACATGAAAGGTTAAGCAAGGAGCTGCGGCGTTTCCAACACCACTTGGGCTTCCCTTGGCTTCCCTTGGCTTCCCTTGTATCGAACAGCAGGGTTAATTATGTGGAACAGCCTAAAAGGTATAGTAATTGCATATTGACTTTTGGGGGCTGGTAAATTTCAATAATGCCTTTGGCTCTAGACTTCCTAATAAGCTTCTCCTTAATCTGATTTTGAAACTTAAGAATCGAGAACAAAGTAAAAGCATTTTTTTAAAAAACACAAAGAATGAAACAAGCAATACTACTTTAAAAAAAAACATGTGGAGCTAATCATGGGGAAGATTCTTCCTACATGCATCTGATTTTAGGGACTTGTCACATTTTATTCTCCACCTCATTCCATTCTACGCATTTTTGTTGGCATGATCTGTTTCCTCCCTTCCGTTGAGAAAATGAACGGGTTTTGCTCTACAGTAACACTTTGGATACAACAGCTCTCCCTGCCCCCTACCCCCCCAAAAAAACTCTCTTCATCCTGAAATGTTTGACATATTTTTACCTCAGAAGAAAATGGGCTAGAAATCCCAACACTGTCCTACTAAGCAAGCTCTTTTAGGAACAGAGGGTTCACATAGTATATGCAAAGGCTCAGATGCCAAAGACAGACTCAAATGAGTGGCATGTGGTAATTCCACTCCAAGGAGCCACTAGTTGTTTTTACCATGCCTTTTGTCTTAAATAATATTCTAAAATGAATAGCATCACTCTTGTTTTGGACATGGAGATGGGGGTGATGGAAGGGAAGAATTTAAACATAATCTAATCCTTCAAAATATCTGGAGGCTTTACACAGAATGCACACAGATGGTATATAAAAAAAAATCTAACCTGTAAAGAAAAGAAAAGAAAAAAAAATCCAACTTACAAACAATCTACAAATTGAGATTAACTAGCCAAGGTAGAGCATGTACAATGCAGTGGTTTTATTTAAACTATTCAATGAAGAACTTAGGGTGAATAGTAATTATGTTTAAAGTGAATTCAGTTAAAAACTTCAAATCAACTTTTTTTTTTTTTTTTTTTTTTTATGGCTGAGAACTCCTTTCACACTTTCCTGTGGAACTATAGGCTGCATACTGCTCAGGTTTGCCTTAGTAGAAGGAGGGTCCACTGAGAGACACTGCCGGTTCGCAAATATTTCTAAATTCCCTGGATTCTTGATCATTTATCTGGTTTCCTTTAAAGTTCATTCTGTACGCTACTGCAGAATGTTGGCTTATAATTAGATAGCTACACTAGAATCACGATAACCTCTGTTGTTCCTAGCCTTGCTAACTACCAGCCAAGATACAAATAATGCATGACACCTATATGTAAGGAACTTACAAAGTAATGAGAAAACAGGCACACATCCTTGGTAAAGCTAAGTAAGAAAACAAAAGTTAAAATGGGTTCCTCAGAAGAGGTAGAAATTCAATTAAGACTTTTAAAAAATAGGTAGGATTTAGATAAATAGAAAAGAACAAGAGAGTATTTGGAACAGCATGAGTGAACGAATATATACAGAGTGAAGGTGAGAATATACTAGGCATGCTACACGTGGAAATAGACCCGTTTAAGTACTGCTACACCTCTACAAGTACTTTACAAAGGAGATTTCGGGCAGACCGAGAAGGGATATGGCATTCTTTTACATTGCCAATTCTTGGGTTCCTCCCATCCAAATGTGTGGTTAGAGTATATTTTGTGGAATCAGCAATGGTGATGGAGGTCTCCCGGACAGAGTGGGGAGAATTGTGATCCAAGAACTACAGAGAGGAGTCTGCAGTCCTGGCAGCACTCACTGGTTTCCCTCATGGAAGTGACCCCATATATCTGATGAGAATAAAAAGGAGTTTCCCCTTTTTTGCAGCCTATGCATGACCACAAATCACACTGTCCTTGTTCTGTTAGAACTGATCATTTGGATCACCTATAGAGGTCCTGTCACTAAAATGGTTTCCAGGATCATTATCTCTTTGGCCAAGCCACAAAGACCTTAAATATAGCACAGCAATCAAGGGAAGAGGTGAAAAACTAAAAGGAACTAACATGAAAGTTGATACCTATTTTTCCAAGCATGTAAACAACTTGTCATTTTCATTCTTCACCTAGAAATTAGCTCAGGCTATAAGTTCCTACACTTAAGTCTCAACTGATTCCCAGGAAAACAAAACATCTGTCTATGTACAATCACACAACCACCTGTTTCTGAAAACAGACATAAATACCCAAGCTCCCAAAGCCTTGTCTTCATTAAAAATGGAATGAATGGATGATGCCTCACACACAGAATACATTGTGTATATTTTGCCTTTGGTGAATCCTCACCACCTACAACCTTGCTAACCTTAAGTTGAATTTAGCCCCACGATGATTCATTTAAAACTAATAAATCTAAGAAACTGAGAAGGCTGTATCAGAAAGCTCAGTGTCAGAGGCAAAGTAAGCCATGGGGAAAAAATTGTAAAAGCTTGCAAAGGATCTGGTCAGTTTATACTTCGAAACAAAGAGGTCTCTATTGGTTCCAACTAGCCTCAGCCTCAACAATTTCTTATCCTCCAAATCCTTGCCTGACAAATTCAATTAATCAAATATTTCTTGATTACCAATAACAAGATACCAAATTCTACATCAAAAATCTAACATTCCCTCCCCTCACTGCAGTGTTCCAAATCTTAAAATTATATTAAGATGGTAAAAATACCCAGAAATAAAAACCATTCAATGAATTACCATCACTATATGTCAGTCAGACCAATTAAATGGAAATCACAAGTCACCAAATTAGAGAATCATTCTGTTCCATAATAATTGTTACATTTCTATCGTGTTTTTAATTCTTTAAAAGCCCTTTCCTGCCTAAAACTACATCTGATTCTCACAATAACCTGTGAATATGAGGAAGGTATTAACAAGAGAAAACTAAAAATGTAGTTGATATGGTAAAACTCAGATATCATTTTTCCAGGACTTTTTTTTTTTTTGGCTGGACATTTCTGGATCATAGGAGGTTTAGGACGGGGAGCAGGTGGAAGCTCTATGGCTTTCCATCTAAATCACGTAGGCATCACGCACCTGCTCTAGTAAGAGATTATGGTAAGTTTGTTCTAACAGTGATGACAAAGGTATCTTTCCTCCTCTCTTGACAATTCATCCAAAATAAACACAGACACACATATACACAATAGTAGCCAAGCAATATCTTAGATATTACTGTAAAAAAACTGGCAAAATTTATTTTCCATTTCCTTCTTCCAAGTTATTTTTTTTAAATACTTTTGAGATATAATTTATATACCATAAAATTCACTCTTTTAAAGTGTACAATTCAGTGGTCTTTAGTATATTCAGAGTTATGCAACCATCATCACTATCTAATTCTAAAACATTTTTTCCACTTCAAAAAGAAACCTCATGCTCATTAGAATGGAATCAGACAATATATGATCTTTTGTAACTGGCTTTCATTTAGCATAATATTTACAAGGTTCATCCATATTAGAGCACATATCAGTACTTCATTCCTTTCTATTGCCAAATAATATTTTACTGTATGGATATACCTCATTCTGTTTAACTATTCATTAGTTGATAGACATTTGGGTTATTTCTACTTTTTGGCTATGATGAATAATGTTGTTATGAACACTGTATAAGTTTTTGCACAAGTTTTGGTGTGGACTTATGCTTTCATTTCTCTTGGGTATATATTTAAGGGTAGAATTGCTGGGTCATATGGAAAATCTACGTTAAACACATTTAGAAACTGCCAAACTATTTTCAAAAGTGGCACCATTTTACATTCCCATCAGCAATGCAGGAGGGTTCCAATTTTTCCACATCCTCGCCAACACTTATTTTCTGTCTTTTATTATTATTATAGCCATTGTAGTGAATGTGAGATGGTATCTTATTGTGGTTCCTAATAACTAGTGAAATTGAGCATCTTTTCATGAGTTTATTGGCCATTTATATATCTCCTTTACAGAAATGTCTATTCAAATCTTTTGCCCATTTTAAAATGGGATTATTTGTTTATTATTCAGTTCTTTATCCTTAATATATTCTGGAAGCAAGTCCTTTATCAAAAATAAGACTTGCAAATATTTTCTTCCATTTTGTGGGATTTTTTTTTCTCACTTTCTTGATACTATCATTTTGTAGCACAGAAGTTTTAAATTTTGATGATCCAATTATCTATTTTTGTCACTTGTGCTTCTGGTATCATATCCAAAAGATATTTTGCCTAATCCAAGACCATGAAGATTTACATTTATGTTCTCTTCCAAGTTTTATTGCTTTCACTTTTAGATTTAGGTCTTTGATCCATTTTGAGTTAATTTTTCTCTATGATGAGGACAGGGTCCAACTTCATTCTTTTGTGGTGTGTATCCAGTTATCCTAGCATCATCTGTTGAACAGAATATTTTTTTCCCCTCACTGAATTGTCTTGACATCCTTATCAAAAATCAATAAACTGTAAGTGTAAGGATTTATTTCTGGATTCTCAATGCTATTCCATTGTCTATCCTTACGCCAGTTCTACACTGTTTCCATTACTATTACTTTGTAGTATATTTTTAAAATTGGGAGGGGTGAGTTCTCCAACTTTATTTCTCTTTTCAAGACTCAGCTTTTCTGGGTTACCTGAATTACCATATGAATTTTAGGATCAGCTTGTCGATTTATGTAGGATAAAAAACAAAGCAGAAGAGATTTTGTAGAGATTGTGATGAATCTGTAGATTAATTTGAGATTAGAGAGTAGTGCCATCTTAATGTTAAGTCTTCAAATCTATGAACATGGGATATTTTTCCATTTGTTTAGGTTTTCTTTACTTTCAGTAATGTTTTGTAGTTTTCACTGTACAAATCTTACACCTCTTTTATTAATTCCATAGTTATTTTGATCACAGAGCTAAAGTTGAACTAATGTTCACTTATAACTAGGTTAATGCTCCTCACTATATATGGTATGGGTGTTAACATATAAATTTATTCTTTCTCTAATTTTTATTTTTCTCCATTATACATCCATATAATTTGAAGCTTTAAGTAATCTAAAAACTTGTTACAAAAAACAGCAATCCATAACCACCCTCCCCACCCCTAACCTCCACCCCTCGACCCCCAAACAAATTCACCTCACCTCTTCTCAAGCCCCTCAGGTAATCACTTTGAACTGATCCTTCTGCTATTTTTCCCTCGTTCCCTAAATAGCACACTTATAGTCCTTCTTGAATTTTCAGCTTCACGTATCATATACTGACTTCCTACTATGGAAAAGAAAGTTTAGCTCTTTCACACTCATCTTGTCCTCTCTAGTTATGTCATAATTTTGTTCTCATTGCTTTGACTATGTAAATGCTATTACAGCTCAGCTATGTAGTACACTACAATTACTTTTTCTTTCCTGCATGACTCTAATTTCCCCAGTTTATAACCCTTTTTTTGGCTTAGTCTTCTATGTATTAAATCAATTCACCTCCAATTTTCTTCCATTTATATAAATCCCTTCTCGATACATTCAAACATATTAATAAGTGCTCTATATATTCTTCTTGAAGAAATCTCTCCTGGAGCTTTCTGAACCACTCCCATTTGGACTGGTTGTTCTCTAGGCCTGCTGAATACTGTCATCTCCAGATGTACATTTGCCTTTATTCTGAAGATATCCTTCACTTCCAAGGTCCCACTTCCTGGATATCATTTTTTAGGGGTACTTTCCCACTTTGGTACAGTACATGTTCCAATATCTTCCTGAGAAAATGTGCTTGGAAGGAAAAACTGGAGACCTTACATGTCTGAATATGTCTTTAGTCTCTCTTACCTTTTTTCAAAAAATTTAATTAAATGTAGAATTTTAGATATAAAATTGTTTTCCTTCAAACTTAGAGATCATTTCTCCTTTATCTAGTAACTTCCACTGATACTTTGTATGAAACTTGTTTTTCCTCTTGCTTCCATCTGATTTTATTTTTTCATCGTTATTAAGAAATTTCACAAAGAGGTCCCTTGACCTGGGTCTCACTATGCTTGGCAATTGTTGCACTATTTAGATTTAGAAAGCTGTCTTTCAGTTATGGGAAGTTTTCTTGAATTGTTTCTTTGGTGATATCTCTTCCTCCATTTTTTTCTGATCTCTTCTTCTGGGACTCCTATTACTTGAACCTCTTTTGATTACTGAAACTCTTGAACTGGTCCTCTAATTTTATTATTCTCTCTCAAGTTTTATCTCTTTTAGTTCTAGTTTCTTGGTCATTTCAAATTTGCTATGGAATATTTTATTTGCTCTCATGTTTTAATTTCTAAGATCTCTTTTCGGGTTTTCTGAAAATTCCTTTTACAGAGTACCTTATTCTCTGTTTTATAGATGTATTACTTGCTCTTTTTCTCTCTGAGAATTATTAGTGATATATTTTCAAATATTTTCTTCTCCTTGCATAAACTCCATTCCCTTTATGTTACTGTTTCCCATTATTCACGGTGACCAAGACATGGAAACAACCAAAGTGACCTTCGACAGATGTTTAGATAGAGAAGATGTGGGACACATATACAAAGGAATATTAGTCATCCATAAGAAAAGATTAAATACTGCCATTTGCAACAACATGGATGGATCTTGAGATTACCATGCTAAGTCAGACAGAAAAAAATGAGAAGCATATAATTTCACTCATATGTAGGATATAAAACCGAAAGCAACAAACAAGACGAACAAAAACTCATAGACACAGATAACAATTTCAGTGGTTACCAGAGGGACAGGGGGGAGGGTCGATAAGAGTAAAGGGGGTCAAATATATGGTGATGGAAGGAGACCTGACTTTCAGTGGTGAACACATAATGCAAAATATTGATGATTTATTATTATTAAATTGTACACTTGAAACATATACTTTTATTAACCAATATCACCTCAACAAATTTAATTTTAAAAAGACTAAATGATTAGAATACTGACAATAAATTGCTGTTTTCTATTTGTTTTTTACTTATTGCTCATGTTAAAATTGTTCCTCAAATCTAATGATCTTTCACTGGTTGCTCATAATTGGGAATAGGGGTTGGTGGCTAAAAAGCTAATTGGAAGTTTTATGTAAATGGTGATCTTCACTGCAAAGCAAGGCTAATTCCCTGGGGAAATCCCAATGATTAATATCAGTAGATCTTTTCTTTCAGATTATGTCAGCTATCTCCAGAGATTAATACCAACTTTCTTCTTAGAGGGTAAAAACTTATCTGCCAATGTTCTCAGAGCCACATGAGGGAAGAAGACTAGAGAAAGATCCATGTTCAATGTCACCTGCCCTTATGATGTCTAGGTTTCTTCATTCCAGAAAACCTTTGTTATATTCTTTTTAGGGACTAACTTTTAAGTTTTCTTCCAGGAATGGGGAAGGGAATCTGAAGGACCATGTAAAGAGATTTTTCAAAGAATCCTTTAAGTAATTTATCCTGTTGTTAATTCATTTCCATATCAGAGGTATCAGAGTGTGTTACAGGAGTACACCAGGTTTCCTTCTCAGATTACACCATTACAAACGTAGGATTCAGCTTTCTTAAAGAAGTACTCTTGTTCTTCTCTTTTCGGATTCCTAAATCTAAAATTTCCAGTACTTCCATTTCCCTCCCCTTTTCCTTCATCTTTTTGTTGCTATTGTGAATTTATATCTCTTTAAAAATCCCATTGTCATTTTAGTGGAGTTTTGAAAAGGAGTGAAGGTAAATCTGTGTATTCAATCTACCATCTTTAATTAAAGCACCCACATATTTATTCAGATACTATCTGAAATCCAATACTAAAATCCAGGGAAAGATCAAGCTACAGAATTCCAAAAATTTATCTGGAGATAATAAAAGCATTAAAGTTAAGGTACGCTATCTACTATACTTCCTCCTAACCTTTAAAATTCGTCACAAAACCCACAAGGAAGAAAGTACTGAATTCTAAGAGTCATTAGGTTTTGATGGCCAATGGTAGCTGGAAGTTAACCTCAAGGTTTTGTGATATTTTGTTGTTGTTTTAAATAAATGATAAGAGTAATGAAGTAGGGAGACTTAGGGACATGAGGAGAAGCAAATCACTTCTATTCAGAAGTTATTTTTCTAAATGTTTTCCACTGGTTACCATTTGCTTATTCAGTTTTATAAAGAAAATCTATTTTTGCCCCACCAATTGGGCTGCATTTGGCAGGAGGGGTTGGTTGGATCTCTGCTGGTGGCTACTGCCTTTTGATCTCTTCCCAGCTTCAAGGGCTCTGCTGGCAGCCAGACCCTGGGCCACCACATTCCAGACATAAGAATTTTACTCCCTGGAGTTGTACAGTGCAGATCTTGAAGGACTGTATAGATTGGCCTCTCCCAGAAATAAGCAGCTAAACAGTTATCATTTTGGAGTTTAAAGTATGTCATGATAGCAAAGTTTCAAAGAAGGACTTGCATCATTTAGCTACTTTCTGTTCAATTTATTTTCTCTCTGATGATAGGTTGAAAAATGCTAAGACCAAATAAAGTTACTACTGGATAGCCTCTTGTACTTCACCTTTTTCCAGAACTTCGTTGATAAACTATTCACTTGAAGAAAAGTTCTGATTCCCAAGAGTGACAAAATCAACAGTGAAACTAATACCAAGAATTTAAAAAGTGTTGAAATCACTAAGAAACCTTCTAAAGTCTCAACTTTACCTGAAAGAATTTTATTACAGTTGATATAGAAATCTATAACTTGATGGTAAATATTTACATTGGAACCATCTAGTCTTGGAGCTTTGAAACCTAGAAGAGCCAAGAATTATCCACAAGGGAGACACAATGCCCCAGATGACACCAGCTCTAGCTTTTAACCTGAGTTGAGAAGTTACAGCTCTCAGGATCCTTCTACCATAGAAACTTACGTGAAACAAATGTTCTCGGCTTCAACTGGCCCTTCAACTAGCCCTATCTTGGTACCTACCTGATTCAAATGATAAGAATAGCAAACCTACTGATGAGTTGGTACCAACTATTCCGGATAAAGCTCATAAATATAATCTGAGTCAGGAAAGAAAGAGGATTGAAATATTCTTTTAAAAAGAATGTCATAGATGTCAAAGATCTACTAACAAGTATTGTTAACCATGTGAATTTAAGTATTCATAAAATAGTTAAAAAATAAACTGCTCTTAAAAAAGAAAACAAATCAATTTCAACAACTGAATAAATAAAACCTTAAAAATAACACTTCTGAAAGTTTCTTAATACCTATACTACACAGCCCTCCACCATGTATGAACAATTCCATGGTTGAACAGTATTCTTTCGGAAAAAAAAAAAAAACAACTACTTAGAAATGAATGAAACAAGGAAACTCTGGGGTCCTTTTCCCTCAGGACTTGGACTTCTATCACCAAAGTAAATCAAACATCTACTAGCCTCTAAATTATAAATTGTCCTTGCCCCAGCTTGCTCAAAGCGTGAAGTTTCAATAACAGAATACAAAGCAATAGTGTCATTCCAAGAGAAGAGGTCCTCATTCCCAGCTCCAGGGCAGTGGCAGAGGTTTAACCTAGGGGTGGAGGCAGGCCATAAGTAAAGAGAAGCTTTGATATTCTCCCCAGGGGAACTGACTTTATGGGAACATGGGGTGAAGAAGTTCAAGCCTGAAGGTACTTATGAAAAATAATAGATATTTAGGAGGTAAGCAATCAAGAGACTAGTGGTTCTATGAGAGTAACAAGCTAAACCATAGAATAGCTAGAATTTTACCAGAGAGAATCAGGGAAGGAGACAGCTATGAAGGGTCCTCCTGGGTTCAGAACAAACCTCAAACGCCGGCCTCAAAACTACCTACCCCAGCAAAGAGGCCCAAATTTAATTGCATCAGCATGTGAAAGAATTTATGCTATGAGTATTATTGATAACAATAGAGCAATCAGCTGGTCATTAGTGGAAGCTAACGGCTGTGTGTGATACCTATACAGGCAGGCAGATTAACAGAATAGGAAAAGAGACAGCCAAAGAGAGTCCTGCTAAAACCACTGACATCTTAGGATGATTCATTCTGTGCATGCCAACTGTGACCTCTGAGGAACAATATCAGAGTACATGTTGCAAGGGAAACTAAAATGGTCTAGCCAACAAGCACAAAATAAAAAATCTGCATTATTAAAGTATTATGTCATAGTTTAATCATATTTTTTCCTAACTGCTACATAAAATTCTGGTGTCTTACAACCGATGGCATGTTATAAGCAATGAAATACAGTACGTTAGTAACAACCATTGTGAGTGGACTAAAATCATTTAAGAGGCTGAAATTTTCATCTGCTAACTTAGTAACTATAATGTATAGAGTTCAAGATTGATTTGCCTAATTCTAATACTGGAATTCTAACATGAATACAAAATCTTAAATTGATTGAGAATATACAAAGATTTTTAAATCAAGAAAGTAATTACCTGAATGCTTTGTAGAGAAATTCTTCAGAACCTTATTATTATTGACTATAAAGCAGATTTTTTAAGGAGACATGTCTATCCTGCAACTTGGACAAGAGAGGTTAATTATTAAAATATGAATATGACTTCACAGTCAAGTAGTTTTACCTAAAGAGTACTCCAGAGATAGAATTTATGAAAGATTATATGGTAATTTTGTTTTGTGTGGCAATAAATTGTTTTTTTGTTTTTATTTTCTTCTCTAGTTCAAAAATTGACTAGTTTTTACTTCACAATCCTCTATTTTCCCCTTGGAAACGTTTTATTCTAATAGGTAGTGTTAAACAAAAAACTTAACTGAAAGCCTTTTTAAAAGAAAGAGTTTATGGGCCATAAACCACCAAGTCCTGGGACATGAAGTCTAAACCACGAGCAGCAACATGTCTGCTGTCCTGGAGTCTAAGGGCTTTTTTTTAAACATCAAGTAGGAGAAAGAAAGACTTAGTTGTTTTGAGAGAATTTACATTAGCTACAGATAAGGGGTTGGATAAGGTGAAGTGGGGCTAGTTCTGGGATAGATGCAGAGTCCATAAGGAGGAAGTGTTTGCTCCTTAGTACTGGCTATGGGCAATGGTCTTCAAAGTTCATGCTTATGCAAGGTGCAATGGCCCGTCTGATGTCTGGCTAGAAGATGCCTGGATCCAAAGCACCAATATACATTCAGAAATGTGAGCAGTCTTTTGTCAGCTGGTCCTCAACTATTAAGAGACTAACTGTTCTCTTTCTCTTCATTCTTTGGCTAGCTCTTATTTAATTTAGAGCATCTAAGAATTTTTTTTCTTGTTATTACTAGAAGTCACTTTAAGAATCTTGACATTTTCTATGTTCCCTTAGAGGTTGTTTTTTAAGTTGATCAGACCATCCAACATGTAACTAAATTAAAAGTCAAGAGTCTCACAAGATGAAGATGAAACAAACAATAAGATCTCTCCCAAAATTAAACAGACTTCTGCCCATTCATACGTTCCCTTTAATTCCTGTAACAACTCTGAATTTTTAGTTTTATTTTACAGATAAGGAAATTAAACTTCGAAAACCTTAAGTGATTTCGTCAAAGGCACTCAAAACAAAGAGCAGACTCAGCACTCAAACACAAATCCTAAACTCTTAATTTTCACCCTTTCTGAATCCATCACAACCTAATATGCCAGAGACAAAAGAGCTAAAATAAACCATTTTCATATTATAACCCAAAGATACAGTCAAATGAAAATAAATATTATCATTCCTCTCATGAGGCTTCCAACTCAGCTCCCTTTTCAACAAACAAGAATTCACATGGTCCTATATAATCTCTGAGCCTATATGATATCTGTGCTCCGGTTTTCCCATCTGTAAATTGCAAGTAATATCTTCCCTAGGAAACCTCAGAGCAGAGAAGACCATTACAGACAACAGAAAGAAAACTGTCCTAATTTAGAAGCCCCTAAAGTCCTAAACCAAAGCAATCTATTAAAATAATTTTTGAAAAAAAACCATAAAATAATCTTAGTTTAAAATAAATAATACTTTTTTACTACAGTAGTCTGTGTCCAAAGGTAGAAGGGAGATTAACTGCAAAGGAGTAGAAGGGAACTTCTGGAGTGATGAAAGTACTTTACATGATTGTGGATGTGGTTTCATGGATGCACGCACTTGTCAAACTCATTAATTGATTAAATGTACACTTAAAATAAGTTTAGTTCATTGTATGGTAAATTATACCTAAATAAAGTTGATTTAAAAAGGAACAAAAGATACAGGATCAAGGCCAAAACCTATAGAAAAGTTCCCCCTACAAGAACAATCTCTTCTGAGAGATAAAGAGAAAAGAGCTACCTAAATAGTACTTCGAATTTCCAACCTTCTCTTAATTTTATTCCAATGGATATAAACTTTAAGAAATGAAAAATAATCTGGATTGTTTTTACTCTGGAAAGTTTCAGAGCTTCTGTAACTCACTGGTTGAAAAAAGGGATTTTGCCACGTTCTCTTTCTACCCTCCTGCGTGACAAGGTCCGGAGATGGGGACAGAAGCTTCAAGGAATGCATCGTCAAGAACGAGGATGTGGCATGTGTTTAGGGATAATTAGTTTCTTAGGAACGATCCTATTAATAGGGGGAATTTGGGTAGCACAAATTCTAGCAAGTATAAACGCTGTACAAGTGGATTTCCTCAAAATTGGCTCTGAGGAAAACATAGTAAATTCCCTGTGTATGGAATCAGCTCCAGTCACCCTGACGTGTCCAGAACAATTATTTATTTGAACAATTATTAAGAGAAATTCCTTTTGACGCGCCTCTTAAAGATGTTATGAACAAATTACAACAAGCTGAATTACTAGAACCAGCTTATACTCCTGTTCCCATGCAGTTAGTAGAAAAATTAGTAAAGGATAAGAAATTTACTCATAAGCCTGTGCCTACTATGGAAGGGCCTCCTTTTGGGGCCTACTGGATAAATGGAAAACTCTGGTATCCACCTAGGGGGGCTAATAGTATGAAAAGATTACCTGATCCTCTTTTGCCTTATACAGGAGCTTATAATGAAGATAGCATACGTATGGTGAATAAAGATAGAATTCATGTGCCTTATAGTAGTTTAAGTTTTATAGAAAGGCTGGCTAGGTCAGGACCTCCTTGGTGCTTAAAAAACAAAGGAACAAAAACTTAGTTTATGAAAGCAGCTTTGTAAAACTGATTTTTATAAATATTTTCCTCAATTCTGCACCAAGGAAGCTTTTGAACAGCTATGAGAAAGGTTCAGCTTGAACTTTAAATAATAGCATAAATAAAGTAGCAATTAAAAGATTTCTTCAGGCAGAAAGAAGAACAATGTCTGCCCACAAGCCAATATTTGCTGTTATGAATACCTCTATCTATCACCTTTACTTAAGTCAAACTGTATCTAACGTAATAGATATAAGAATTAAAAGTTTAGATTGTTGCATCAGGTACTTCTGGTCTAATAATTGAGAAAAGAATGTACTAGTTAATCATGAATATTAATAATAATATACTCTGTAAGATTTTCTGCTTCGCTTAACCACAGAAATTTAACTCCCTGCTATCTTAACCACAAAGTATAATCAAATGCCAAAATGGAAAGTATAAAAGTTGTACTCAAATCACAATAAAATGGAACAGTGTCACGCCGCCTCTGAGTTGTGTAGTCGACTGTCTCCCGCGCCGATGCCTTGCCACCTTCGGGGCCCCCTGGATCCTGTCGTGGCTGGACCGCGGCAGGATTTCATATTCTTGAAGTTATTTGCCTCTTATATCTGCAATAGAAAGCCCTATAGGCTACTGAAATAATTGAAACATAAGACATGTCCCAGGAAATAACAGCTTTCCAGAAGGAGCTGGCATAAAGTAGAACAAAAGGCTAATAAACTTTTACCTCCCTCCTACCCATGACTCTTTCTCATCATCTCTCATTTCTATAGTCTCTTTAATGAAACCATTTGTAAATTTTGCAACACTTTATGAACAAGATTGTTTTAATTAATACATTTCAAAATTATCAGATAGTCAAATTAACTATACTATGCTATCAACAACTGAATTCTTATAGACTGAGTTTACCGGGCAAAACAGTATTTTCATTAAGACCTTGGTTCTCTATGTCCTAATATCCAATTCTCCCTAAAGGCATCAATATAAGTCTTATTTTTACCCCATTCTACAAATTTGTGGTCATTGATGCATCTATATAGTGCCTACTAATCCGGGAATTTACAGTGAATTTATACAGTGCTATATAAAAATTCAGACCATCTCTTGATAAACCTCATTTTCTTCATATAGCCAAAAAGTAATATAAATCAACTTAGAACTTCATGGTGTAGAGATTCAGTAAGAACCACCCCAAGATGAGTCTCAGTGGAATGGGATTATTTTGAACTAAAAGCAATTGAGACCCTGCAGACTTGACAGAACTTCCAGCTATCTAGATGAATTTGAATTAGGGGCCCTGCCCATAATAAGAAATTATCAGAGATAACCTTTGACTTATGTATAGGGCAGGGAGAACATCTATTTACTGAAATGCTCTTCTTAACATGCTGCAATGACCCTCTGAAGCCCCCAAGGGACCTTACCTCAGAATGCCATTTTCCATTTCAGTCTTAGAACCTCTTATGTATGTGGAGTCTCTGACTCACTCACCTATCTGGATTCCCATACATACGTATGTAATTAAAATTGGTCATTTTCTCTTGCTAATAATCTGTCTCATGGTTATTTGATAATTAGACCAACCAAAAAAAAACCTCAAGGGTAAAGCAAAGTTTCTATCCTCCCCCACAATGGCAATTATATTTCATAGTTAGTCTGAGCAGACTGTGCCCCATTTTCAATTAGAAATATTAAAAATATAACCCCGACTCTGCTTAGTGGAATGCAAACATTTAAGTACAAATTATAATTATTCTCTATTGCATACTCTTCCTAATGAAAAGGTATAATCACTGCTTAAATTTTTCATAGTGAAAGCAGTATTTTTAAAAAAGTTTAGTCCAGCTGCTGAACAGAAAATATTTGGAGACATGTTATACTACCTTGAAGTTTCCAGACCAAGCACACATTCATCTTTCAAAATAACGGGAATCCTTAGCTATGCAATACATTAAATTGTTGCATAAACCACAAGGAAAAAATACCATGTCTACATGCAAATTCCACTCCCAATCAGCGACCATCTGCCTGAATTTTTTGATATTTTGAAGTAACAACTTCCTTCTGTGGCCAAGATTATACTATCCATTAAATTGAATAATGGACTATTTGGCAAGCCAGAAACCAGTTCAATCACCACAGAACAACGAAAGGAAGAAAAAGTAAACTGGAACAGACCTCTACAATGGCCCATTGCTTAAATCATTTAGTGGAAATGAAAGCCACAGGGCAGAGAAAGGCAAATATGTGGCCAGTCAATATTATGTAATGTGCAATGGATGCCAAAGGGAAAAAAGCTTGCTTTTAAGAATAGAAAAAAATCTGAGTTCAACCTAAACTGTTTTGCTTACTTACTGATGATGAATGACTACTTTTAGAGAGAAGGTAATTGTGAATTTAGAGTAATTCTCTACAAGATTCTTCTTTCCTTTCTATGTATGTGTGTGTGAGGAGAGAGTATTATTATTACCTTACATAGCTTAAAACTTTTTTTTGTATTCCATCTCAGATGGTATGAGCCAGTCATCTAAGCCAAAAACTTAATCAACTGAATTATATATAAAGATACCTGAACAAAAGTAACAGCCTTTTCACTGTCTCTTTACCTCCAGTCTTATTCTCCCTCTAGACAGCTGAGAATGATTTATGCAAAGTAAAATCTGATCACATCACTCCCCAGTTTCAAATCCTCCAATGTCAGGTCACTGTCTACAGGATACAATCTAAGATCTGCAGTATAGTATGCAACGTCCCACAATTATCAAACCTCTCTCTCCAATCTTCTCACTCTCCATTCCATTATTTCATACTATATCTTGAACTAATTTGTGATTCCTTAAAAAATAATAAATAAGCCATGCTATTTCACACTTCCATAAATACTCATATAGCTCCCCTTAGCTCAAATGCTTTTCCCTAACTCATCTTGATACCCACTCAGCAGCCACCTCTGTATTCCTCCCTCACTCAATTTGAGACTCAGATCATCTCCTGGAAGTTTTTCCTGGACACCTAAACTGGGCAAGGTGACCAACTTTCTTCCGTAGTTCCTTGGTGTTGTAAGCAAAATAATGACCACATTTTCATCCTCCAAAATCTCTGAATCTATCTTACATAGCAAAAGTTACCTTATAAATACGGTTAAAGACTTTGAGATGAGGATTTAAAATTATTATTCAGGATTATCCAGATAAGCCCTATCTAATCATATGAGTCCTTAAATCAGTGTGAGAACTGGACCCATTGCTGCTGGCTTTGATGATAGAGGAAGAGATTATTAGTCAAGGAATATGGATGGCCTCTAGAAACTAGAAAAAATGAAAAAATGAATTCTTCTGGTAGCGTGCCCTCCCCGCAAAAAACACCACAGCCTATTGACACCCTGATTTTAGCCCAGTGATATCCATGTCAGATTTCTGACCTAAGGAATTGCAAGATAATAAATGTATGTTCTTTTAAGCCACTAAGGCAGCAATAAAAAACTAATATACTTGGGGACAGTTTTATGATGCTATTCCATTACTGTCTGTGTAGACTAAAGGGTGAGAACTTTCTACCTTACTTAAAATTGTATTCCCAGTACCTAACACAGTTCTTGTCTACAGGGATGCTCAAAAGTATTTTAGAACTGATACATGTCCATAATTCAATTCCAAAGACCCTATTACTACAATTAAAATATTTCTAGAATCTTGATTGATAATAATAAATTGCTTTCATTCCTCATTAATCATTCTAGGCACATTCTAGATCTATTAATACTAGTTTAGTTTTACTTCCTCTGACTTTAATTAACAGGACAAGTACTCACTATGACCCAGTCTTCCCATGGAACTTGCATGTAATGTAAGTGGCTTTTTAAAATCCATGTTCTTCTTTCCTATCGGATATCATATATTTTTAAAAATCACATGTACTGTCATTAGGAACATATTTTCAGTTCTATAAATTCCAAGATCCACTAAAAACAACTTTATTTATCCACAATGCTTTTAACTTAGGTCTCCCGAGTATCCGACAAAATAAATTAGTACTAGAAGTTCATCTCTTGAATCAAAGATTTAGAAATAATCTGAAGGTACCAAAGTGCCGTTTTATAACTCTCTAAAATTTACAATATTTTCCCCTCTTCATAATGATAACAGCTAACATTTTTTAGGGCATAACATATGCCCATTTCTGTGGTCATTAAGTGTTTTACAAGCATTCCTAATCTTTACAATGACCCTGTGAAGCTGATATACCCTCACTGGGGCTAGAAGATGGGAGGGCTCTGAAAGATTAAGTATCATTCCCAAGATTAATCACACAGCTCAAAAGCAGTAGATTTAGGAATTCAAATCCAAAGTCAATTAAAAAGGAAAAAGAAGTAAATTTCTTAGATCAGCATTTGCACTGCTCCTTCTACTAATAAAAATGAAATTTGGGAAAAGAGAACCTTCGCATTTGAAGAGTATTCAGAGTGACAGGTATTCATGAAGGCACAGCTGTGTCTATCATTAAATACCAAGAACTACCATCATATGACAAGGTGAGAAAAAGTACTAGCCATAAGATAACTTTATCGTCTTTGTACCTTAGAATCTGTTTTATAAGATGAAGATAGGTCTATAAATTATATATCAGCCCCATGCATCTTTCATATTCTTCCATTCTTTGAGAGATGAAAAGTAGAAAGAGTCTAAATTTCTGGCTCATTTTGTGGCTTAAGGCTGGTTCCACATACAACCCAAACCTCTCAACATCTGATGCCTCTCATTACTAACGGTTAACATTTATAAAGGCTTAAAAATGGACTGCAAAACATTAGCAGTATTGATCTTCATTAATCAGCTCTGCAACCTTAAGTCACTTCACTAACTCCGGTTCTTGGTTCTCTCATCCATAAATGGGTTAGATGAAGTCTAAAATCTTTTCCTCATTCTAACATCCTAGGATGGCATTAACCTTTGAACTCTGCCTGGCATTCTACTGAGCTCATAGCTAGGTAGAAACACAGAAGGAACTAGGAGGTACTATGTTTGAATTTCAGCCCTATCACTTATTAACTATATGATTTTGGCAAGTCTTAGTTACTGTGCTATAAAATAAGGACAAAATGTCTACAGTTCTCTTGAGGATTAAGTTATTAAATACATTTTTTAAATGCATCTAAAATAATGCCTGGTGCTGAAAAAGTACTCACTAAATATTTACTTCTCTTAAAGTGTAACTTTAAAGTGTTATAATCGGGTTTTTCGGGGAGCCGTGTTTTGAAGCGAGATATGAATATTTCATAGGATTTAGAGTAATGTATTATCAAGAGTGTCTTGGTCTACTTGGGCTGCCATAACAAAATGCCACAGACTGGATGGCTTAAACAACAGAAATTTATTTTCTCACAGTTCTGGATGCTAGAAGTCCCAGATGAAGGTAAAGCAAGGTTGGTTTCTGGTGAGAGCTCTCTTCCTGGCCCTGCCTCTAAATATAGTCATACTGGGTGTTAAGGCTTCGACATATAAATTTTATGCAAACACATTCAGTCCATAAAAAAAAAATTATTACTTTACCTCTGTACAGAGATTTTTATTTTAAAGCAAATTTTATAGACCTCATTCAAACCTCATGGCAAGTTTTAAGATGAATAGAGGTGCATGGGGGAACAGACATGGAAAGGTTAAGCAACATAACTAAATAGAAGCGGAGTTACAAATAGAATCTGAGCCTTAATTTAACTTACAAGTTCATTTTATTAAATAATATTGCATTTTTCAAACGTCTACTTCTAAATGTACTATCATTGTCCTTCCTCACATTACTTCTTAAATTTGCCTTAAAAGTCTGTTTTCAATAGAAATTTATATAATATTAAAGGGGAGATTTGTTTTAAATGACTGAATTTCTCAAAACCAAAAAAATAATTTAAACAAAGCTATGAAAACCAAGGTTTAATTAGCCTTATGATTTTGTGATTTCTACTTTTAGGGAAAACCAAAAACTGACACATTCAGCAAAGTCACTGGCTTATTTCTTGTCCAACATTCATCAGTGAGCCTACTCCACCCAGGGGCAAGGTGGAGTTAGATAATTATTTCCATTAACTAAAAGCAGTTATTTGTGCTTTCAGAAAAAAAGAAATAGAATGCTTTCAGAACTATATTCAATTTCTCTGGGTGGCAGAAATTTTATACACTATCCCTCTGGGTACCAAATACTTCTATACAACCATATCTGTGGACACGATATAGCACAGAGGGTTGCTTCAGAGAACATTCTCAGGGGTGGAAAAGAAAACAATTCCTTAGTAGGGAAAAACACTGACTTATATTTAGTAGATGTTGAAGTAGAACACCACTTGAGGTAGGTGTTCTTTTCCTCTTTTTAGAGATTAAAAAAAAAAGTAAAACTAGGTGATATTATTCCAATTATTATGGCTTTTTAAAAAACCACTTTTATCCTTCAGCACTGATGTGCATAGTGGATAGGAAAGTGAGAAGCTTCCTATTCAAAAATAGCAGTTTTTACGAGGCTTTCTGTGCCTTTTGATGAAGAGGGAGAAAGAGGGAGATGAATCATATTGTATTTATCCTTAACTAACCAAATGAAACATTTTTTTTTTTCCTGAAACAATGTTTGTACTGTGTGCAATAACACTGCGCCTTTCCGTCTTTCTTCAGCTGGAAGGGGTGGTGGTAGTGATAGTGGCTTCCTATTGCTAATCTCTATATTACCTCATCATCTCCTATTCGGTGCTCAATTTCTTCACTACCTGCATTATAATTTCAAATTCCTTCTGCTGTAAATATCTGAGATAGTTTCTGTTTTCCTAGTGAAACCTGGTAAAACCATTTACTGGGTAGAAAATGTTAAGGAGAATATAGTTAATAACATTGTGCTAACTTTGCACACTTACAGATGATTACCAGACTTAGTGTGGTGATCACATCATAAGGTATATACATGTCAAATCACTATATTGTACACTTGAAACTAATATTGTATGCCAACTATACTTAAAAAAAAAACACTTACTTGGCAATTTATCATTTACTACTTTTTGAAATATTAATTAGCTTTTTCATAGGTTCTTTAATATGATTCCTCAATTCAAAAGCTTAAGCTTGAATCCATGGCCCTTAAGATCAAAACTTTGACTTCTCAGGACACACAATGAAATGAGGATGGGAAGTGGGGAGGGGAGAAAAAGTGAACAGAGAAGGTCAGTGGACAAAACAGATGACAAAAATTACCCAGGTAAAATGCTAGTTGTACCAAAGTAATGTCAACAAGGGAGTCTCTAGGATTTAGCTGTTCTTTGAATACATCAAAAGTACTGTTAAAAACAGGTCAGTAAGTGCACTGACAAAGAATACAGAAAGCAAAGATAATGATATTCTCCCCTCTAAGAACCAGGAACTTCCGTTCATCCAGTGAATTATGCAGTTTCTTCTGAGAGCCCCTCCAAACTGGCTAATGATCCAAAAGAAATGTTTTATGTGAGTAATTGTTAGTGGCCATCACCTACAGCAATCTACTGAAAACACAATTCTTAAGTGCTAACAATCCACACATAGATTGATATCACAACACATTACAAACAATATTACTTTAGAAAAAAATGGAGAATACTATATGGCTGTGCAAACCTCTTTTGGGAATTGGTTTCAGTTGGGCTAGCATCCCCTAAAGCAAGTACTTTGACATAATCTCTGAAAATTCTTATCTGGCAAGAAAAGGTCCCAAGAGACCATATTTTGATGATCATTTATGTTTCAGCAAATCTAACTGCTTTGACATAGAGCACGAACTCATGATGATGTAATACTAATAACAATAATAACAATGATATCAGCTAGCACTTAAATAGTATTTACTATATTTATGTGCCAGGCACTGTTCTAAGGGCTTTATATATTTAACTCATATACAACTCATTGGGATAGAAATTATTCTTCCCCACTCCACCTCCAGTATTACAGACTAGGCTTACAGGCATTAAGTAAATTGCTCAAATTCACACAGCTAGTAAGTAAGTAACCGCTAGAATTTGATCCCACATAGTCTTAAGTCCAGAGTCCAGGCTCTCAACCATTATACTATGTTCTCTCCCTAACCTGGTCAAAGTCATACAGCTAACTAGATGGCAAAGCCAGAAATTCAATATCAGTCTTGAACTACATTACTAAGAACTCAGTTAGTTATGAGATATATAAGTTATAACTCCCTTTGTTTATAACTCCCCTCATAAGTCTTTACCGTCACCAGCAAATAATGCCTGTGGAGCTAAGCAATGGGCATGGCATAATATGGGATGTCATTTGTAATTCAATCAACCTGTATAGTACATAAAAGAAAGAGCAAAGTGTTTATGGTCAGAAAACTTGGGTTGAATTCTTAACTTTGCCATTAACTGGCAGTTTGCTATTAAATAAACTACAGGCTATGGATTGAAATCGGTCTTTAAGATCATTGTGTAGGGCGGAAAAGTATGTGCACAGTACAAAGATACCTGGCCAAGAAAGCAAAATGGAGTTGAAATTCTGCCCATGTTTAGCTCACTAAGCTATCCTCCCTAGAATGAGGTTACATGTGCTGGAAAAAGTAGCACCTAACATAGGCCCCCAAGCTACTGCCTAAGGTGGTGTGTCAGCCCAGAAGATGTTTCGGTTAATTGGTTCACCACAGGGGGCACATTTTTATATTTCAAACAAAGGAGTCTCATAAGTTAGTGGTGACTATGCTTGTTCCACTACTAACTACCAGCTTTGTAATGTTGGGCAAGTTACTTAAGTAAGCACTGTAAACCTCAGTTTCCTCATTTGGAAAATGTGTTTGAAAACAATAATTGCCTCATAGTGTGGTTTTGACAATTACATAAGATGATGAAAGTAAAGTGTTTAGTACAGTGCCAGGCACTTGATAAGCTCAATAAATTGTAACCACTGAATTTAACGACGCATGCGTAGTATCACAACCTTTCTGAGCGCCACATCCCTCGTCTATTAAAATAAGCAACATCTACCTCACTAAACATTTCCACAAATGTCGAACTATGAAAACAGAAAGCATTTTAAAAACTACTGCATGTTTATTTATAATTTTTATATAAAGAATTAGTAAATAAAAAAGTTCTTGATACTTCGTACTTAGTAAAAGTATGACAAATATTAAATGGCAATTGTTGCTATTAGTATTGGCAACTCATTTAAAATTTTTACATCATATGTTCATGTTTTATATATTTATTATTTTAGAGAAGATAATCATGCTCATGGATCATTTTAAATTGTGAGAGGAATAATATTACATTAGAGGGATCTGTAAACAATACAAATTTAAGGGGCCTAAGACTAAGCGGTATCCAGTCTGCCCCCACCTCAAATCTTATTATATATTGGGCTAACTTTAAAAAGAAAAGGAAAAAAGAAAAATCACCTCAAGAAGACTAAACCTTCTTGCTTAAAATCAGAGCCTTTCAATGGGAAAGACTGTGTTTTATATCTACAGGAAACATAAACCACCAGATTTATACATAGTGGAATAACTGCAGTTTCTCTGAACTTGGAAAAAGCATTCCTCAGAAACTGCCCGTTGATTATATTCAATCTCAAAATAGATATTTAACCCTGCTCCCTTAAGAAAGGGGCTCCTTCTACCCATATTGCAACATTTGGGCTATTCAGAGCTTCTATTACCATAAATTCCAAGCTTACAGTCTCACAGAAGCCATAACTTATCTACAAAGAACACAGACTTAACACAAGTCTGGAAACTAGAGGATTTAACAGGTCTCCAATTCTGCAGCTGAATGATGCTTACGGTGACCCACGACCTAAGACTGCTATCAGACCTTATAATTCCTTCCTGTCTACCCTGCAAACCTGCTCACAAGTTTTGTTGTTTGTTGCTATTCACAGTTATTACCACCACCAGCATGCTAGTTATACATTTATTGACACAATATTAAGTAAAGAAAAGAATGTTTTCTCAACTTTATTAACACCTGTATCTTCTTAAAAATCAGGCATAAAGCACATTCTATATTTAGTGTGGACACATGTTGATGAGATGAACAGCAAGAAGCTGTAGATTCAAACCTGAATCTGTCACTAAATAGCATTATGTCCTCAGCAAATCATTTAACCTCTGTGGGTCTCCTCTGAGATAATGTATGAAAAATGTTTTTTTATTATAAAGTGATATACATATGGAAATAATTATTTCTGCCAATACTATGTCATACATATATATAAAATCCATGCTTTAGTTATTTTAATACACTATAAAGGGAAAGTTGTAAAAGTGCTTTTCAGGAATAGAAACATTCTACAAATGCGAACCCTTATGAATTACATCACCTTTTAATTCTTTAGAATCTTATTATAGCACTTGCTAGGGGTACTACACATAAATGCCTCAGTCGAAAGGTAACCACAATTTGGAAACTTCTGGAAGCCTAGATAATGACGGTTGAGATAATTATATTCATCTGTAATATTCTGTTTGGCAATACTTACTGCTTTCTTTCAGCTTGTTCAGCAGCATTTTATGCAGCATGTGCTACTCATAACAAGAGCAGTAAAAGTAGAGCCTCAAGTCTGCCTATCTTCATATCTCTCAGGGGGCCCCAAAGCAAGTGATATTACCTCCATTTATTTAATGAGGAAAGTCTAGGCAATCATCTAAACATGTGAAATAAAATATGAGACCAGAACTAGAGCAATGAATAGGCTAAGTTTATTGTTTTTTTCCCTAAAATGCACTACCTTCCTTGGAGCAGGACAAACCTCTAAACTGAATGAATAACAAAAACAAAAAAAAACTTCCCTGTCCTTTCTTCCAGGTCTTTACTACCTGAGAAACTTGCACGGCAGAGCATAGGAAGCAAAATTTTGTCCCATATGGCACTGCAAGGGATTAAACTCATAAAATCCTTGGTTTCTACTTGGCAGCTCTACAACCTATATATAAACCGACCTCCATCAAGGCCAGACTCATGTGACTCAAGCTGTTACCATTTGGGAAAGAAACACTGGACATATAGCAAAATAATCTGTCAAAGACAAATCTCCCTATATCATGACCAGAAAGATGAACAGAGCTGCCAAACATCAGATATAATACTAAATGGCTATCTTCAACATGCACTTACCACATTTACAGAGTAATTACTTTCATTCTTTAATGTGCATTATTACTAAAGCACATCTCTTACCCAGAGCACATCTCACATATAAAGCATACCACAGAGAAATAGAACAACCATCTCAACTGGCTTATTTAAAAGACAACTAGGAAGAAGCCAGAAATACAAGGGTAGCTCAAGGATAATATTTCCAAAGTTAAACACTTGTGTGCTATGTAGTATACAGACATCTTCTCCTTCATGTGACATTTCATTAACAATGTATGGCAACTGACATGGTATGCCACAAGTTAAAAATGGCTGCTCATCTAGACGTGAGATCCGCAGATGAAGTAAATGCTGATTTGGTTTTAAAACACTATATTTCAGCTGCTGAAATAAAATCACCAATTTGAATCTACACAGAAAACATATTCAGTCCATTAAATATATCAAAACTTTGCAAATTTTCAGAAGGCAGGTAATGAGCAAGGATCTGAAAAGACAAACTAAGGACCCTTGATTTCATATCAGAGGCCAGTGAAAGGGTTTTTTGATGCAAGGACAAATATTTTAAACTGTTTAATTACATAGAAAACATTTAAAATTGACCCTAAGAGTTAATTTTAAATAGAAAAATGGGTTAAAAATAAAAATAGGCAACTCACAGTAGAAGAAACAAATAGCTAATAAATATTTTTAAATGTACAACCTCATTCAGAATCAAAAAACATGATTTAAAAGACATGATTTCATTTCACAACCATCATATAGATAAAAAAATAAAAAGCCTGACAACACAAAGTGTTGTAAAGGATATGGAGCAGGTAAACTCTTACACACTGCTGGTAAAAGAGTAAATTGGTATGACCACTTTGGGCAGCATCTATGAAAGAAAAAATGTGCAAGACTTATACTTTAACAATCCTATGTATAGGCAATTGCCATAGAGAAAGCCTGACACATGTGCCCAAGGACACCTGCACAAGAATCTTCACACAAACAACATTTTTACTATAGAAAAAAAAAACAAAAACCTGGAAATAGCTGTATGACTATCAACAGAAGAATAGATAACAAGTATTAAAAAATAGTTTGCTGAATGAATGACACTGAGGGATAAATAACAATGTTTTCAAGAGGTCAGAGCCTCAGGAACCTCTGGGACAATACCAAAGGGTATAATAGCTGTGCCATCAGAGAAGAAAGAGTACTGTGTAGAAAAAAAAAATTTTTTTTGAAGAAATAGTGGCTGAAAACAACAAATTTGGTAAAAGACAAAATGTGTTACATCTATACAATGGAATACTATCCACAATAAAAGGAACAAATTATTAATATGTGGGAAAACATGGATATATCTCAAAGGTAATATGTTGAGTGAAAGAAGCCAATCTCAAAATGGTACAAACTATTTGATTCCATTTTTATGACAATCTGCAAAATGCAAAAGTACAGGAACAGAGAACAGATCAAAGGTTGCCAGGGGTAAGGGATGAAAGGAGGGTCTGAGTACATTGGACAGCACAATAGAATTTTAGGGGTGATGGAACTGTTCTGCATTCTGATTACTGCGGTGGTTACACAAATCCGCAATAAAAGGTACACCCAAAAAAGTTAATTCATATGTTAAAATTCAAATAATGTACACCCCCAAAAAGTTAATTTTATTACATATAAACTTTTTTGAAGTCTGAAAAATAACTAAAGTGATAAATATCCAAGATATATGGCATTATATATATCAAAATTTACCTCCTAAAAATGTAAAAGGCTACCAGATCATGCAGTTATATGGATTCCACATAAATATTACATCTCCCTCAAAGATAAGCAAAAAGCCTAAATAAAGGCACTGAACAATAAAAATCAAATATGTAATCGATGTCTTAAAACAAAATTTTCTTAAGAAAAAAGTATTCAGGGTTTTTTTTGGTATCTGTTTTATGAATTTAATGTGGAATTTAACAATAATAACATTACACAATTAAAAGGAAACATTCTTCTGTCATGTTGTGTTCATGTCTGCAAAACCTCTCTTGCAGAGGACGAGACATATTGTCAATCTGTTAAATTAAAATTCTTTACCTTTCCTTCTTATTCAACTTCTGAAGTTCAGTGTTCCCTAAATAAAAACGTATCTAAGAACTGAGATGAAGGAGACTCTACTGACAGATCAGGACTTGAATGCCGAAAACTTCCAGAAATTAACTTTCGACAGCCTACCAGGATTCCCAAAAGAGAATGTAGCCAAGCTACAACATTGACCTTTAACTAGAGTGCCCATGTGTCCCAATTTGCCTGGGACAGTCCTGATTTAACACCTGCTGTTCTGACATAATTATTAACAGCACCTTCCTTCACTCTAAAAGCGCTGAGGTTTGTATGATGAATTATCTTACCCTTACCCTAGTTCCATTTAGGAACCTAACACACAATCCCTGTCTATCACCAAGACATAGAAAGTAGTCCTCTAGAAGAGAAAAGCCCCTATACTAGATTTTTTTTTAAGGCAGGAAAAAAAAGAGTTTTTTTAATCGAGTTTGATTAACCCGATGTGTTATGTTTTATATTTACTTAACTTTGTCAATGGCAGCTAATAAAATTCTCTTTTGGGGGGTTGTATAACTGCATATAAATAACCTGAAACTCTAGTTAATCCATATGCTAATAACTAGGAGAAGCACTCCTATCAGTCATGTTGAAAAAAAATAAATGACTCACTTAAAATCTCTACCAATATCTTCATTCTCGTTTTAAAGACAGTTAATAGTATGGAAAGGCCAGTGCATTTTATTCCAATTTAGGATACTGTTTGCCAAATTCTAAGGAAGCTGACTTTAATATGTTTTATCTCCAGATGGAAAGTTTGTTTCTTTGATGTGATATTGTCAAAGAAAGAGCAAGTTTCAAATTACAGTTCTTTCTTGAGACTGTACCAAATACAGATGTCTTTCTTTTATAGTCTATCTAAAACAATGAACTGATATCTTCAGAGAATGAATACCCAGACTCCGTATATCACCTTCTTGTCACCCACATTTTGGACAGTTCATTGGACAGAGAAAAGTTCATAGTTGCTATCATTCCTTGGTAATAGATTTGACGGGAGAAAGAGAATAAAACAATAGACCTACACTATGGAATATGAACAGCCCCTATTACATGTTCTATAGAGCACTTGAAATGTGTCTTGTCCTAATTGAGATGTGCAGCAAGATTTTGAAGACTTAGTACAAAAAAAAGAATGTAAAATAACTCAATAATTTTATGTTGTATATATGTTGAAATAATCGTTTTGATATATTTTTTAAACTATATTATTCAAATTAATTTCACCTGTTTCTTTTTACCTTTTTAAATGGCTACTAAAAAGTTTTAAATTATATATATCACCACATTATATTTCTATGGAACAGTCTTACAATAGACTATATTTTGATGTTTCCATAATAATTTTTATAAAGTCTTTGCAATTGCACCAAAAGTGCCAAAGCAACAAAATTACCTGTAACAAGAACAGTCCTTGTTAACCTATAGTAACAAGCACTATACGCTCCTTAATAATTTTAAAAAGAAAATGAAAACCAAAGCAAAACTCAGCATATTTTTTTAAATGCAATGTTCCTCACTTTTGTGGTTCAAGGGGTATTTCTAAGAATTTATTGAGTACCTACTGTCTTCTAGGCAATGTGCCATCCCTGAAATATCTCAAAACAACCAAGAATAGATTTTAAGACAACAGAGCCAGCATTTTTCTGTGGAAACCCATATCCACAGAAAAAGAGGGTAATGTGGGGTGATGAAGCAAAACCTACACCCTGAACATGTACTAAACACAGCAAATGGGAGGTAACCCTAGTTCAAATAAAAATAAGCCCAAACTATTACTTTCTAGCACTTTTGTCCTACATGTACTTCTAAACTTTCCCTTATATTTTTAGTTTAG
Organism: Pteropus alecto; assembly: GCF_000325575.1. Lineage (NCBI taxonomy): Eukaryota > Metazoa > Chordata > Mammalia > Chiroptera > Pteropodidae > Pteropus > Pteropus alecto. The sequence continues at coordinate 11,622,084 of NW_006438113.1, forward strand.
ATTTTTAGCTGCTTTTGGTCACATCTCCAGAGTTAGGCTGAAAAGACCTCAACAGTTCCATTGTTAGGTTCAGAATTTCCTTTATATTTCCGAATTTCAAATAAGCTAACTTCATGCATAGCAAGCAACCTGCTAAGTGTTTACCAAACTTCTGAGTAAGAGATCATAAAATAGTCACTTCCCTGATCCCCTACCTACTGATACGTGTCTTGATATCTCAGAGTTGGCATTAGAAGATTCAAATGAATTCTTTTTTTCTGTACTCTGGCTTACCTTACATAATAGTGATTATAATGAATTTTGCATTAAGTGTAGATTTCAGATGGCTGCTGACATTAAAATTATAAAATAGCATAAAATCCCCAAACACATAGCAGCTAGTATAATCTCTGTCTGGAGGCAATTTCAAATATTTCAAACACTGAAATCTTATTACGTATCCTAGAATAGGAGATCTGAAAATAGTGAACTCCAGATTTATTGCTCAGAACAGACACAGCTTCAATAAATACAATTCAAATGATATCTCTTTGTAGAGCCAGATTTATCCAATTTAAAAGGGAGGTAATGTGTATATAGCTATAGTTGACAATTATGCCTCTTTGACACTTAGAGTTAACTGAAAATCCAAAAACATTGTACAAAAGCTTTTTTTTACAACCACAAAAAAAATCTTTTGGATTCTCCAGGTTCATGATGTGACTTGGAACTTCTGCTGAAGTATTTTTCCTTTTCGGTCTGGCCATAATTCAAGAATTTAATAGAGGTTTTTTCTTTTTGATTTTTGAAAAACTACAGTAAAGCTAGTGTGGCTGGTATAAGATCATCCTGTATTCAAATATGATAGCTAACAGTTATACCACTAGGTTCCATACCCTACTACATACACAAAAGGTGCTCAATAAATATTTTTTGAATGAATAAATGAGAAGAGAGGAAATAAGCACAGTAGTATCAGACTGCAAAGAAAAACTCAATGCGAGGAAACAAAATACAGGCAGACAAAGGTGGGATATCCTTTCAGGAAAAACATTAAAAATAGCTACTCAGTATGGAATGATGAAATAGTTCTGGGGATGGATAGTGGTGATGGTTCACAATGTAAATGTATTTAATATCACTGAACTGTGCACTTAAAAATGGTCAACATGGTCAATTTCATATTATGTATATTTTACCACACTCAGCCAAGTGTGACTACAGACTTTCACAGGAAGACACTGAAGCTATGGCCATGTACATGGTTCATTAAAAAACTTAAAAATATGCAAAATGGCTCTCACTGAAAAAGTTGTACTGCAAGGATACTCTGTTTTACAAAATATCTGTTTTCCAAGTCCTTGTGAGAAAAGTAACATATTATAGAAGCTGTTTATGTATAAAATACTAAATAGTGTTTACTCTATTGAAAGAAAAACTAAGTATAATTTCAGGTAAACAGAATTTGAGCCTTTAGAAATAAATCCACCTGCATAAAAAAAAAATTGAACTGTTTTGATCTAAGTTGTTCATAATCCTTTCAATTTTATAGTTTTTTAACTCATGTGGACTAACCACATAAACAATTTTATAATATTAATGTGAAGTACTTATTTGCAGACCTTGTTACACAAATCCAAAAGAAGAGAGGCAGATCACTTTAAGGAGAGAAAAATTCTATCTCACACTAAACACCCAAGAAATAAAAGAAAAAATGAAATCTTAACTGGTGACATGGAGACTATGTGCTGACCCCAAGGTCTATCTGAACATTCCTGCAATACTCTCTAAGAAAATTCAGAAACAGGTCTGGCAGAAAGAAGTCTGTACTGCAGCTCAAAGAAATCTGGTATGAACCAGATGTTTTAAAGAAAGGATAGTAGGCCTATGACTGAATTTACCACCGGCCTTGCTGTTTTATGTTCTGCTGTAATGCTATGAACCAGTTAGCCAAAAATTCTAGCAAAATTTTTCTCCTCCTCACCAAACTCTTCTGGATTTAAGAAACTAGTTGGCAAAATGAAGTCAGTCCATTGATCAAGTCCGCATTCAGTCTGTCATTAAGTAGGAACATCATATTACTGCTAATGTTAACCATCCAAAAATCTTTAAAAAAAATTGCTTTGGATCTAGAATAGGAAAAGTGAAGCCAAAAGAATAACTATACAGCTTTATATAATATACAGAATATAATTATAAAATATATAGATAATATTTCTTATATTAGGTAGGTTAAAAAGGGATTGGGTTAAAGTAATTTTCAAATTAAAAAAACAACACAACACACACATACATATATATATCAAACTGTCAAGGGGGAGAAGTGAAAATGATGAGCTACAGCATAACCTACAAAAAACAAATGGCTGGATTATTGGAAAGAGCTGTAGAGTTTTATTATACTGTCAAACAGTACCTTGCTCAGATTCTCGGAATCAGCTGCCATAAGGCACCCAGAGAACTTCAAGCAGAAGTAAAGCTACTACATAGAACAAAGGTTATTTTCAAGTCTAATTAATTGGTCTCATTCTATCATGCATATACCAAATCTTTCATTATTTCTTCATAGCTACTCTTCCAATAAGAGCATCTGCCCATCTATGTGATAATGCAAAATGAAATTTTATTCATTAAAGTTTTTTCATTTGCTTCTAAGTTCATAATATACTAAGTGACATCATAAAGCTTATACTGCAAGCTTCTATAAGTAGAAACATGACTTATATAGCACCTTAAATGAACAAATACAGGGAAAAAAATACTTTCAATGATTAGAACAATGCCAATACACACTAGGTACTAAGGATAAATATTTATTTAATGAATAAAGGAGTGAATTATAGTCAAATTTATCATCTCCCCTTCATAAAGTAGTTATATTAAAGGGGCTCTACAAACCTTTCTCTAGGCAGCTAATCATGAGGCAATGCCATAAATACAATGTGGTGATCAAGAGTCGGTCGATCTCCTTCTCCCTCCCCTTTTCTCTCCCCTTTTCCCTCCCCGCCTCCCTCGTCCCTCTGTCTCCGTCTCCATCTCTGTCTCTCTCTCTCTCTGTCTCTCTCTCTCTCTCTCACACATATATGCGCACACACAATACCAAAACCAAATATAGGGTACTTGTTTCCCCAATTTTCATGACTTCCTGCCTTGAATAAAACTCTTTTTTTAAAAAAGATTTTTATTAAAACATAGCCAACATACAATACTGTATTAGTTTCAGGTGTACACTGTAACTATTCAACTTTTATATACCTAAAGAAGTGATCACCATGATAAGTCCGGCAACCATCTGACACCATACAACACCACCACAAGTTTGACTATATTCCCTATGCTGCACACCATACCCCCATGACTTATTTGCTTTATATCTGGAAGTGTGAACCTCTTATTCCCCTTCACCTTGGATAAAATTCTTAGTAGTAAAGCTCTGCATCCCTTAAAACTCAGCTCAGGAGTTGCCCAAAAAGCAAGTGGCCATTCTAACTACCTCTTCAGGAGAATGACCTTTTCTATCTCAGGTTCTCTGGTGCTTTCTGTCCCCTACATGGATAATAATAAAACCAATCCCTGCAATTTATCCATAGTCCAGGTCCTGGCCATAGGCAACAGAGTCTTATAAAATTAATGGCTCTTTATTATTAGGCATACCTATATATATGTGAAAGTTGTTGGGCAAGACATATGTCTGACTTATCTTCCACTGTGTCCTACATGAACCCTACTAGGTACAGTTTTCACTCACAGTCATTCTGGTCAGTGAATAGGCAGGCACTCAATGAACACATGAAAACAATGACTATTAATCTACAAACAAAAACACCTACCCGTGGTGACCAGTAGATTGTGACTATAAGAATCATATTCATTTCTGAATATTATTTACTTAAAAGCCTAGTAGCCTAAAACATGGCTGAAATGTATATAAAAATTCTGAGAACCTCTGGGGGAAAAATAGTAATGCAATAGAATATAAATGAAATAGAATTCCAAGTCTAAAAAACCCCTATGGTGACAAAAATAGACAGCGTACAAAGAAAAAAACAGGAACAAGTGGAAACAAGAAGACTAATCGAAGTTCTAGATATAAATAATCCACAAACCACAATCAACTTAGAGGCATGACACAAGAAATGTCAACAGTGGTGACCACTGACCACAGTGAACATGGCCACTCTTCTTATAGCAGAGACGCCTTTCATTCCACCTGGTACGAAAATACCTTCTACTTTCAAAAGAAGGCTGTTTTTATATGTTTATCCTTTTCAGTGAATGCCTATAAATCACAAGGGCATATTTCTGACATAATTTGCTTATGTCTACTGGAACCTATATTTAGTAATGGTTAATTAAATGCTGTTCTCTCAAGAGCTCAGTTATTAAACTCATTAATTGTAGCAGATAAGGGGAAATTAATTGTGTTTGTAATTAAACATATGGATAAATGTATTAATATTTTATTAACTATTAAAATATGCTGGAACAGTCTACATTATGCCAAATACAGCTAGAATCTTTTTATGCATCCAAAAAGTCTTTGCATATTAGATCTAGAAACTCTCCTCTCTCAAGACCACACTCTCATCTCCCCATTGCCATAACTGGATTCTAGGTTCTGCCCTGACAGTTCGTTAAGAAATACAACCACACCTAACAGCAGCACACTGGCTACCCTGGCAAAGGAGCAAATGACTCACAGTATCTGTTGAACTCACCCTTGTACTACACTAGCTTTTATGGTCTTGCTGGAATCAAAGTTAGAAATCAAGAAAACAAGTAACACATCAAATATACAGAGGGATAGAAGTCAGAAGTCAAAACGAAATGCAGAACTAAAACTCACAACTCTGAAGATTAGTTGTCCAAAAAATTCCAACAAAACTAATAAGTAAGAAGTTTTGTTTTGGAAAAGCTATTCCTAATAGGATATTCTGTCATTTCACTGTTATGATCAGACATGAACTATGGAGCTTCCTATTTTGAGGTAATGGAAGAGAAAACTTCACACGAATAGGAAAAAGATCATGATGAGAGCACTCTTTTCCAGCTGGCCATAGAACAGTAAAACAAGAGCGCTATTATTAATCAACATACAGCAAGTTGAAAAAAAAAAAAACTGACTGAAAGGATCAAAGCAGAGTAACAGTAAAAATTTTAATTTTCTTCATTGGCTAACTTCATATCTTAAGCCTGCTTTACGAGGAAAGAAGCTGAACAACCACACACCCCCAAATCTTACTCAGGCAAAAAGTCATGCTACAAGAAGCAATAAGAAGTTGGCTTTCTTTACAATGGAAAAATTTTCTCTGTTTTATAAACAAAGCTATTAATATGCTGAATTCTCCTAGAACTGAAATTAATACTTTTTAGCTACAATTCAAAGAAAAAAGCACATATATATATATGTGTATATATATACAGCCTGACTTTATCACCTTTCCAATTCCCAATGCTAGGGATTTTAAAAAATCCTATTTGATATAATACAATTTAATAACAGTCAAATTATGCTAAGCATAATCCCAAATGTTATTTTTAAAGTGTATAAAAGGATCTACATCAAATGAGAATATGAACTTCATTGGAATGTATACTGGTCATTTCAGCCTTTTCTTTTTGGCAACTTGTCAACTGGTCACAAGCAGTCAAAAAATGTATATATTAAAGTAAATTACACCTAGACACTCCAATTTATAATTCCTACTTTAGTAATTTAATTACAATTTCCTGTACATCTATTATGTGCAGTATACCACTGTGGCACAATATTTAAGTTTAAGTATTTATACTAAGTGCACACAGTACTTACCTCCTAATATATACCCAAACATACTTTTGGCTCTAGCTAAATATAATAGTCTAAACAAAATAGCTGGAGCCCTAAAGGATAAACAACACTTTGACCAGTAAAAAGGGTTAGAAGGAACATCCCACACACAACAAAGCTGTGAACAAAGAACCACAAGGTATGCCTGAGGAATCCAGCATAGCAAAAGCCTAGCTTGCAAAAGGGAGAAAGAAGAACCTACAAGGTTAGACTGGGTTCAAAACATGAAGGACTTTCAATAACAAAACTCATAAATTTTAAGCTACATTCTCCAGACAACAAGCAGCAAAGAATTTTAAGCAGAAGAGTGACCATTAAAAACTACCAAATACAGAATTGCCACCGATAAGAAATTGTTTCACATAACATTTCCTTATGTTCTGTTATTTATAACCTTTAACTATTGAAATATGAAACTAGGATGTCAACAGCATGGCTATCAGTGCTCAGCATTTCTTTTTTGAAAACAATTAAGAATCCACATTTCTTTGCTTAGCATGATGTTTCCAGAAAGGCTCCTTTTGCCCCGTTTTATCTAAAACAAACAGCACAAACCAGAGGAAAAAAGTCAAGTGTTTTCTAATGTTCACTCAATCGAAAAGCTAAATCCAGCATGTAGGGTAGATATTACTTTATTACTTACTATATATGATTGGCTCTATTCCTTACTTCATGAGGCTATTTTTTAATTTGTTGGACATATAACTAAGGAAGGATGAGTGGGAGGAATTTCTCAGAGCCCCTGGGTTATTCATAGAAATTTACTCCAATTCCCTCTCCATCTTCCTCAAATAAGCTCTTTTTGATTACTATAATTATAAGCGTTATTCCATTAACAGAGCTAGAAAGCTTTTCACTGGTTTTTATTTATGGCAGACTGTAACACTGTCCCCAGTTTCAGTCTAGGCTCTCTCTCTCATTCTTTTAAACTATTACAGGATTTCTCCAGCTGCACTAACTCCCAGAAGCCTGCAAGTCCTAATAAATTCTAAAGCAGCAACTGTGCCTAAAGATACTCCCATCGACACCACCGCTCATCCCTACTACCATGCCAACTTAAAAGCAGGATAATGAGGAATTGTTAGGGATGTAATCAACAGCTTGCTGCACCTGGTACCTATATCTAGGGACAGCCTACTCTCGAAATTCAAGTCAAAAGTTAAAAAGTGGAAAAAGGTAAAACCCTGCCAACTTTCCTCCTAATGATTCATATAGAGTTGCTTCCCTTATCCTCTCCTTTTAAGTTTGAAATTAAATCTCTTACGATTATGTGCTATTTGAGGTCTGGGGCCAAGGCCTATGTGGGTACCAAATAAGTTGTTTATTTTTTTAAAAAAAATATTTCTTGAATTGAGGTTTCTGTTACTATTTTCAGTCCTAGCAGGAACTTTCTGTTAGAGCAGAAAAGTCCCTGCTATTCCAATAGTGCACTAGTGATTACCCTCTTTTATTTGTTTTCTTGCCTCCAAAACAGTTTACTCCTTGACACCTCTGAAAATGCAAACTCAACATTGAAGAATTTGGACTATACCGCAACTGTGGTACCAACTGAAGAATTCCTGAAGTTTGGAGAAAGCAACTTAAAAGTTATTTTCAAGAAAAACGTTTGTGGCCATTTAGAGTTTAAGCCACAAGACACACGCCCTATATGCATCACTAAGAAGACTAAAAAGCTTTGGGGAACACAGCAGCGAACTATAAACAAGTTCCTGTGGAAACGTTTTATAAACACTGAAAGCTCTTTGACCAAATGCTAACAGAACCATTTCTCCTAGCACTACTGTCTCAAACATCGAACAGCTTCATGTTGGCATCAAGCAACGATGTTCAAGATTATCTACCACTTAGATTACTAAATGCTTGGCCTAAAAATCATCGAAAGGGCGCTGTGAAGCTAAGGCAAAGGAAGCATAGTAATAACTCTCTTCACTGACAAGTTACAAATTTTAAAACTATGTGAGAGAACTGCAGCATTTAAATCACTAGAATCTGAAGATAAAATTTACTAAGACGATAATGGGGGGAGGTGTGGCTCAGAGTTTTGGTTTACAACATATTTACTAAGGCAGCTTAGCAACATTTCTCCTAAACATCTCAGGAGGCAAGTGTTGGTCATAACCTTTCTTTCCCAACAAACATAAAAGGCCAAGCCTTGGTCTCCGGGGGATAAAACAGAACCATCTGAGGGAAAACAAAAGATGTATGGGTTAGAAGGAAATACTTTCCTAGAAAAATGCAACATTTTTTTCCACTCTCACTTCCTTTTAGAACTAACAGCTTTTACAAGTGTAGACATACTAGGCAGCAGCAGTCCACAGGAGAAAAAAATTAATCATAGAAATCAGTCAGAGTCTTACTATTTAGTTATCTAATAACCCAAACCTAGAACTAGAGGTAATCCAGTTTGCAGAATGATCTGCCAAAGCCATACCAACTTTCACTGTCACCATCCAGAGAATTACTGAAAGGAATAAAGGCAAACATTAAACAAAGGCACTCTCCCAAAAGCGTAAAAAATTCACGTACCCAACTTTCAGGTGTACACACCTCCCAATACATACAAAGTGTTTTAAACACTACAAATATTTATATTAATTTACTGTTATTTTTGGAATTTTAAAAATTAAAGTATTAAATTGTAAAATTTACAAAACAAGAATATTTGTTTACGACTTTCTTTGCTTTTTAAAAAGTAGGTAATACATACTCGTAAGAACTAAAATTAAATATAGAAATATATAACATGGAAAGTGACAGTCTCCTGCAATCCTATCTCCTACAGACAACCACTATTATTAAACCTCAGGATTCGACAATGTTCTAGTTACAAAATCTCAAGGCTGAGGATCTACAAAGGTAATATATATAATGGAGCACCTTATCTATCCCCACACTCCCAACGATAGATATAAAAAGACTTTACAATGTCCCTACTAAATGTTCAACCAGGCTCTCCTTGAACAAATTCTTTGACAAGAACCTGACTACCTCCCAAGGCAGTCCACTCCATCTTACTATAGATTGTGTTCTAATGCTGAGTAGCTATTACCTTCCTGGCAGATTATCCTGGTCTTGCTCTTATTTTCTGGTATCCATAAAATAAGGTACTGGAAATGAACACAATACTCTGAAACAATCGCAGTCCTCCTTGACACTTTGCTTCTATTAACAGAGCCCAAAATCACACTGTGGACTCACACTGAACATTCTGTCAAATAAAAGCCACCAGGTATTTTTCACATTACCTGCTATTAAACCACATTTCATCCATCTACAATAACACTTATTTTTGGAATCATATGTGAAATTTTATTTTTCAGTGTTCAATACATCTTGATCAATTTAGTCTATCCTGCAGTCTAATAACTATTTTCGAGCTCTATTTTGAAAAAAATATATTAACTTTACAACTTATTGCTAGCTTCTGATCATAGATATGCAAAGCAAGTCATCAATATTTCATCCATGTCATTAATAAAAAAGTTGAATGGCATACTATTACTCAGCTTCAACATGGAATGACCTTGAGAGCATTATATTTAGTGAAATAAGCCAGACAGAAGGACAAATATTATATGATTACATTTACATGAGGTATCCGGAATAGGCAAATTCACAGAGAGAGAAAGAAGAGTAGAGGTTACTAGCAGGTGAGGGAGGAAAATTATTGTTAAATTGGTACAGTTTTTTGGGGGATGATAAAAAAATTTAAGTATAGATAGTAGTGAAGGATATACAACACAACAAACATATTAATGTTACTGACTGTACCCTTAAAATGGCTAAAATAAATACTGTTACATATTTTTTCCACAATAAAGAAAAAAAGGAATGAACTATTAAAATGCTGAGTGGCAGAGAGGAGGAGCCAATCTCATGAGGTAACATACTATATGGAGTCCATGTATATAACATTCCTGAAAAAACAAACCTATAGAAATTGACAGATTAGTGGTTGAAAGGGGTTAGGGAGTAGGGAGGGAAAAGATGGGTGTGGTTATAAAAGAACAAAAGGAAGTATCCTTGTGGTGATGGAACTGTTTTGTATCTTGAGTGTGGTGGTGGATAAAGAGCCTATACATGAGCGAAACGGAGAAAATGGAATAAGATCACTAGATTGTATCAATGTCAATATTCTGGTTGTAATACAGTACTACAGTATGGCAAAATATTACCATTGGGGGAAATGGGCACACTAGATCTCTCTCTCTGCAGAATTTCTTACAATTGCACATAAATCTATACAAGCATACCTCGTTTTACTGTGCTTTGTTTTACTGCACTTCATGATTTCTACAAATTGAAGGTCTGTGGCGCCCCCACGTCGATCAAGCCCCTCAGCACTATTTTTCCAACAGCATTTTCTCACTTCGTGTCTGTGTCACATTTTGGTAATTCTTGCAATATTTCAAACTTTTCATTATTATTATAATTGTTATAGTGATCATGATCAGTGATCTTTGATATTACTATTATAATTGTTTTGCGGTAAATGTCTTAATCGGTAAATGTCTTGTATGTTTTGACTGCTCCACCAACCGGCCATTCCCCCATCTCTCTTCTCTTCTCAAGACTCCCTGTTCTCTGAGATACAACAATATCGAAATTATGGCAATTAACCCTACAATGGCCTCTAAATGTTCAAGTGAAAGGAAGAGTCACACATTTCTCACTGTAAATCAAAAGCTAGGAAATGATTACATTTAGTGAGGAAGACATGTCAAAAGCTGAGACAGGTGCAAAGTTAGGCCTTTTGTGCCAAATAGTCCAGCTGTCAATGCAAAGAAAAAGTTCTTGAAGGACATTAGAAGTGCTACTCCACTTAAGACACAAATAATAAGAAAGCACAAAAGCCCTATTGCTGATATAAAGAAAGTTTTAGTGGTCTTGATAGAAGATCAAACCAGCCACAACATTCCGTTAAGCCAAGGTCCAATACAGAGCAAGGCCCTAACTCTCTTCAATTCTATGAAGGCTGAAAGAGATGAAGAAGCTACAGAAGAAAAGTATGAAGCTAACAAAGGTTGGTTCATGAGGTCTAAGGAAAGAAGCTGTCTACGTAACATAAAAGTGCAAAGTAAAGCAGCAAGTGCCAATGTAGAAGCTGCAACAAGTTAGTTATCCAGAAGATCTAGCTCAGGTAATTAATGAAGGTTAAGGTTGGTGGCTGCACTAAACAACAGATTTTTCTATGTAGAACAAACAGCTTTATACTGGAAGAAGATGCTATCTAGGACTTTCATAGAGAGGAGAAGTCAATGCCTGGCTTCAAAACTTTAAAGGACAGGCTCTCTTGTTAGGGGGCTAATGCAGCTGGTGATTTTAAGTTGAGGCCAATGCTCATTTACCAATCTGAAAATCCTAGGATCCTTAAAATTATGCTAAATCTACTGTGCTTGTGCTCTATAAATGGAACAACAGCAGCATATTTGTTTACAACATGGTTTCCTCAATAATTCAAGGCCACAGTTGTGATCTACTGTTCAGGGGGAAAAAAAATTCCTCTCAAAATATTATTGCTCATTGACAATACACCTGGTCATCCAAGAGCTCTGACTGGCGCCAACAACAAAATTGATGTTGTTTTCATGCCTGCTAACACAACATCCATTCTGCAGTCCATGGATCAAGGAGTAATTCTGACTTTCAAGTCTTATTATTTAAGAAATACATTTTGTAAGACTATCTCTGCCACAGGTAGTGATTCGTCTGATGAATCTGGGCAAAGTAAATTGAAAACCTTCTAAAAAAGATCCATTTTTCTAGATGCCATTAAGAATATTCATAGTTCATGGGACAAGGTCAAAATAGCAACATCAACAAGAATTTGGAAGAAGTTGATTCTATCGCTCATAAATGACTTTGAGGGGTTCAAGACTTCAGGGGAGGAAGTAACTGCAGTTGTGGTACAAATAGCAAAGGAACTAGAATTAGAAATAAGAGCCTGAACATGTGACTGAATTGCTGCAATCTCATGATAAAACTTTAACAGATAAGAAGTTGCTTCTTATGTATGGCAAAGATAAATGATTTCTTGAAATGGAATGTACTCCTGAAGATGCTGTGAAGATTGCTGAAATGACAACAAAGGATTTAGAATATATAAACTTAGTTGATAAAGCAGCAGCAGGGTTTGAGAGGACTGACTCCAATTTTCTAAGAAGTTCTACTGTGAATAAAATGCTATCAAATAGTATCGCATGCTACAGAGGAATTATCTGTGAAAGAGTCAATCTATGTGGCAAACCTCATTGTTTTATTATTTTAATAAACTGCCAAAGCCACCCCAACCTTCAGCAACCACCACCTTTGTTCATTAATCAGCCATCAACATCGAGGGAAGATCCACTACCAGAAAAAAAGATTCTGACTCACTGAAGGCTCAGGTGGTAGTTTGCATTTTTTAGCAATAAAGTATTTTTTAATTAAGGTATATACATTGTGTTTTAGCCATAACACTATTGCACATTTAGTGGGCTACAACATGGTGTAAATACAACTTCTACATGCACTGGGAAACCAAAAACTTCGTGACTTGCTTTATTGCAATATTCATTTTATTGAGATATTTGCTGTATTGCAATATTCATTTTATTGCAGCAGTGTGGAAAACCCACAATATCTCCAAGGCATGCCTGTAATTACCTCAAAATTAAAATTTTAATTTTAAAAAATAATTTTTAAAATGCTGAACAAAAGTGTCTGCCTATTGCTATCATTTCCCCACTGTCTGCTATTATCATAGTCACTACAACAGTGTACCATAATACATATGCATTCTGTTGATTAAAACTCTTTGGGTGTTTAGTTATAAATCTATTTAATTATAAGAATGTAAAGTCCTCATTTTTTTACAAGGAAATTATTATAACCTTGATTCAATATCCAATACCTTAACTTTAAATTTTCCTAAAATAACTTAGCAACTATTACTCTGCATAAAGCACAGTGCTGCCCAACGCATTTCCAATATGTGAGCCGCATATATAATTTAAAAGTCTATAGCCGCATTAATAAAAGTTTTTCAAAAACAGGTAAAATTAATTTTAATATATTTTATTTTAAATATATCCAAATATACACACGAATATACATATTTAAAATATTATCATTTCAACATGTAAATAATCTGATGTATACACTTACAGTTCATCTCAATTTAAATTACTCACATTTCAAGTCACCTGTGGCTAGTGCCTAATTACTGAACAGCATGGATACAGCAATTCACTCAACTACTAGTTTCACAACACTATTTGTAAAGAAAATTAGGGTACCCTGCAACTATCACTTCCTCCTTAAAAATATTTACAATTTTTAAAATCCATTTTTAATATCAATTCTAGAATCCTGCTTATGCACTTGTCTTTCTTTGGTCTGCAAATCTACTTTCTTCTCTTTTTCAGAACACCATCTTCAATCCTCCAAAGACCACAGATAATCTCATATGTAAATTCTGAGTAACACATAGTTTATGATTTTTTTCTGGGACAACTCTATGCTCCCTTATAGGCTCTTCACTATTCTCAGACTTTGACTACCCCTTATTAGTGTCATTTTCCATTATACAAGTCAAAAAAAGTTCCTTATCAGAAATGTGAAGAGGTAAGAAATTATGCTTTCATTGCCATCTGTTTTAAAAACATTAAATACAAATAGCAAGCCTATTCTTACCTATTCCTATTAGTCCAGTTTTAAAAAACGTTTTGGTTTTCTTAGTAACTTTAGAATCCTCATCTCATTTTGAGCCCATTCAGATAATACTCTAAAGTCACTCTTAATTGTATATCTTCCCCATTGGTCTTTTGTAAATGTCTGTTTTAGTTCTGAGCAAAGCAAGGAATTTCTTTCATAGTATGCATCAGTCTTTAAAGAAACCACCTCCAGTTTTTACTCATAATTTCCAATTAATATTGTTATTATTATTTCAAGAGATTTTTCTTTACTTCTTGGACCACATTCCAATTTAAAGCCTCTGTTCACAGATTCCTATCTATTTTTGAATTTTTAAAATGTAACTTTCAAAGTATTTTTCTAAATTTTCTTCAGCAAGCATATTTTACCATTATAGTAAGAAATTAATTCTTAAAAAAGAAAGTAGGGCCAGGTTTGTTTTATCAACCTTCTACTAAATTAAATTATCAGAAAGGTTTGTCAAGATTAAATAAATGCTCTAATTTCAGCTAAATAAGACTATCTAAATTCTCCCCTCATTACATAAAAATACTTATATTTCAAACAACATATAGCAGGTACCATCAATTGAGTGTCTTTTAAAGCACTACCCTGTGCTTTCCATACATTGCTTCATTTTATCTTTACAACAAAGTTACAAGGCAGATTTTATCCATCCCATTTTATATATATGAGAAGAGTGATGTTTAGAGAGATAAATGTGGCTCGTACAAGGTCACCCAAGGAGGAAATAGTAGATTTGGAAACCCAGTCTGTTACTACAGCCTGTGTTCTTTCCAACCCTCTCTACCTTTCTTTCAGCACTCCTTACAGATAGTCTATTTTTTCCATTTAATATTAATCAAGTATAAATGCTCCAAAGATTACACTCATATTAAATTTACAAAATGTAGAATAAAATCAAATGGGCAATTTTGGTATCATGGATGCTCTCTCCTGTAGTTTAATCAAGCTAAGAATATATTTAATAGCCTTCATTTACTACTATGCTATGTAAATCATTCTCATGATCCAGTTAAACCAGTTATGAATTCTTTGAATACCCAAATTCCTTTTGAAGGAGGGTAAAACAAATACATTATCAAAATATTATGTACAAAACCTTACAATGTTATATATAAATGTCTCTTATATTGCTGGTGAGGGATTGTGCTTAAGGAGTGTGCCAGAAACCAACAGCATTTGTTTGACAGATTCAGCAGTCATGGCTTCCCTGCTCAATCAGGTTCCCATGGGAATTAAAGGGATTTAATTCATTTCGCCAGATCCTATCACATTTGACTTATATTAGTAATGCTTTATAATTTCTTCCACTTACCTGTTTTTGTGCATCAACAATCCCATTTCATTTTTTAAAAAATACATGACTTACTGTCTTTATGACTGGTACTTAAAAAAACTGAAAGACACCAAAAAGGACATATGACTGCCTTCTTTGGGGACAAGAGTTATTAGACTGAAAAATGAATAGATGATAAATTCATAAAACATAAAGAAAAGCTTAAAAAGACATTCCTACTCTTACAATTCAACGACGGAAAGACAAACAACCCAATTTAAAAATGGGCTAAGAATTTGAATAGGCATTTCTCCAAAGAAGATATGAAAATGGCTAATAAGTACATGAAAGTATGTTCAACATCATTAATCATTAGAGAAATGCATATCAAAATCAAGAGATACTACTTCACACCCACTAGAATAGCTAAAAAAAAAAAAAAAAACAGACAGTAATGAGTGTTAGCGAGGATGTAGGGAAGTTGGAACCCTCATATATCGTTGATGGGATTGTAAAACGGAGCAGATGCTTTGGAAAACGGTTTGTCAGTTCCTCAAAAAGTTAAACATAGAATTATCCTATGACCCTGCATTTCTACTCCTACATATATACCCAAGAGAAATGAAAACATACGTTCACGAAAAGTCTGTACAAGTATGTTCATAGCAGCATTATTCATAATAGTCAAAAATGTAAATAACCCAAACATGTATTAACTGTTGAATGGATAAATAAAATATGTAGATCCATAGAATGAAATATTATGGATTAAGTTACGCGATAAAAAGAGATAAAGTACTGAAGCATGCTACAACAGGGATGATCTTCAAAAACACTATGGTAAGTGAAAGAAACCAGTCATAAGATGCCATGTATTGTATGATTCCATTTAAGCAAAAAGTTCAGATTAGGAAAATCCATAGAAAAAGAAAGTAAATAAATTAGTGATTGCCCGGGGATGGGTGTAGGGGGAAATGGCAAGTGACTGCCTTTTGGGGTTTCTTTGTGCAGTGATGAAAATATTCTTAAAACCACTGAATTGTATACTTTAAAAGGGTGAATGTCAAGATTATGTAAATTATCTCTCAATAAAGTTATTAAAAGAGAGAGAGAGAGAGTCGTATCCTTTGACAATGAAGCTAAGGATAACCTTAGTCTTCCAATATCCATTCTGTGGGTGCTCACTGACAAGAATACCTAGAATAAAAGACTAAGTCTCAATGAGTTAGTAATTTTTATTTTCTCACAGGCTTGTTCTATACACATTCTTGATTATTATTTTTGGTCATTTAAAAAGGATGAGACAAATGATTTTTCTCCTTCTGAATACTCTGAAGAGAAATAAAGACAACCAAACATAAAAAAAAAAAATCATAGCTGTTTTCATAGCTCAGAAAACAAAAGAATCTCTGAGAATAGATAAAAAGAAAGTTTAGAAAAGAGAGTATGCTTCAAACCTAATAATGAAAAGAAAAACCAATTGGATGGCTAATAGAATCCTTAAAATGAGATTTTATAAGTATAATATTCACATATTCATAAAGCAGCACGCTCTACAAATATTAAATATTGCATTCAAATAAAGCAATCTGCTCTATTTGAGACCTCAAATAACTTAGTTCGAATTCCATTTCCCAGATGAAAAAAAAGAGTCAGTATGATTTTCAGCCAGATTCCAAAAATAAAAATTAAGATAAATTCCCAGCAATTATTCCAAAATATCACTACCATCATCTACACCCATCAGTCAGTACTCTTTCAGTTACAAACAGAACAAAACAGACTTAAAGTTGTTTAAACATCATGGAAATGTATTTATTGTCCACACATAGAAGACCAGAGTTAGGAGTGGGCTTTAAGGCCAGTTAATAGAGCAGTTCTACAATGTCTACAAGGATCCAAGTTGTGTCCATCTTTAACCTCATTAGCTGATTCTTCCTCTGGTTTTTTAGATGGCACCCAGTAGCAACTAGATTTACAGGCTTCTCTGTACTCATGAAGTAGAAGACTGAAGGTTCCCTTATCCATAGTCCTATCCTTCAGGTTGACTGAGTGAGCCACATTAGATCACAGGCCCATCCCAGAATCAGTTACTGCTAAAGGAGGAATTCCATGAACAGACTGGCTTAGACTGGGGCTCCTGAATCAATAACTGGCAAGGTGGTGGCTGAAATTTGCATGATTGGCTTAGACCAGTGGCTTTTTAACTTCTTCAGCCACAAGACACAATAAGAAATATTTTACATCAAGACTCAGTACACACAAATGTACACATACGCACATACACAGAGGAGCTAACAAATATTTTATGATATAATACTTATCCTTACCATGCACAATTCACTGATTTTTTTGTATTACATTTATTTTAAATTGATTTTATGACCCTTATCAATAATGTCATGAACCACTGGAAGTTTCAAAAGCACTGGCTAAGGCTAATCAGAGCTCACATGTGAGGCTAGGGTCAAATTCAGACATCATACTGTTGTTGCACAACGGAAAAAAGTTGAAGTAGCTATCGAGGAGTCAACCATTGCATCCATTAATATCTCCCACAGTGCACTTTTGCATACATTATCTTATATGATCTTACAAAAGTAATATTGGAAAAACCCAAAGGATATACACAGAAGGAAAAAGAAATTTTGTTTTCTCATTTTGAAACGATGTTAAAACTTTCTGCATGTTTAGGATTAAAAGGTCATATTCAGAAATGTTCATATGGATCCATTCTCTGCAAAGTACCTATAGGGTATAGCCATCAGATACTATTAGAAAGGACAAATAGAATACATTCTAAAAGAAGGCAGAAAGATATAGTTAGAGCAGTGGTTCTCGACCATACATTGTCATATATGACAATGTCTAAAGACATTTTTTGGTTATCGCAACTGGGAAGGCTGCTACTGCCTTCTAATGGGTAGAAGCCAGGGATGCTACCAAACCTCTTACAATGCATGGGACAGTCCTCCAATCACAGATAATTATCTGGAACAGAATATCAGTAGTGCCAAGGTTGAGAAACTCTGAGTTAAGAGTATTACCACCTGTGGTCTTGTTAGTATCCATTTAAAGTCCAAATGCCACGCTGCAGTATGAGAATATTAGATGCATCTGGACTATCTGTCCCAGTCTAAACTGGAAATGGCAATGGAAAAGAGAGTGAACAAGAAGCAGAGTCTACTTTATTCAGAGTGGTAACTGTTCTGCATTCTGAAGGCAAAATATCTCACTTGTTTGTGGGGTTGATTTCTTAAAAAAAAAAACCTCTAAAAAGAATTTTTCTATCATTTCACTGTATACTGCAATTATTTAATAAGAAAGATCTATCAGTGCACATTCGGGGTTGGAGCTTTTTGCTATTCTGAAGCAGTTATGAGACCTAGTACAACACAAGTAACTAACCACAAAACATTGTTCCTATACATCAAGGTAAGAGGAATAAAGCAGCAATGTCTCTCAAGCCACACCAGGTTGGGGCACTGGAATTAAAACAGAAGGCTTCATCTCACTACTCATTTGACATGTAGTTTTTCCAGTATTTTGTATCTTTGCTAGAAACTTCATGCTGTTCTCCTCCTAAACCAGTATGCAAATAATTTTAGTCAGTCCATGATATCTAACAGCTCCTGGGGTTTAATAATACAGAAATATATTTCTTTACTCCACACCTATAATTACATCCCTACTCTACATCCCTACAGGACATCTCAGGGGGAAATAAGATGAGTACTCTCAAATTTCTGTTAAAATGAAACAAAACAAAACCCTTCTCTCCTTTGTTATCTCATATCACACTCCCTCTCACTCACCACACTCCAGCAACATCTGCCATCCTGCTGTTCCTCCAATAGGCCAATCTCATTCACCATCCCAAACTCCTATACTGATCCCAAACCAGGGCCTTTTCACTTATTCTCTCTACTGAAATATCTTTCACCTTTATTACATGAATTACTCCTTGTCATTTAGGGTTCAAGAATCTTGACCTCAGAGAGGTCTTCTCTGACTACTCAAATCTAAATTAACTCTGCAATCACTCTCTACCATATCAAATTTCCCATACTTTTTAACTACTCAGCACCTTTAAATAGTCTTTTCATTTGGAAAATTTCTCCTCTCATAATTCCCATCATCCAAAGACAAAAGTCAGAAATTCATTTCAGCAGCCTCTCTTACAAATGGGAAGCACATAACTGACTTAGGTTCTATCTACCTAATATATCCGCATGGCATTTCAATTACAAAGCAAGTGATATAATAGAGGAACCATATGGAATCCATTCTGAAGAACATTTCAGACAGATACCAATTTTCTTTCAAAAGCAGAAATGTCAAAGGTCCTAGCAGTTGCAACTCCACTCAGAAGAGACAGTGCAAATTCTAATATCTGTTCCCAGTGCCAAAAGCAGTAGAGTCTCCAATGATGTTGCTTAGTGGTATAATTTGGACATTGTTCCTGACTCAAGAGACTCCAAGATTGATTCTCTGGCTTCCCCCAAAGATTCTGTGAGCTACCTAAAAAAATTTTTTTCTGCTTAAACTAACTAGAATGGGTTCTACCACGTGCAGCTAAGGTATCTGATTCATTCTTCATAGATGTTTCATCAGATTCTTACTGTCTGTTAATTAACTTATTGGCTATCTCTCCCTACAATATAAACTCCATGAAGACAGAGACATTGCCTATCTTGTTCATCTCTGTATACCCACTATTTAGAATAGCACTGCACACACCAGAAGCACTCAATAAAAATTCAAAAAACTCTCCTGCTACATAAATATATACATCTAGGAACCAGGCAAAAGAAATTTACAATATCAGTGCTATAAGAGTTAAGAGCTAAAAAGGATCACCGTGAACTGAAGAAGTCAGGCTTCATGAAGGAGATGGCATTTGAATGTTGAAAAGATGTAGTACTGTAATGATCTTTCTACAGAGGTGTAGAAGGAGAGGTATATACCATCTAAAGTAGTGGTCCCCAAGCTTTTTGGCACCAGGGACCGGTGCTCCTATGAGAATCTATTGCCTGATGATCTGAGGTGGAGCTGAGGCGATGATGCTAGTGCTGGGGAGCGGCTACAAATACAGATGAAGCTTCGCTCGCTCCCTAGCCTGCCACTCACCTCCTGCTGTGCTGCCTGGTTCCTAACATGTCAGGGACCAGTGCCAGTCCTTGGCCGAGGGGTTAGGGACCCTTGGTCTAAAGGATAAGAACAAATGAATGGCACTGGAAATAAGTGTGGCAAACAAGAAAACAAGACTAAGGAAAAGTGTATTGAGCTTCATGGGAAATATCTTTAATATACAAGATGGACAAGATTATGAATAGCTGTGAATGTTAGGCTTGGGAATGTTGTCTTTGATGATGTTTCAAGAATACTAATCCTCAATGAGCATTTTCATCTATTCTTTATTCTAGATGTTATCTGCTGTGTAAAACTACAACAACTACCCATACATTTTCTATGGTATTCCCTCTCTGAACATTGGTGTTCTATAGTTATCTGCTCAATCTGAGAGACTACTAGAAAAAGAGATTCTGATAATTAATCCTCTTGTAACCAAGCAAATACCCAATTTAAAGATAAAAATCTATTACCAAAACGTCCTTTATGTCGCAACTCTATCCGCAAAGTCAGATTTTAAAATCTGTCTCAATTCCATTTACCCTCTAGTCTATTAGAATATTACAGTGGCACTGGGTACATAACAAAGAACTTTGAGGAACAAATTTTGTTTTAGAATAAAGTAACAGTCACTCAGAACACAGAAAGAATTGATTTTATAAAGATAAGTCTTCAGATAATGTCTTCTAAGAATCCAGCAAATCTTATAACTTAAATCTTATAACTACTACAAAAGGCTTATCATATTTTATGATCTTACCTGACTCAGAAGGGACCATAGAAAGGCTTTTTTGTTGTTGGTTTTGGAAAACAATCTGACAGAAATTACTAATTATTATTAAATATACATGTATCATATGTATATATCCTTTGAATCAGCAATTCCACTCTTGATTCTTTATCTCATAGAATAAATGTGCCACCACAAGATGGTCACTACAATGTTCAAAGTGGGGGGAAAAATGAAAACCAGAGCAAATGTCCATCAATAACAAGGAATTAGCTAAATAAATAAAGGTAGAGCTGCACTAGGGAATAATCTCATAAATAATAGCATATTTTATACAGCCACTAAGTAAATAATTTAAAGCTATACTAGATCACTTAGAAGATGTTCTAATCATTATTATCAAGTGAGAAAAACACAATACAGAAAAGAATGCAAATAAGATCCAATTATATGAAACAAAATTTTTAAAAACTATACATATGCATGTGTGCCTGGAGGAGTGTGTGTGCGTGCACTGATAGGCAGACAAAAAATAGATAGGATGATGACTCAAATACAGGAAATATAGAAGGATATATAGTCTGCAACGTGGTTATCTTAGAGCAATATGGGAAAAGAGGGAAAAGGAATTAAGCAAGAAAGGAGGAAAGGAATAAAATTTCTGTTATATAAAAATGTACAGACACAGAAATTAGGATTTTTAAATAAAAATGGTATAAAAATATTTTAAAAAAGCATTATTAGAAACCAGCTAATCTAACTTGCCAGATGATCCAAAGATTCATTTATTCAACAGTAAGTGCCTATTTTGTGCAATGAATAGGGACAAGAGTTGGTATCTCCAATAACTGATCTAGTAACAAGAATCCATCTAGTCGCAAGGATGCCCATTCCATATTAAAGCTGATATTATGAGGGGAAATTCTTCCACGTGCTTAGCTTAAATTTGCTTCTTCATAAGGAGGAGGAATGAATCTAACCTCTATCCACAAAATTATCTTCGGATATTTTCAAGAATAATATTTTATTCACTTAGCAACATTTACAGGTAGCTCCCTACTTTCATATACAACACAGCCTTTAAAATGTGCCTAAGAGTTGAATGTGTAGATTCAGACATAAAGAATTTAAATGTTAAAAACTAACAAAATGAAAAAAATATTACAACTCATATCACAAAGGGTTAGTTTCTCTGATATACAAAGAGCTCCTACAAATCACAAAGAAAAAGATCAACAACACTATTAAGAGTTAAAGAATAGAAGCTTTAGTGCACAGCAAAAGGATATACTGTTCTTTAAAAAGATGTTCAACTTCTTATCAACTCATTTAAAGCAAATTAAATCTAAATTGAGATACCATTTTTTTCATCAATTAGACATTGATCCAAAAGTCTGATAACATATTGTGTTGGCAAAGATGTAAACGCAGTAATTCTCTTACCTTCTGCTTTTAGGAACACATGCTATAAACTCATACAGGAGCAAAGCTGAATGCACAAGGTTATTCATTGTAGCAATGCAAATAAGTAATAGCAAAAGACTGGAAACAAATGTGTAACGGAGAAACTTGTTGTTTTTTTTTTTTTTTTAAGTATAGTACATGTACCCACCTTTATGAAAGAATGATAAGCTACGAAAACACCATAGCAATTCTAAAAAAGAGTTTATAAGATGATTATTCCTTAATATTCTTGGTTACCAAATCTACAGATGAAAGGATAGGCTTTCTGAAAGCCTAAGAAGAATCTGACAGTTTTCATATACTGGCAAAAGGTTTCTTGAAGACAGCATCTCAAACAGATGGACTTTTAAAGATGCTTTAAATAACTTTACTGTAACTTGTGGCTATTATTTGTGACTGTATAAGACCATGGTCAGTAACCAATTCTGTTCATACAGGAGCACTACAGAAGGCAAATCAAGTGAATATTGATGTGTTTCTTTTTTCTTTTTCAATTTTCTTCAAACCAGTTTCAAGGAGAAAGATGGTTTATTCTTTAAAACTCTTGAATGTGCGACCAAAGATCTTTTTTGAAAATTGTATTGTAAACACAAACAACGATACAGCCAGTTTTTAGAATATTATGCTGTCGTTAAATGTTCATGACAAGTTAGCTAAATATTTGGTATAATGCTAAGCAAAGGAAGCAAAATATATAGTTTTATGTCATATATAAAAATGAACAATTCTTTTATGAAAAGCAAGATGAACTCCACAAAAAATGTCTGGAAGGAAACACATAAAAATGTTAACAATGGTTGTCTCTAAATAGCATTTTCTTCTTCCTTCCATTTCTCTATATCTTAATTTTTCTATGATAAAGATTTAACATATAGATAATTATATGCAGGTAAGAGCTTTTAAAATGGATAATTCTGAATGTGTTAGAAAAAAATAAGAATCATAGCGTCATACATATAAACAAAACACTAAGTTTATCTTTGTTCTGACAAATTTACCTGGTAATTATTAAAAATGTAGTTGCAATAAAAAATCTGAATCTCTATACCTTCCCCTTAATTTTGCTGTGAATCTTAAACTGCTCTAAAAAAAATAATAAAATCTTAAAAAAAAACTCTAGAAGATAAACATTTTCTGAAGAAAAAAGTCAGAACAAAGGAAATTAAGCTTTCGTAAGACAAAGAGAATTTTTCTCCAATGTCCAAAAGTCTTGAGGAAAGAAATATTGCAAATTTTAGTTAAAATGTCAATCATGAAAGTAACACACACTCTCATAAAAGAGAAAGTTTTTTTCTCCATTACTTAATTGTCTGCCAGGAAGAAGTGACAACTTTCAATTCAAGTGACCGTCTTCTCTGACTTCTGTGATTCAAACCCCCAAACAAATGTGTTACTATGGTTACCCCAAAAAAGATTAATATGGAACAAGTAACTCTGGCTATCATGCTTTCAACTCTAATTACACTGAAATTTTACTTGCAAAAATACTTAAGTTTTAAAAAAAGAAAACTGGCAGAAACTACAACTCAATCTTGCTACCTCATTGTAATGGTAGTCTATGCCTAGACTAAGTCAAGTGAAGTGTTGAATTTCACTTCAAGAAAGAAAAAAGCAGCAACTGAGATCAAGAGGAAAAGACAGTATCTAGTTCAAGTGAAGTCATAAACCTTTTCAATTATAAGCTAGTATGCCAAATTGGTCTATAAATTTTCACATTTATAGAGAAAAGTGTACTCATAAACCCATTTTAATCTTCAAATATAATGTAGACTCCATTTTCACGTTACTTACCACAGATCTTAAAACTCACAATGACATCATTGTGAGAATAACACATTACCACACATACACTTAACCATAAATATTGTTGAGTTCTTCATAAGGAGCTTAAGTGAACAATTATTTCAAGTTACAATAACAATGACAAGACCAAACTGATATGTTTATATATACTGCAGTTATTTTCATTTGAACCAAAATGAAATGCTTCTTTTTAATCTCAATAGCAAATATAACCATTATCCCTACCAACAGAAAACACCGCCTAAAAAAAAACAGTTAATGCATCACTATAGCCAGGCATCAAATCAGATAGGTACGAAAATACTGTAGCATATATTAGAAATCATTTCAGGACAACCAATGAAATAAAAATTAAAAATTCTTTCCATACAAAAGATGTTCCCAGATAGGAAAATACACTCACTCAAATGTGCATCTTTAAAAGAGGTACATATTAATCCATTCAACTACTTGAGTGCCTGTGTGTTAGGCATTCTTTTAGATGCTAACAATTCTGTAGTGAGGAAAATGTTCCAGCTCCAATGGAGGGGACAGGAAGGGATAGCAAGTAATATATAAACACACAATATGCTGGAAATGCCAAGAAAAAATAAAGCAGAGTACATAACGGAGAAAGGGAGTGTTTAGTAGATGGGGAAAGACTGCATTTTTATACAGGCAGATCATAGAATATATTTGAGCAGACAAGAGAGATAAGATATAAGCAAACCTGCATGTATTCAGGAGAAGAGCATTCTAACTATAGAAAAATGCAAATGCAAAGACTCTGTGAGGTAGGTACATATCTGGCATGTTTGAGGAACAGCAAGGAGGTATCACAATAACGGAGTGGGCAAGGGGAAAAGTGGCAGCAGTTGGGGGTCAGACAAGGAGCCAAATGTTCAGCAGTGGTGAGCTGGCTGGCACCAGACGAAGAGCAGATTGTTATACATTCTTTGAATCCCATAGTGGGAGTAATTATACCACAGAAATAGGCAAACACTGCAAATCAGAGGCTTTTCTCCCTCTAGAGAACCAGTTTATCAGTATATTGTAGCCAGTAGGCCACTTTAAGTATAGTCATGTGCCACATATCAACATTTTGTTCAACGATGGATCACAAAAATGATGTTGGCCCCATAAAATTATAATGAACCAAAAAAATTCCTATCACCTAGTGATGTCACAGCCATGGTAATATAGCACAACACATTACTCATGTGTTTATGGTAATGCTGGTGTAAACAAATTACTGCACTGTAATAAAAGTATAGCACATAAAATTATGTACAGTACATAGTACTTGATGATAATAATAAATGACTTACTGGTTTATGTATTATACTTTTTAATTGTGATTTCAGAGTACAATCTTTCTATTTATAAAAAAAAATTTTTGCTGTAAAGTAGTATGCCATTTTACATTGGCAGCAGCCTCATACCACTCGTTTACCTCATCTCTTGATTATATCATTTTCTCTCATGCTTGATCTCATGTTGTTTTGTGTAGTAACATGTTGTACAGGTTTGTAGCCTAGGAGCAATAGGTTATACCATATAGCCTAGGTGTGTAGTAGGCTATACCATCTAGGTTTGTTTAAACGCAGTCTATGATGCTTACACAATGAAATCACCTAATGACATATTTCTCCTAATACATTTCCATTGTTAAGCAGTACATGACCTGTACTTTGACTTTTACTCTTGAGTGAGATCAGAAGCTGTTGGAAAGGTAGTCTTCTGCCTGGTATCATCACTCCCACTACTCGAGTTCTGACCACAGAGAACAAAGGACAAAAGCAAGAAGACTAACTTTGAGGCTATCAACATAACCCAGGTGAGATATGTTGCTGACCTAAACTCAAGTACCAGTAGTGAGACAGTGAGGAAAATTCCAATTCTGGATACGAAGTGCTGTTCTGATCTGAATCAGTGGCAATAGTAAATAAGCTTCCTGCCTGCGATTCAAAGATATCTACCTCCAATCTAAACATGTCATTCCTGGTTCTGAATGAAGGCTGCTAGTTGGATTTATAAAGAGCTTCGAGAAACACAAAGAACCAAGAAAGAGTCTTAGATGTACATTATAGAGCTTCAGATATTAATGGTTCCATTATCATTTGAAATGATAAACATATACATTTATTAAGCACCTGTTATATATAAGGCACTGCGGGGGACACAAAAAAAATCTATAACCTAAGATCTCAACCTCAAGGAAGTTACAACCTAAATTCTAAAGTAAATCATTCATATATAAAAAGATACTGATTCAAGGCAGTGACAGTACAAGGTGTATGGTAGGGCTAATTCTAGAAATTGGAGGGAGGGAGAGAAGGAAAAAAAAAAATCACTAAATAGATGGGACTTGAGCTTGGCCTTGAAGGATGTATAGTATAAGATTGTGAGAGAGGGAAGAAACGAACAAGTAAGGGCCTTGCAGGCGGTGGATCTGCAAACTAAAAGAGCTAGGATAAAGGTAGGAATGCACCTCGTAGTCGGGGACTGGACTACTCAGGCATTCAGGAGCACGAGGAGATGGAGACATGTATTTGAACTCCCAATTCCATCACTTATAGCTTAGGCATGTTAATGTAGAACCCTCCAGCCTCTATTTCTTCAGCAGTGGCAATTATAGGACGTCATAGGACTAAACTATATAAAATCATGTATGTATGAGTGCTTCACATAACCTGGAAGTTAGTAAGCAAGTCACTGGTTACCAAGAACAACATTATCGTTAAAGAGAGAAAGATAGATTGGAACTCAATTGTAGAAGGCCTTGAATATCAGACAAAGGAATTTGCATTCAATCCTATAGGTAGTGGCAAGCAAAAGTTTTGCACGAAAAATGATTTCGTAAGTGAAATTTTAGAAAGATAAATCTAGCAGGAATATATAGAATGGATTGACTGCAGAGGAAACACTGAAAGAGAGTTGCTTTTTAGATAAAAGTCCAGACACATCATAAGAGTTTAAACAAGGGTAAAGGTAATGATAATGGAAACAAAGTGAAACATAAGTGAGGTGAGAAAGGTAGGTTCCAACTAAGATTTAGTTAGTAACTAAAAGGATGGGATATTGAACTGTACTCTTAAGAAATGGTTAAGATGGTATATTTTATGTTATGTGTATTTGACCACATTTAAAAAAAGAATAGGAAAGTATTACAAAGGAAAAGAGCCAAAAATTAATTTTTAGTCAAGTAACAGAAAGAACCAAAGGTACCAATATGAAAAAAACAATAAAGTCACAAAAAGGAGCTCCACTTGGGGAAAGGACTGTACATTCTTGTTAGGTTTGAAGTGATGCCTTGACAACCAAAAGAACATGTAGAATATCAGAAGGGCAAGACTGAAGCTCAATCACTACAAATACAATCAGTGAAAAGGAGAAATTCTAGCATGTGAAAATACAATAATATATCCAAGTCACAACTTGGCTTATCAGTCTTTACTATAATTAAAAAAATAAAAAATATGGATGGGCACTGTGACTTGGGGACTCTACTTAACACAGATTGAAAAGGAAAAATATATTTTCTGAGGCATCCCCAAAACCTGATTACAATAAAAAGCAGCCATTAACGCCACCTACATCATTCATCTTATAATACTAACAGGATTGTAACAGCTCCAGTAACACAATGGCAATTTGATAATCCTAAATTCGGATGACAAATATTCTTCCAATATAAGGTTAAGATGTTCAGTTTGTTCTCCAAAATTCCTTACATGTTAGCAGTGAATCTTGTACTATGTACTTTTTCCATAATTACTAATACTTTTTATGTACTCTTTCCTTTGAAGTATAACCATATAGAAAAGTATATAAGTTTAGTAAATTTTCACAAAGTGAACACATGCATGAAACCAGTACCCAAAACAAGAAACAAAGAACGTAACGAGCACCCCAGATGGTCGCTTCAGACCCCATTCCAAACACTTTCCTCAACCCCCAACAAGGATAACTAATCTCCTGACTTCTGACACCACAGATTAGTTTTACTTCTTTCTGAAATGTATGTAAAAGAATTACAGAGTATGTATTCTTTAGCATTTGGCTTCTTTTGCTCAGCAATGTGTTTGTGAGATTCACACATTATTACATGTAGTTGTAGTTTGTTCATTCTGATCACTATTTAATCTTCATTATGTCATTGTACCAGAAACTTATTTATCCATTCTACTGTTGATAGGCATTTAGAAAATTCCAATTTGGACGATTATAATTAGTCCTGCCATGAATATTTTTGTCCATATCTTCTGGTGAATAGAAGCACAAAATTCTGTGTGTATAAATCTAAGAGTGGAACTGCTGAGTCATAGAGAATGCATGTGTTCAACTTTAGTAAGTAAAGAACTTTTAAGGAAGAAATATTTTAAGGTCTTTATAGGGAAATTGGAATGACTAATGATTTTTCAGAAAGTGCTCCCTTCAAAAACTACTTTCAGGAAGGTAAACATATTCAAGTAGGATAGTTGATCCACATTGCTTCCAAAGAAGGCAATTCACTTTAGAATATTTCCACCAGCAATTTAATCTATGACAATAACAGAAGTAACCAAGTTTGTCTTGCCCTTTCTGGAACTGAAGATGCTGAAAATTTAGAAATAAACAATTAAAGAGCCATTAATGTTAATAAAGTAACCACTTTCTTGACTTGTTACAGAATACAAATGTTACAAGTCAGAACTGGGCAATAGTTAAACCTGTACTCGTTTAATCATACTCCTAGAAATTAAAAGGGACTTCAGAACTAGTCTAACCTTCAGGTAGATGCCTTCTATATCAGTGAGCATGCTAATAAACCTTTATTTAATCCTGGAACACAAAACAAACATTAGGCAAAAACTAAGGGAATCTGGATAAAGTACAGACTTTAGTTAATAATAATGTGTCAATATTGGTTCATTAATTGTAACAAAAGCACCATATAATGCTGAAATGTTACTAACAGGGGGAATGAGGTGGGTGTAAATATGTGTGCTATCTTCACCATTTTCCTGGAACTCTTAAACTTTTTAAATAAAATTTATTTTTAAAAATCCATTTAAGAATAAATAAATTTATTCTTAAAAATCCAGATTATGCAACATAATCTGCAGATTCAAATACACCTGCTAAACTTTTCCCAGAATGCAATCCAGATGCACTTTAAGAGCTAACAGACATCTACATGTGTGTATATACACACACACTTTCCGTCTATGGACTTAGACACATAGACATATGGGGGAAGCATTCTATCTACTCTGATTTTGGTTTTGCTCCTAGGTATAAAGTTATGAACAAGGTTCAGATTTCCTTTTTTATTCCAACTAATATAAACTTTTTGAGTATACACTACAAGTACTTAATGAATTATTAAGAAACAATCCCTGTCTATGGCCATGCCATCCTGAACAAGCCCAATCCCATCTGATCTTGGAAGTTAAACGGGGTCGGGCCTGGTTAGTATTTGGATGGGAGACCACCTAGGAAGACCAGGTGCTGTAGGCATAAAAATAAAAAAATAAGGGATTGTAAGCTGACAAGGTCCTTACAATCTGTGAGGTCAACCAAGGGTTGCCAAGCCCCCAAAAATAAAATAATAAAATAAAATAAAGAAAAGAAACAATCCCCCAGTTATCTTTAAACAATAAAATAAAGGTATCCAAACTCCAAGTAAGGTTGATTCTCCAATAAATCATATTTTTGTGGTTTAAATCATTGAGTCTTTGCTTTCACTCAAGGAGGAATAAAGGAAAAGAAAAAGATTGTGCCCTACGACTAGATATAAGACCTAGAGGGAAGACCTCTGGGCAAGGAGCAGGAGATCTAGCTTCTAGTTTCAGTTCTGACACTAATCTCTGTGATCCTTAAACATTTTCCTGAACATCTCTTTTCCTCAATTTCCATGATCTCAAGCCCATTCTAACTCTATTTGTTGCATGAATCAAGAGGTCCTTTCGTTATCACTACTTGGTTATGCCAGATATCCTAATAAAATCTTTTCAGTTATCTGTTTTATAGGCGCTTTAGAGTATCTAAAAAGAAAAATAATATCCTGCCACTGAATGGATGTTTATACCTACTGAGGGATGGGGGTGGAGTGGTGGGGAATATAATAGAAGGCAGACTGAAATCATACATAGCTTTCCATTTCATTAACCTGTATTAGTAATCCCACCACTATACATATATTGCAAATATTTGCTTGCTAATCAGCTTTATGATACAGGTCATGGCTTTCTCTTTAGAAAACTATTTGACTTCAACTGTGGTTCCAGAAAGTTTATATCTAAATGCAACTTGAAGTTTGGTTCTTCTATAGCAGGAGCTAGCAAATTTTTTTCTTAAAGAAAGCCAGATATTTTAGGCTTTGTGGGCCATATGGTCTCTGTCACAACTCAACTCTGTTGTAGTAGTGCAAAAGCAGTCACAGACAATATGTGAACAGATCTGTATTCCAATAAAACTTTATTTACAAAAACACACAGTGGTCTCGGCGATAATTTGCCAATCCCTGTTCTATAGTATCAGGGGAAGAAAAATCAACTGGCAAAATTGATTTTATTAAACCATATCATGAGTTCACACTGAAATAAACTGTGTTTTGTTTGCAGGGATAAAATGCTTATGAATCATGATCTTCACATACCTGAGAATGTTCAAGTTTCCCCTGCGTGAACACGTCACATCACCAATACCTAAGACAGAGCAGGAAAACACTCTCCCTTACATGGTTGTAATGACATAACAGGGGATGTGTTAATTTATATAGGCAAAATTTACAAGGTGACCTGCAAAAGTAAAATACCAAGTTTTAGCAACTTTAGCAATAAATACAGAAATCCACAACTCATTAATGCTAAATATCACTTCTTCAATAAATTAAGGTAAATTAACTCAGATAAATGTCAAGGTGATTGGCTTTCCTGGGAGAGCTGTTCTTTTTTCCATGCAGCCCAGTTGGTTTAGAACAGCAGACACCTGGTCATCCATAACCTGTTAAATTTCCAAGCCAGAGTAACTAACTGTTTGCACTAAAACAGAAATTCTGATTCTTTCTAGGATGGGATGGGGGTTGCTCACCTACACATGGTCTAATCAAGCCAAAATCAAATCTATCAGTCCTTAAGGTCTACCCTAGTAAAAATGTTCCATTCTGCAATAGTCACCTCACTAAATTCAGCACCATGTTAGCTACCAGGTGTTCAGTAGCAGGCTGGAGCAAAGAGCTGGCCCATAAGGATCAAGCAAGTGCCTTTTTAAAAACTAATCTTAAGAAGTTCCTCTACATGGCTTTGCAAAGTAAGCAAAAACCATGCCAAATAGTAAAAAAGGCACTTACTTGACTCCCACAGGCCAGCTCCACACTCTAGCAGCTAAGATGTCACTGGCATGGTACATGGAGAGTGAGGTGGAAACGATATCTTGCCAACCACTGTAGGAAAGGTAGTGAAAGACCTAAAAGAATAGAAAAAAGTAAAGTCAATGTCAAAGGTAAAGGCCCTCCTGAGCCTACTGACGTGGGAACCTCAGCATATAATGCCAAAAAAGAAAAGAAAGTCTGAAAAGATCTTGTTTAGGTCAATCTTAGATGCCAGTTAGTTATGACAGTGACACTTAGGACAAGAGGGCACTTTTAAAAGAATGAGTTATAACCAGATTGGTTATAAGAACCTCTGAAATGTACTTTTTCTCAGGGAAAAAAGTATTGAATCTTTAATAACCACATAACAAGCTTATACAGATGTAAAATAGAGATGCCAAAGCAACAACTCATAAACCAATACTTTAAAAATAGTTTTAAAAAAGGGAAATTTTTTCACCCCATCCCTATGCTTCCAGCATTTAAAAAACAGAACCATAATAAACAATGAAGAAATAAGAAATGTTTTTAAAAACTTAAGGGGATGTTGACAATAGAAGACTCAGGCTATTCAGGTTCATTCAGGAACTTCCATCAGTTTCTCAAACAAGTTTACAAAACTTAGAAATTTTGGTGCGCTAAAAAAAACTGATTCATTTGCCTAGCCACACAAACTCTCTGGTTTAGAAGTTGTTTCAAAATATCTGACACTTGGCAAACTGAATCAGAGATTATTCAAAAACAAGAGCAATTTTTTCAAAGCCTGTTCATACACCACTACCTTCTCGTCCCATACCAAATTCCCAACTCATACTAATCATGGGTAAAATAATTTGTGAAAAGAAAATTTGTGTGATTTGCAAGAAAAACACCAATAGTGAATAACAAAAAAATCATTCTTAATTAGCATTACTGTCACTCCTTCTATCTAATCATACCTACCTCCCGCTCCCCAAAAAATCTCTTCTTTTACTTACAGGTCCATTCAGCACCCTTAAGAACCATAATGGTAGAAACAGTGCATTTAATCATTCTTGAGGCACCAGAATCCATCCAATAAGAAAAAGCAAAATAATCTAAGTTTTCATTCTAAATAAGTTTTAGCCTAAAGACTATTATTGCGTTATCCCATAATTCTAATATGCTTAAAGTTGAGTCACATTTTTAAGGTAGTCTGGTGATTCAAGTTGCACAGGTCTCAATTAATTTAATTAGAATGAGATATTCACTGTTAATAGCATATCTGGCCAGACTACATCTTGGGTGCCTAAATAACATTTTCTTCTCAATTTTGGCTGTGTTTGCCTTGCCTTAGCAACAGTCCCTGGAAAGCATCCCATTTATTAGTGTTTCCCTTGCTGCATCAGCATCTCTGGTTAATGCACTATAGCAAATCATTTGGAGGAACAACCTGAATGAAGCTCTGTACTGTGTATTTTGCAAAATTTTTCAAACC
Organism: Pteropus alecto; assembly: GCF_000325575.1. Lineage (NCBI taxonomy): Eukaryota > Metazoa > Chordata > Mammalia > Chiroptera > Pteropodidae > Pteropus > Pteropus alecto. The sequence continues at coordinate 11,654,789 of NW_006438113.1, forward strand.
ACTATCAAAGATGTTACAAATAAAACTGCATGAAATTGGGGGAAAAAATATTTATCGGAGATTGCCTTTTTAAAACAATTACTACAAGGTAAATATACACTGGCAAATACATATATGAGATTTATTATTAAAACAATTATTTCATACCACTATCTGCCTCAAAAAAAACTCCCCATTCCCAGACCTTGTTTTCCTTTGCTCCACAAAACCGTGACACAATTCAAAATAGTCTTTTTATCATTTGAGACACATATTATTTTACAAAATAAAGAAGATAGTCCCCAATTGCGAATTATTCCAAACACACAGAAAATAAACAATAAATACCAACATGTTTCCATCAAAAAACTTGTCTGCACTTGAAAAATCTGAGAATTTTAATGCTGTAAACCAAGTTTTTGCTGCTGCAGCTCTATCCCTCGTGAGCTCACTGTATTACAGCAGATGCTGTTCTGCATTTTGCACAAGACATGTTCATCTGTCTAATGAAACATTACTCTTCTCTGTCTTCTCTTGGGAAGTACAAAGGGGTTTTCCCAATTATGTGATAAATGAGGACATTCCACACCAAAAAAGGAAACTGGCTATTCTGAAAGTCAAAACAACATTCCTAGTCTAACTTTAAAAATGACATAATATACTCCTCTTTCCTTCCTCCCCTCAAAATATTCAGTTAAGAAGATTTTCAATCAACAGAAGAATGGTTAAATATGTGAACTAGAGAATGAAACACCACAGAAAAGTAAAACTTGAATTATGAATGACGTTTAAATATTTTTTAAAAGTATTAAGCAAAAAGAACAAATTACATAAGGAAACATACAGGGTAATTATCTTCTTAAAGTTTAAAACATGCTTACAATACTATACAAGGCATATGTATATAAATATACATAGTATAAATACATGCATGGGAGTGGTAAACACCAATTTGGAGAAGATGTTACTTTTGAGAGACGAGACAGAAATAGGAAGGCTTCTTGGGGCAGCAATCATAGTTGTAGTTTTAATTTTTTAAGCTAAAGGAAATACATTATTCTACTTGTTTTTATAGACATACTTCATAATTTTTTTAAACAGACGTTCCCCTTGTAGGTTTGCCTGAACACAATATAATTTCCTTATGAAGGACCTCCCCCACATCCCGCCAAAAAAATAAATAAATAAATAGATAGATAAATAAATAAATAAATAAACCTCTGGTGATGGAAGGGCCTTTTCAAGTGAGATTCTTTGAGAGCCTGCTCATCAGTAGTTATCTTCTGTCTTTTCTTCCACTAGTGCTGCTACTTTCTGATGCTGGCTGTGATGTGACCTTCAGAGCCATAACTCAGGGCCCCAGCATGTCCCTACTTTTAATCTAACCAAGAATACTCATTTTAGGCAAGAAATCTATTACAGTTCCCTTTAGTTTTCCCCCTTCACTGCTAAAAGCTCTAGCAATCATTAAAAAGAAAGCCATTTTATATTTAAAGCTCACCCGACTGTGACACTTGGCCAAGCTAGTAACTTGATTTCATTCTGACTCAAATGCCAATGCAGAATGAGATATTAAAATTAAAGAAAGTACTGACTAGAGTTCAGTTCTCCACCTGATAAGTCAATATTCCAAAATTCTGCAATGTTATACTATAATTCTATTTTATCATCTCAGTTATGCTTAGACAACATTTTGTTTTGAAGCTAAAGTCAGAGGTAGAAGTGAAAAAAAAAAAAAGATTTCCTTTTTGGGGGGTTAAAACAAGAACAAAATAAAGAAATAAAACCCAACTATTAGCATGCATACATGCAATGAGACATTCACACAGAGTGTACCCTTGGAATCCCCTCAAAGATAAAAACAAAAAAATCACTACCACCTCTTCCTGATCAGAAAAGTCGTTTACCCTGTCTATTCAGCGCTTCTAGCACCAGGAGTCAAAGATCAGAGAAAGAGGGGCAAAAAAGGAGAGAAAGTGACAGACATTAGCTGATATTCTTATTTACAAAGGAAATGTAATTTTATCAAAAGCAAATCAAAAACTTTCAATCTTTTCGTTAGGTTCTTACTACTCCTTCCACTCCAATCAATCTGTCTTTAAATACTTCTTTAAAGTATTCTGACATCTATACTGTTTTAAAATGAAAAATAGGTTTTTATCACACTTGGCCACTTGCCACAGCCCTGCTTCACAGCAGCTAGCAGAATTCTGGCAGTGCAAGACACAGGATACGGTGGGGGCAGAAAGGAAATACAGAAGATTGCATCCAAAATAAACACCTCCAAAAATCTGTCATCTTTAGAAATATATATATGTAGCAAATCTAGAATTGGCAGCACCTCTTTCAAATAGTTCTTTTCTCTCTTCTGTAGTGCCCAGCCCTTCACCTTTCCCTCATCTCCCCTACTCACTCCAAATACTCACCAGGTAGATGCATTATGTCAATTTCTTAAATTTCTTACACATAGTAGGACTACAGTTTTTTTCATTACTATTTTAACTTAGCATTTTATATAGGCTTGCTTGTTTCAGCACAATCTGTAAACTCTTTTTCTATGATTCCCATCACCGTAGTGTCTAGGCACAAAGGACAAGATGGTCTATGGCTGCATTATCCACAGGGTTGAGGATTTAGACAATGGTCTCTAGGACCTTTTAACTCACTGACTCCAAACCTGACTGAATGTCTATGTTCTTGACAGTGTATTAGGCTCAATTTACAGAGTTTGGGAAAATAGACTACTATGGGCAACTAATCACTTACTAAGGTTTTCACACTCTGGATTCTTCTAGTGTAATTACAAAAGAAAACAGAAACATTTTCTGTTTCAGGCTGGCAGGCCACGACTCAGAATTAGCAAATTATTGGAACAGTACCATCTTACTTCAACACTCCAACATTAACTGCTTTTTTCCTTCTCCCATCTCTCCAACTCTGTGGAGTCCCCACCACATCCTCATTTCTTCATCCACTCCCTCAGTAGTTTGGGTTGGAAAAAGAAGACAAAAGAGAAAGATGAGACTAAAAGGCATAAGAACCTGTTTAACGGGAATGCAGGGTAAACTTTCATCAAGATGTGAGAAGTAATTATACAAACTGTCCTGAAAAGGAACTAGAAGGCTATTTTTCTTCACTTCAAGCCCTTGACCTTTGTGAGAATAAGCAAATATGCACTTGAGTTTATGATTTCTATACAAGCCACCCAATGAAATAACACAAAAATTACTTATAATGTGTTATATAAAAATGATATCCGTCTTAGGATTAAAGAAGCCCTTTAAGCTCACCTAATCAAGCATCCTTATTAAGACCAAAGAGGTTAAGTCACTTGCCCAAGGTCAAATAGCAAGTTAATGGAATAGAAAAGGAAAAGAAGCTTGAGTCTAACTCTATTATACCACATGGTAACTAATCTTCTTCAATTACTTTATTTTGGTGACTGGGAGAGACATACACACACACACTTTACCACTTCTATCGCTTCATTTATTTAACTACTTCACAAACTAATAAAAAATTCTGTGATGGTACAGCAATCCTTTGCTCCCATAAGATTTCAAAAGGCTCACCAACTACATTGCAAATACAATCTCCTCTGGTAAAGCAGATATTGAAATATCTCTAAAAAAAAGTCATAGTTATCAAATAAATAGATACTTACCTTTGTATTATAATACCTAGAATACCGAAGAATGTGTTTTCTAAATAAAGCAATCTACTAAAGTACCTAGTCAATTAAAATGCTAGAGGGTAACTCCAAAGAACTTGTTCTCAATTATATATTTTTATTTTTATACCTCTCCTGAGAAACTGGGGTGACAGAAGCAGTATGAATCTCACATTTACATTTCTAATGTGGAAAGAAAGGTTGCTAAAATTTTACTAAGAAAAAGTTTCATGCTTAGAAATGACTATTTTTTTTTTGTTGTATTTTTGAGATAAGATCATCACACATACGATGCTCAATAGTCCTTAAAGGGAATCAAATATTACAAAAATGAAAAATTAAAAGGAAAAATGTCAAAGAAAATGACTCAAAATCTTTCTCTAATTAATGAACATAATGTTACAAGTATCTGCTTTGGAAGGGTATAACACAGAACATCATCTTTCAACAAAGATTTGCTGAGTGCTCATCATGCTATGTGAACTTTTTCATACTGTTGTGCAAATCCTTCCAGATTCTGATTATATGGCATTTAGCAAGGGAGGCAGGAATATGGATAGGTGGGCATCTAATTTGATATATAAATTTAAAAATCATTTTAAAATAATTAAACCAGGTCAGTACATTTTTATATACAAAAGTAGAGTCACAGAAAAGACAACAAAGCAGCATTTTTAACGTGACTGTAAAAAGAAACACACGAAGTTGCAGCACCTCAGCAAAGAGTCAGATAGGCCTTGAATTGAATTGTTTTTCTACCTGGTACTAGCTGATAGCCCCCATACAATCACCAAGTTCTATCAATTCTACTTCCTAAATCTCCTTTCTCTCTATTCTTTTTTCTATCCGCAGTGCTATCCTAGTTCAGGCATCTCTTGCTTGGTCCATTAAGATGTCCCTTACTGGTCTCTCTGTCTTTCTGGTCCCATCTTCTCCAATCCTGCCTTCATACTGCTGCCAGAGTGACCTACCTAAAAGCACAAACCTTATCATGTGATTCCCCTACTTGAAATTCTTCAGATGCTCACCTATTGAATAGTAGAATTTTTCCAAACTGCGGCTTAAATTACAGAATCAATTTAAGTGAGTCCCAACCAGTATTCTTTAACAAAACAGAACAGAAATTATGTATGTCTCATAAATAATAAAAATGTTGTTTCATAAAACTTAGTTTTATGCACACATACATATGCTGGGTCATAATATAAGATGTATTTCTATTGTGGGCTGAGTTTTAAAAAAACCACTGACCTACATAATAAAATTTCAACTCCTTCGCAAGTCCCTTCACAGCCTGATTCCCTCACAGTGGTGAAGGGACAGGCTCTGGAGCCAGACTACTTGGCTTTACATACAAGGTATGCCACTCGCTGTGTGATCCTGGGCAAGTCATTTACCAGCTATGATACTGGGTAAATCACTTAACCAGACTGAGGTAACTCAGTTACACTATCTGTAAAATGAAGATAATAAAAGTACCTACTCATAGGATGGCACAAGAATTAAGTGAGATTATTTATGTAAAGTATTTGGCACATGGTGCACCTGATAACTATTAATTACTACTGGTATCATTACTACTGTCCAGCCTAATCTCTGGCTATTCTTTCCCATAGTCCAGTTGTAACAAACAAATGACTGTTTCTCAAAAATGTCTTACTTCCTCATACTGTCATGTCTGATCTTGGTACTGCCTGGAATGTGGACCAGATCTTTCCACTCCCCCACACGTTATATTTCTGCATATTTCAGCGTAAGCAAGCAGCTCCACCCCCATCCCCACCCCCACCCCGTGAAACCACTCCCACTCTCTGGTACTAGCTGATAGCCCAACTACATTGCAAATACAATCTAGGTAGGTTTAAGTGCTCCCACTGAACCATCGTAAGGAAGAAAATAAAAGGCACAGCCAGTTACAGTCTTGTTTGTCCATGTCTCCTGGTCAGATGACCACCTCGTAGGCATCTCTCTTACCCAGCACAGCATCTCACAAAGAATAAGAGTCTGACAGATATTTTCTGAATGACTCCAGGTTACTTAACCTTTCTAGGACTTGGTTTTTTCATGTGTGCAATGGGAGTAGTATTTTGCCTGAGGATTGTTGTGTAGTACACTGTACAATGACAAAGAAGCAATGCTTAATAATTGTCAGGTCTACTAGGTGGGAACTTTTAGAATCCTAAACTAAATAACAAAGATCCCTAAGAAGCATACCTTATACCAAGCTAACACCTAGAGGGAAAGGTGGAGAAACAGATTTCTGAAAAGTAGTCAGGGGGAAGGATGGTGATACCTTTTAGAAAAAAAACATGGCTGAAGGAGCAGATGAAAAGGAAGGAGGACCCACACAAACACCTAGCATGGTACAGCTTTAATTCTAGCCAGATCGAGGATTATGTCTCAGCTCCAAAACATCTGTTTTGTCCATCTTTGCATCCCTAGCATTTAAGAAGTGAGCCCATCTCATTCTCAATTTCCTCATCTATAAAACTGGGATAATAATACCTCTCATAGGATTATAGTGAGAATTAAACAAGGTAACACATGCCCTCAGACCTTAAATGCTTTCTTCTGTATCTACTCAGTCTATACAGGTCAGGCAGTTCAAGCTAACCTACATGCTTTCCTGTTATTTGACAAATTGTCAGTCACATTAACTTTCTCTAAACTAAAGTTTAAAGCAAAACAAACATTAATACTCTTAAACATCCTGTAATCCGACTTACTACAGATAAATAAGAAGTCCAAAAGAAAATTATCTTAGGAGGCAAAAAAGAAGTTTAAAGGATCATGTAACCTACAAGCAGTGCAGTTTTAAGACTGTATGTTTAAGAGTGACCTCTGGACAGCCTCATACACCTAAATAGGGTCTTCAAGAATTTTCTGGTGACTATTATAACTGCTCCCCAAGCAATAAAGGAGACAATAAATAGTAAGAAAAAAAATATGTAAAAACTGAAAACTTCAGTAACAAAGCATAAAAGATAAACAACCCACTCTTCTGGATTAATAAATACTATGAAAGCCCTTAAAGAACTTTAGGAAAGGCTCTTATTTTTAAAAGAACTGCCAAAATTCAATGTCATAGTATTCAATTATTCCAGAACGGCTTTAGAAAAAGTTCAGTTTTGACATGCTATTAGACCCAGTTGGTGATGTAATTTACCCAGTTCTACTTTTATCAATAGAAATGATTCAAACCTATATACAGTATATGGGTCAATAACTCACTAAACTTATTAAAATTACTTTGCTTAGAGTCAACTTTAATTTTTACACAGGCTATCTCACTGCAAGAATTTAACAAAGTACAGTGAAATAAATGGATTATTTGTTGTATTCAACCTGCAGAGGACAAGTTTTTAACAGGTGTCATCAAGCCCTATCTAAATCAAGGAGTAATTATTCAAGACTGAGTTTGAGTTTAGGTTTGAGTTGGAAGAATTTGACCCCGATTCTCTTTTTTTAAAAATCAGTCTCAGCTTAATCATTTTAAAAATGTAACACAGAATTGTGTGATTTTGTAAAACAAAAAAAGAACTGAATGGGAAAACCAGCAGACGTGTGAGACATTTTCAGCTCCGTGGTAACTTGCTAGGCTACTAAGGAAAAAGCCATTTTACCGCTCTTGCACTCCTGTTTCCTTAACCTAAGGTCTTTCTGAGCTCTAAATATTAGGATTCTTTTAAATACATATCCTCCATTGTAACATCTTAGTTTTCCTAAAAATATTTTGTTCCAGTAATTCTAATATATCCTTGAGCCATGGTAAAATATTAATCAAATAAAAGAATGTAGGATTCTCAAATATTGAGCGGCAATCTCGAAATCTTAAAAGGTAATCTTGCCCTTAATCACAGAAACACAGTAATTTTAAAGAAAACCCACAGGGGCACAAAACTAGAATATAAAAAGAAATAAAAGCAACATCTCAGCAGTTATTCAGATAATGTGCTGTTACTGAAGAAGACCATGACCACTCCTTGATTTCAATTTCACACATGAGGCAGCCCCAAAACCAAAAATAATTCACATCTATTTTTGATGCTGCACTGTCTAGATTTCCTCTTGGAGTAGAGTTCCATAAAGCATATAGAGCCCCTTGAGATTTAGAAAAGTTCAAATAATCAAAATTTGTCGAATAAATCCATATTTACTCATTCAAATATTTTGTGAGTTCAAATAAGCAAGATTTTGAGATAAAACGATGTTTGCTTCTTTAAAAACTAATCTGCTCTAAACATTTATACAGAACCGTCAAACTCTTAATATTATAGTACAGGGGCCCCAACCCCTGGACCAGTACCAGTTCATGGCCTGTGAGGAACCAGGCAGCACACCAGGTGATTGGCGGGCGAGCCAGTGAAGCTTCTTCTGTATTTGCAGCCGCTCCCCAGAACTATCATCACTGCCTCAGCTCCACCTCAGATCATCACACATTAGATTCTCATAGGTGCACCAGTCCCTGGTGCAAAAAAGGTTGGGGACCACCATTATAGGAAACTAAATGACAAATCTAGAATCTGATTCAAACATATATTCCTAATAACTTGGGTATTTATCATACTTTTGCTGGCTTTGGACAGAAAGCTAGTACCACTATAGACCCAATGCAATGGTTTGTCTCTATCATAAATTCTCTCCATCATAAAGAAGCATAATATACAATCAAAGACAAAACTGGCAATACCAAACTTAAAGCAATTACCCAAGTTTTGCTACCTAAGCAACAGGCCATTAAACAAGTCAAACCAGGGGAGGGGAAAGCGTACACCTTTTCATTGGTTAGTGGACAAAAGGGTGTATATTCAATTAATGCTTGTCTGAGTGTCACCTATACCCAGCACTGTGCTGGAGTTGATGAGAGACAGAAAGGTAGTAAATATACAATCTTTGCCTCATCTTTTCAGTAAGATAAGGTACCATAAATGAAACATTTAGAGAACAAGACAAGTCAGTGTCAATCTGTGAACCGAAAATAATAAATTCTATCAATTCTGAGAGAACAAAATAGAATAGAAAGGGATTAAGAACCAGGAACCACACCAATTAAGATTCAGAATAAGACTTCTTGAATCCACCTCCATTTAAAAGAATTTTAATCCCAATTGTCATTAACCACATATGTAACCTAAGTCACTTCCCTCATTTCCAATTAGGTCAGTTTCCTCTTCTGCAAAGTGAGGATGAGATTCAAAGAGGAGTTGTAGGTCACAGTCTCTAATCTGAAATGTACCTCAGAGGTTAGAGGAATGAGTAAGACTGAAATTCAGCTACAAGTACTGCATAAACATTTAGTATGGATATATGGGACACTGCCTTGTAGAGTAATTGTGCTAAGGGTGGATCTGGCCTAGTAAGATTGGGCCAGACCATGAGGAACCTGATTAAAGAATTGTGACTTGCCTCTGTGTCAGGCAATGTAACCCCTGTTAAAACTGAAATATCTTTGATAAAGAACTACAATGTGTAAAGTTGAAAGGGACGACCACAAACTATAACAGAACAATGACAGACTTAAGAAAACTTGACATTTAGTAATTCAGGATAGCTGTTGACCATCTAGGAAATGCCAACAATCAGGCTGTCATAATCAGCCTGATTTAGCAAAAGAATTACACAGTTTGATTAAGCAAAAGAATTGCACGGTTCACAATGAAAGGCAGTTCCCTCCTTAAAGAATCATCCTTGAAAATAGAAGCCACCTTCACCAACCACACGGAAAGGCATATAATACACATTTTATATCAGTCTTAGTTACAGTCACAAATTAGGGAGCAATAACAGGTTCTTCACAAAGGAAAGGAAAAATTCCAGTAGATGGTGCTAAAAATATTGACTAAGCCCCTGTACCTATACTATTTACTCAATTGAATAATGTTTTAATGGAAGGGGGTATGTTTTGTAACTTCACAACCACATTTACCAATTAGTTGAACTGTATTGCTTTGGACTCATTCTTCACACAGAATAGATGAATTTCAAAACACATGCCACTCAAGCAAAAAGTTAACCAGTACTGTAACTGGTAATGCCCCTGGCTCTAATTTACAATACTTACTACAGCAGAGTAAAAGTGGCACAAGCTGGACTTGTGATCTAGTTCAATGCAGAGTGCCATCTGCTGCACATACACAGGATGTCTCCTATGCATGATTCCACCTGAATGTCTCTCAGGGACCTTTATAAGAGCAAGTTGTTTGTGCCCATATTTGCCTAACACATGTGTCTTAAATCAATATCTTCTGTAGAAGAATTCCCATTCATGGGGTTTTGAAATAACAATACTTTCCTAAGAAACAGTAGTTAATTTATAAAGGAGGAGAGATGTAAAGGAGCAACTGCACTTTATAATCAGAACACAATAAGGGGGTTAAAATATCTGGAGTGCATTGGAGTCCTAAAACTCCATATTAGATGTATAATCCTGATCAAGTCTCTCCCATTCTAGGCCTCAATTTAAACGAATCTCTAAGAGTTACCTCTCAAATTGAGTCTTGTGAGGAAACAGTAACAGATGGAGACAGGTGTATACATGATGGCTTCAGAACAATCGCCAAAAAAGAGAGAAAAACCTTTTTACATATTTTAAATAATCGGGTACAACTTTTTTTCAAAATCCTACAACTCTAAGTCCACTTACAAGTCACCAGTCCCATAACACTTCTGCCCTTCAGAAATAACACTGTACTTTAATGGTGCTTTCAGTTACAAATTCAGCGCATCACTTTACGCACCCCGGAATCGCACAGAAGAACATTTTCAAGAAGTTACCCACACAAGGAAGATCAAAATCCTACAACTCTAAGTCCACTTACAAGTCACCAGTCCCATAACACTTCTGCCCTTCAGAAATAACACTGTACTTTAATGGTGCTTTCAGTTACAAATTCAGCGCATCACTTTACGCACCCCGGAATAGCACAGAAGAACATTTTCAAGAAGTTACCCACACAAGGAAGAAACAGCCTGACAGATTCGCATAGTGGAAAATATACAAGGCACTAATTTTAAAATGCTAAATGAATACCACACCCAAATAGTTTTAAAAACAAATTGTGCAAAGTCAGAAGATGAATTATCAAAATAGAGAGATAAAGACAACTTGTGAAGCCTTTAAGTTGTTTGAGAAAGAGGGAGGGGAATACAATGATTTTAGGGTGGCCTTATGTTTTTAAGAGAACAAAACACATAACTGGAGGCTATGAAACATGCAAATCTAAACTGAACTGTGGAAAAGCTCGGCTCTCACCCAAAAGCTTCAGCAAAGCAATATGTCAGTATGCCAAATATGAAGTATGCCAAATTTTCTCACAAGAATAGGATAGAGTCCATACTTAGGGCTAATAATGACAATACCATCTTGCATTGAGTGCATTAGTTCTTTCCATAGCTCTTTCAGACACTTAATTTTTTGCTTTCATGGGGTCTTTGGGGTATCCTCTTTGAAAACCTCCAGTTCAGCTTCCTCTCAAGAGCTATGTAATCAGAACAATACAGGTGTATGTATTTGTTGAGGGCCGGAGGTACCACTTACTTTTATCAGGCTGTCGGCAGTAATGCTCTCATTACCACACTATACAACTTAGCCCTAGGAAATAAAATCTACACTCTCTCAGAGTTGGCCAGAGACCAACATATATGGTTCTAGAAGTCCAAAGGAAGAATAGGACCTGCTGACTTGTTTGGTCAAGAACTTCATGGCAAGTTGACCTCTTACAACTGAAAAAAAATCACAGTCTCTCTCACACACACACATCCCAAGTCTGTTCAAATAGAAGCTCCAGTTCATTGTCAGCCAATGAAATAAAGCAATAGCTGGTTAAGACAACTACCAAATCCCTGCCTCTGTGTACAACTTGTCATATTCGCTTACCCTCTGCCTGCTGCCCACCCTTCCTTCTTCAGGCACGCGTGAACAAGCTTATGAATCAGCCCTCCAAAAGGACCACCGAGGACCTTTAAGGACCGGAGTGGATGGAGCTCGCCTCCTGAAGCAATGCAGCATCCATCCAAGGGAGCTGTTCCCCGTGCCTACACACGCAAGAAGTCACAGAGGGGGATAAAGTTTGATTTTCCTTCTTGCCCATTCCCAAACGGCCAAAAGAGGACAAGAGAGCGACCCCGCTAGGGTCCTGGGTTGCTCTCCGGGGACAGTTCCCAGAAGCATGGCACTGCCACTCTCCTGACACATACACAAGGCAGCCGCGGCAACTCAGGACACCCAAACCCGCCCAGAGGAGGAGGTAAAGGGGACAAGTTGCACGGGGCTCAGTTTGGGAACTAAGGGGCAGAGCTGTAAAGATAGAAGGAGGGAGGGACCGAGATCGGGGGCGGGTCAGTGAGAGGTTCAAGTCCCGTGCCTTCCCCGCCCTGGTGTCCCCAGTCCTGCGGGAACATCCCGCCGTCGCCCCTCCTCCTCCTCCTTCTCCTCCTCTCGGCTTCCTCCGCTCTCCCTCCCTTCCTGGTCGCCGCCGCAGGCGCCTGAAGGGCACGGCGGCTCCTCGGTGCCCGGCAACCTCGGGAGCGGCCGCGAGTTCAGGTAACTCGCCCGCTGCCCCGGCGGCCTGCCTGCCGGAGGCTCCCACACGCCAGCGCCGCCCCGCCCTCCCCGGAGCCGCCGGGCGCGCTCACTCACCGTCCGGTGGTGCTGCTGCTGCCGGTGGCGGCTGACGCTCAGCCCGGGGAAGCAGCCAGCAGTCAGCGCTCCGCAGCCGCCGGCGCCCCCGCCGCCGCCCCGGGAGGAAAGGAGCAGCAGGAGCGATCTACCTGCGGCGGCCGCCATCTCTCAACTGGAAACGGCGCCGACCCAGGCAGCGCAGCGGACGGCCGGGGCGGAGCTAAGACCCGCCACTCACCGGCGCCAAGCCAACTGCAGCCCTTGACTGAATTGATGAGGCGGGGCTTCCTGCAAGGTCCAATCCACAGGCGGGAGAACCACACTTGAGGCTGCCTGTCACTTCCAGAGTTATCTATTGTGGGACATAGTCAATTACGGGCAAATTCTAGGGAGCTGGTAATTGGCATCCGAGCCCCTCAGAATAGCAGCAATAGATATGGCACATTCGATTAGGCTAATCTGCACCAAGGAAACAGATTATTTGTGCAAAGCTTTGTACTTCGTGAGTGTTCTAAGTTGGCAAAATAGGTACCAAATTAATAATCATTAACTAGGTATGCTTGGAATTCTCAACGACACGCCCAGAATTATCATTCGTAACTGGTGGCATTTGGATATGCTGAAATGAAAACCCTATATCGTGGGGTGATCAATGACTGTGATAAGTAACATAGTATAGGAGGGGTAGAATGATTATGATTTGGAAGTCCCAGAATGAGTACATGCCATCAGAGTGAATTAAATACCCATACACATTTCAAATACTCAATTCATTTTTACAGCACCTTTATACTGATATTCTTACACTCTCCAGAAGCAACACTATTTTCTTACCACCTTTGACCTTGTGTGCACTTATTAAACTATAGAAACAGAACATATTAGTAATGTAATAAAAATCATGTAAAGGTTATTTTGATGACTTTTTATAATATAGCTAAACTAGGCATTAGAATAAACTTTGGAATAAGTCTTGATCCTTTTCTCTTGAAAAATACTTCTTTTCACAAGAAACGAGCTCATATTGAGAGCTTATTAAAGACTGAAAAAAAGAAGTTTTGGAGTTCCTGAATTTCCTCAGAAGAAGATTTCCTTGTTGTCTATTATTATGAGTTAGTTAATTCTCACACCTCCTTTTAAAATCCGGGTTGAAACAATTTGGTAAGCAAATAAAAGTATTATTCTGAATTTTGGAAAACATTCTTGTAGCCTTAGGTGATAAACAAAAATGCACAAGGACAATTTTATTGTATCATTTTTTCTAATAACATTCTTTAAAGTTGACTGAGATTACTCTAGAGATACTAAATTAATCAGCAAAGTAATCAGAAAAAAAAACTTAAAAACATCATAACTTTTGAAAGTAAAAAGTTGAAGAAAACTTAAATATCTTCCAGTAGGGAATTGGTTAAAATAGAGAATAACTTCATATTCAGAGCTGGCCAAGAATAGCTAAATAATGAAGTGGAGGTTTTGATTTGTTTAATCCTTCCACCCCACCCCAGAACAGTAGGATGACTGGCTTCTCTAGGAGTGACTATCATGCCACTAATCCAAAAAGCATTTATTACCCAACAGTGGAACCTGAGAGCTCAGGAATGAGGTGAGCCCCCGATTCAACAGCTGCACACACTAATCCCCCTACTTGGAAATCTATGACTTTCCTGGGACAACTTAACTTACAGTCAGTCTCCACCCATCTATATTTATCCCATCTGTATTTTATATATTAACCCATGCAATGCCATTTCCCCTTCTCATTCCTTCAAACCTTCTTACTAGGATTACCATGGATTTTAGTTTTGATTTTATTTTCTCTGCCTTCACCAAATCTGACTATGAATCAGAATTGTGCCCTCCATCTCCATCTCACACTTTGAGAAATTCTACTGGAATTGCCTTTCTTCTACTTTCCCAAGTACAAAAATTAGATGTGTATTCTGCAGTACTGAGATTTAGTTCTGTGCATTTGCAAAAGAATCACGATAGAGTTTTTTTTAAGTGCATAGCCCTGAAACTGCAGGGATTACCAAAACTTTCTTCTTATCTGTTTACTAAAATGTGTCATCTTTTATCTACCAAGATAAAACCACTGATAAACCACAGGTAGGCTGTGTAATTCAAGGATCTATTGACGAAACTGAGTTCTAATAATCCAGGGCTAGAAATTAATCTAAACAAATGTCAATTATCTCTTCAAGAAAAGATCTTGTCCATAGCTACAAAGGACATATCTCATGTCAGCTGATTGGCCAGGCCCCAGAAGGAGAGTATAGGTAGCTCAACAGAAAGTTATCCTCATAACTGAAAAAATTTTATATGAAGGGAAATTATATATGAAGGGAAAGGGAATTAATAATCATTGGCTACCTGCTATGTCAGACATTGCTGATCTCTCTAGAGATATTAAATTTATAAGTGATGGCAAAGTAATCAGAAAAAACATCATAACTTTTGAAAGTGAAAAGTTGAAGAAAACAAATGTTTTCCAATTGGGAACTAGTTAAATTAGAGAATAACTTTATAACAGACCGTTATGCAACCATTAAAAAATGAATTGTCAAATACTGCAATAACTATATATGGTATCAGATGAGTTATTGAGACTTATTGAGAAGATCACATCACAAGTTATACGAATGTATAATCATTATGTTACAATCCTGAAATTAATATTATATTGTATGTCAACTGTAATTAAAAATTAAAAATAAAATAAAAAGAATTATCTCATCTATACTTTTTTAAAAGTAATAATATAGTATACATGATTCTTTTAAAAGTTTTTCATACACACATATAATTTAGACAGATAGTGATTTCTGGAAGAATACACAAGAAAATATGTTAACTCTGGAGAGTTTTAAGAAATAGCTACCCTTTTGACTGGTTTAACTTTTTCCCACCTGTATGTTATTTTTATAATTGTAAAAACATGATCACTGAAACCTACATGGCTCCAGAATTGTTTTCTGTGCCAATCTTTAAAACAGGTTGATCTTTTTTTTTTTTTTTCCAGCTAAAACTAATCAGAACAGATTTCCTGGAGCATGACATCCTAACTAGGTTCCCTTTTAAAATATACACTGAAGTCAGCTCCCAAGTATGACCTAACGGCTGCAGAATTGTTTTCTGTGCCAATCTTTAAAACAGGTTCTTTTTTTTTTTTTTTCCAGCTAAAACTAATCAGAACAGATTTCCTGGAGCATGACATCCTAACTAGGTTCCCTTTTAAAATATACACTGAAGTCAGCTCCCAAGTATGACCTAACTCAATAGAGTATTTGCCTAAGCATTCCAGAATAACCAGGGTAGGTGATGCACACAATTCACTGACATGAGCAAGGAAACATGAAAAGGATCTACTTAGAGGTCTGTGTTTCATGGTTCACTGATAATGTGAATTATTATCCAAATGAGATCAGCAATTCTTAAAGATCAGAAAAAAATATTTGAAGACTTCAAATATTTATCATGAACCATGGCCTACATCTGCTCTCTAGCGATTTGGCTTCACTATTTTTCCAGATGTCATTATTCTGTTTCTCTACACCTACCATCTACAGTCATCTCCCCAAAACTACCACTCGCTTTCCCATGATTTCCTAGTTTTTATGATCATTTAAGTCCTTTATCTGTCAGCTTCTACATAGCAAATATTTTTAGTAAATGTAGTGGCGAAGGGCTCAACTACTCTTAAACCTCATCACACATCTTTTCCTATCTATATCTGAAGCTAGTCTCGCTTCCTTGCGTACACACACACACATACACACACACACACAATTATTTTCCTTCCCCATTTTAGTTTCTCGCCTTTTCTTCTCCCAATGCTCCCATACTCCTTACTCTAATACAGGCTGCAACCTCACACTGGATTATTTATATACTTGACACACGTAATTTACTAGATATATTTACATACTCCCTTCAAATTTTCGTGTGGCAGTAATCTCATTCCCTGGCCTTCAAAGGATGACTGACTCTATGTTCATTTTATAACTCAGTGACCCTGCCATTTAACATTCGTTTAGGTCAGGAACATACAATCTGCAAGTTTTGTTTTGTTTTGTTTTGCTTTTTTCTGTCAAGAGCACAACATCAAGAAAACACTGAGTTGAGAAGAGCAGGACTTGTTCAAATAGCACTGTCTTTGTTCACATTGCTCAGAATCTGAGAGACTGGCAGCAACCTTTAACGCTCTACT
The DNA here is from genome assembly GCF_000325575.1 of Pteropus alecto. NCBI lineage: Eukaryota > Metazoa > Chordata > Mammalia > Chiroptera > Pteropodidae > Pteropus > Pteropus alecto. The sequence continues at coordinate 11,671,265 of NW_006438113.1, forward strand.
TTTTGTGTTGGATTTGCTTGCCTCGTATGGCCTTTGCTATTTACTAGATCTCTGGAGTCAGGAAGTCTTTTGTCTCTATCTAAGGTGATTCAGAGAGGCAGGACACTAATTTTGCATTCAAACCGCACCTCCTAAATGCATAGGAATTCAGTACATATTCTTACGGAAACCAACATCATTCATTCCAGAGTATTCAAAAGTGCCAAAAAATCCTAAGAACTTTATCTGACAAGGCTGAATTATAACAAAATGCCAAACCAGTAAAGTGCTGTCCTCTCTGCTCTCTCAGCACTCTCCAGATATTTATTACTCATACCCTAAACATACCCTGACCTTCCAACCTTCAACTCTTTGCTCCTACTGTCCCTGTTCTGCTCTTTTGAAGACCAGCTTGGCCTCCTCTGAGACTGAATGTCCATGTAAAATTAAACTCTCATAATCTTTTATTTGACTTTCTATCATAGTACTTTTGGTATTTGATGTGTGCTGAGCTGACAATGAGGTCTGCCGTAACTCTTTATCATACCTATTCGGTTAGGCTAATATGGCTGGCCACAGTCCCCTTCTTTCACCTTCTATGTGTATTTTCTAGCAAAATTATTTATGTTACTATCTTTCTCCTACAGAGATCTTCCAGGTTAGAGTTGCAGATCTTGCAAATTAATTTAAGCTAACTCTTTAGATGATGACAAGTACTTCTTGGATTGCCTCTTTTATACAACATTTACATTTATAGGAGCCTCCAACACTGATAGCCAAAATAATTTCACAAAATATAGCAGGTCTAAAAAAATTATTTTTAGAGTGAGACATTCCATTAATTGTCTTCAAAAATTCATCAAATACCTAGCCATTTTAGCCTGCTTACTTCAAGGTCAGATACATCTTTATATTATGCTGGACATTGCCCAAATTTCAACTCCTCTGAAACTGATTTAGTTCAAATGCTATATTTTTTCTCCATTTTGATATGATGTATACAATCTTCATCAGTACTTATTTATACATGAACACATAAAGAATCTGGACTATGGGTTGCACTTGGTGGGAGGTGGAGGGTGGAGGAAACTGTGGGTGTGTGATGTAGTGGCAACAGGTGTGAATGTTTCTTTTTAAATTTAGCCATTGCATTTGTCACGTTGGTCACGTTGTCTCTCAGCCATCACTTATAGCAACCACTGCTGATTTGGAAAGGATCAAGGAAAGGATGACAGAAAGGGTCACACTTAGTAAAAGGCAAAGAGAAACAGTTTTGTTTTCTCTTCTTTAACAAAAACTAGCCTAAAGAATACAAAGCAGCACGAGACTTGAAGTATAAGGACAGCTTATAAGAGTGAAAAGGAAAAAGACATTTTTCAAAGAGAGAATAATCATTAACAAATCATTTTAATTAGACACTTTAAAACCATTCCAGCTGTCAAAACTTGGAAGAAAAATTACCTAAAATTTGACTCAGAAAATACTTAATATTAATTGAGAGTTGGGATAAGAATAGGGGATAAGACTTGGATGAGTATAATTTATTTATTATTCATTCAATCAGTCAGTCAGTCAAGAAAAAATGTATTGAATACCTATTATGTACCAGGCAATATACACTAAGAGAAATTTTTCCAAAATTCACATTTTCTACATAATATATATTTTTCTAGAATGCTCATTTAACCATCCTAACCTTAAAATTGGATCAATTCTTCCCATAGATTTGCAGTCCAACATTTATATATCACTCAAAAGAATTACTGAAAGATCTCTTGAGTTACCTTGGAGCATCAATATAATATAAATTTAAAACATACTACTAACGTAATAATCACTCTGCCCAACAAAATTACTAAGAAGACATATGAAAAAAATTGTAGCTTTTGTTGTCAATGCATAGTAGGGTACAATTCTATTTAAATAGTTTCAAACTATTTCGTTGCCTAGAGTATAAACAAAATTTCAGTCTCAGAGATTTGTAAGAAGACACTGAATTCCTTTCTACGTGCCTTACTTTGCTAAGCTGTATATATTAGATTGAAAGAGGGCCTTTTAGCTTATACAGCATGAGAGAGAATAACTCATTTAACAGACTTGTTAAAATTTAAGCAAGATTTATAGCATTCACAGATGCTACTACTTTAAGACTCTGAAGCAATTAGACTTATTATCTATTCAATCAAAACATGATTATTATCAAGAAGAAGAAATTTTCACATAATACCACCAGACTATAAACCAGGATAGCATGTGAAAGGGTCCTAACTCAAAATCTTGAGTTAATTTGCAAAAACTGTTATTATTGGTTACCATGATGTAGAATTCACTTAAGAAGATTTGAGTGAAATTATATAAAGATTTGATGGTTCTTCTAAAATCGACCTTGGCTGCTTTCCTATCAATTTTGTGTTTTGGAAGGTAAAAAATATAAACATAGACAAATAAATTCCTGTTTGCCAGCATGGGTTCTTATCTAAGAAATAATCCTGGGAAATGAATGAATCCTGTTAACTCAAATTTTACATATAGGTTAATAGTAAGCAGGCCAATTTTGAAAAGTAAAACCCTAGTGAGTCATTTCTGGAATTCATCCTTTAAGATGGTAATTCTTAATCTTTGCATGTTGGCAGGTAAAATTTTAACACATGCTCATCACAAACAATAGTTCACCGAAAGCGTCTGAATAAATAAGACGAACTTCGATTTATACAAAACTCCAAGTGCGTTAATTGTAATAACTAAATTGTACCCAGATATCTCCTTATGTTAAAAGATATGAAATATTTCTTAAATATAATAGAAGAGCTCCTTCTGTAACTGCAGTAATCACTATCCCTGAGTTTCAAGAAATTCATTCATTATTTCAGTAAATAATGCAATTGTTATTTGAGTTACCACAGCTAACAAAATAAAACCTTTGGCCTCACAGAGCTTACCATATAATGATGAGAGATAAGGGAAACAAGAAAGTACTGTAGGAGGGTATCTAATCCAATTTTGAGGATATGAAAGTATCTCAGGGAAAGTAATATTTGTTGAGACCTGAAAGATTAGTAGGAGTAAATCCCAGAGGGAGGGTAGTGAGATATGATACCAGAGAGGCAGCAGGAGCAGGTTATATAAGATCTTATAAACTGTATTAAGGAATTTGGATTTTACACGAAGAGCAAAAGTACGTCTTCAAGGATTTTAGAAATGGGAGAGATTAGAGAACAGATTGGAGACTAGATAGACTGAATACAGGGAAGCAGATTAGGAGATCTAGGCAAGAAACACCAATGGTATGGTAGCGGTATGGAGTTGTTGGGAGAAGATGAGTTCAGTTTTGAAAATGTCGTATGTCAGGTGCCAAGACATCCAAGCAACAATATTCTTCAGACAAGTGGTTGTTTGAGTCTGAGACTCATGAAGGACATTTGGGCTATATAAATAGATATGGGTGTCATCCATATATAGATAGTTGGTAATTAAAGCCATAGGAATGGATGATAACACTCAGGATGGGTATGTAGAAGAAATGAACATCTAAGAAGTTAGTTTCCATTTAATGTGCTTCCATAACATGTGCTTAAGAAATATTCGATTTGAGTAAATGAATGAATAAAAACACGAGTTTTAATAAAATCTAGAAAACATTTTTAACATTTGCACAAGACTTTTTCAAGTAACTGATATTCATGGGCCTTAGATAATCAGTGGGCATGATTTGTTTGTTTTTCAAAAATGTCCTGGTTTCTTGAAGAATTTTTTTTTTATCTACTACAAGATTCTTATTTTATTACAATGACCATATTTGTAAAGTTTCCCAGTTGAGTTATAATACCTCAGAAAGAATACGTATATACTTGGCATAGTTCCTTGTGCATAATTAATGCTTAATAAACATGTGTTCTAAGAGATTTGTAAAATGAATGGATAAATGCATGAAGAAAATAGGTATTCTAATTTTCTCACAGTAGAGTATAAACTCCACTGCTCTTATGTTTGCTGAGGTACTACAATAAGAACAACATGGTAATTCAGTCCCTAGGGCCATTTAGTCAAAGGAAGCACATTTGAACTAGTAAGGCTGCCTGGGCATATATTAACACAGAGCTAGGGTGACATATCCAATAAGGATATGTCCAAAATACACAGTTTCATAAATCAATAAGAAAAAGGCAGTAACCCAATAGAAAAATAGGCAAAAGACTTAAGCAGATAATTCACAAAAGAAGAGGTCAAAATAACCAGTAAACAAATAGAGAGATACTTGACTTCATTCCTCATGAAGAAAATGTAAATTAAAAACCACAATGTAATGAAAGTTCCTTAAGCTTACCAGAATAGTCAAAATTAAAAAAAAAAGATGAAAAATGCCAAGTTTTGGCGAGGATCTGGAGCAATCTCAACCCTCATATGCTTCTGGTGGGAATACAAATTGGTACAACCATGTATCAGTCACAGTACAGTCAGGAGATAGAAACCACACGGATTATTTGAACAGAGACAATTTAATATAAAGAATTATTAATAAGGGCCTTGTCTCTAAGTTTTAAAAATTCTAATCATTTTCCTTTGTTTTCTCTGCCCTAGAGATTGTAGCTGTTTCCCACAGTTGCTACTTCATGATTCATTCAAGTTTTCTTTCTACACGTGCAGTTACTAAATTAACATCTTTATACCTAGCTAATAATTAAATTATCTCTATTCAAATAACTGGTATGATTTTTGTCTCCTGACTGATACAGAATTGGTACCAGAGTGATCCAGGAAACAGACCCTGAAATATGGGATGTAATGATTGTTGTTAGTAATATATGAAATGCAGTATATTCACATTTAATCAAATTATCACCTATGGGTGAATATGATTAATTGACTACTGAAACAAATGTCTTGGGGGTCCAAGTGGCTGCTATACTTTACCAATAAGGCAATAATAATGGTTTCTAGAACACTTCTGTGGCCTTCTGGGACCCAGATATCTAAAGAGGTAGGTTCTCCTCTTACTGAGAGTGGAAGTACAGCCGCAAGAGTTTTAAGATTAAAATTATACAGCTCTTATCCTGGTAGTCAGCAATGATCCTCCCACGTACTAGGGGAGTAGCTCAGACTTGGAGGTCCTTCTGTGAAACTACTCTGTGCACATTGGAGGGATAATTGAGTTACTAAATTCAAAACTAGCCAAATTTCTAAAGCAAATATTTCCATTATAAACATAAAAAGATAGAGATTGAAATATGGAAATAGAAAGCACCTTGGAAATAATCTAGTTCTATTCTCTGGAGAAAATAACTTCAAGGACACCCAGAGAGGTGACTGACTTAGTCAATTAAGAATTAATTTAGTAGCAGAGCTAGGATGAATAATACCATCACCAAGTACTGAAGACTTACTAGGTATCAGGCAGTGTGCCAAGTGCTTTTATATGTGTTAGTTCATTTAATGCCCTCACTAACTTTGTGATGTGGATATTAACAGCCATTTTTACAGATGACGAAATTGAGGTTAATTAATTTGTCCTAATTCAGTATCCAAACCCAGAAATGAAGGATTCCATTCCCTACTCTCGTAACCGCTCATGTAATCTGCATCTCTAGAAGCCAACACTCTTGATAGGCAGTTCGATATAATACTCTTTAAGCTACAATTCAGTATTTTAAAAATTGCTTTTTCCATCCCCAAGCGATTCAGTTTGCAGTGGGTAAAAAGCAACACAAAGCTAGACCTGAAAAAGACTTGACAGTTTCTCTAATTCAGTCTCTCGGTCCACAGTGATGTCATTGAGGTCTAAGCATGTAACTAATTTACCTTCTCAAGCCACAAAACTATTTAGTGGTGGAGGCAGAACTATAATCCAAGCTTTCTAACACTCGAGGCAGTTCTCTTTTCTCTATAATATCATAAAATCTGCCCCTCCCTACTTCTATTCTTTCAAAGGTGAGTATTGGTATAGGGTCCAAAGGTTTTGTTGACTCTTTAAAAATGGGAAGGCTGATGTGGGACATGCAGGATTATTCATTAAATGTACACAGCTTCTACTTCCTGGCCCGCATTCAATGCCGCTTCCAGTTTTATACATTAAAGTGGGCAGCTACTGCGTACTATGTGAAAAGTCCTCTCTGTTTTCAAACTGCTTCTCTACATTACCTTTGCCTTGATACCTCAAACCCTCACATTGTTTGCTCCTTTGTGTTGAAACACTTGAAATTTTTGTTAAAATGTGGAAAATATAACTAAAGGAAAGTTTTATCCATTGTTTAGCTGGAATTTGTTTATACAATTAGCACTCCTCTCTTAGAACAGTCCTGAAGGTGTGGAACCCTGGAGAGTAGGATGTTCATGACAGGACAAAATGGTGTAGGATGACTTGAGAGATGTGAGGTACATCACCGTGGGAACTGCCATGACAGGTTGTGGCCATATGAAGTCGGAGTACCTAGGGAAAGTGGAAAGAAACTGAAAGTCAAGAAATAGTACAGAAACGAGGTGGAGAATGAAGCACCTTTGTACATATTTTTTTAAAAAAGGCTTCTTCTGCATATCTTGGAGAAGGGAACACGGACTAGATTTCTAACCTCACTGGCCTTTTGTATACTGGACAAGCATTTGTGACACACTCATGTAAATCACATCCATCATAACGTTGCTGAGGGGCTGCCCTTTCCACCATGCCTGCGGTTGCTAGCTAATCTTTTCCCAGGATAGCCACAGGAAAAGAGAACTAACATGGCCCGCAGCCCTCGGTAGGTTTACTGAGCCCCTACCCACTGTCTTCACAAAAAAAACTTGCAGAATTAGATATCATTTTTCCAACTTTACAGATGAAAAAAATAATGTCCCAAAGAGTTTAAGTAACTTCCCTAAGGCACATAACTAAGAAATTATTCAAACTAAGTATTGTACTATGTGCAGAGCTGAATCAAATTGAGGTCTGTCTGACTCATGCTTATCTTTGTCTCACTACACCACACCCCTTCACAGAAAATTGCTTCCTAGAGTTTCTGTAGTTGTACATTTCAGTTAGACCAACTTTACTATACTGCGTTGACCTTCAACAGTCTAATTTATCACAGGTAAGAAAACAGATTTTTTATTTGTAAGTAGACCATCTGACAGGTAGCATATGGAAGCAGACCCTTTGACAAGGTCAAAAGAAGGTTAATTAAATCTAGATTTAAAAGTATTTTTTAATCTGAAAGAAAGAAACACTGTTAGTGATAACGTTGACTACTAGCTATTAGCAAGGTGTTGTGTTGTGTGCTGTATCAACATTACATTATAACATCTTGTTTATGCTCATAATATCTGTAGGAGGAAGATACTATACTTGTCCCCACTTTTCAGATGAGAAAAATGTGACATTGAGAAGTAACTTACTAAAGATCTCCTGGCTGGTAAGTAGTGGGGCCAAGATATGAATCCAGGATATCTGACACCAAAGTCCACACACATAGCTTACTCCTTCATGCCACTTCCCGTGGTATGGAACAGTTCAGGATATGATAAAAATCTCAGAGTAAATCTTTAGGAATTTATTAGCTCAAAAGTAATCACTATGAGCCCATAGAGTAGCATCATGATAAAAATAGACGTGTGCTAACTATAATTGAGGAAAAAAACTCATTGAATTATACAATCCAAATATGAGCAAGTAATTGTCTATTATATTTCAATAAAGCTGGAAAAAAATTTAAAAATAAAAAATGAAATAAAGATTAAAAATAGAAATAAAAAGGAGATTTTGTGTTTTTAAACAATTTCTTTGATACATTAATTTCTTTGGTATGTTTTAGTGTACTAGATGATCAATATTTTTTAGGTAAATGCCATGTCTTTGACTTTTTTTGTTTCCTTAACTCACGTTTTTGAATCATCATTAAATGATATTGAGCTTTTACTATGGAGAGGGCATTATAATACCTAATATTGAGCTTGGTGTATAGTGGAGAATATTCACATATTTATAAAATGATTGGTTAAAGAAGGCAAAGTCTCTACCTGAAGTTCTCTAGATGTAGGCCCATAAGAATTAACCATAAATTATTTTGACAATTTAATTACCAAATCACTAAGACAATATTCCACTGGGTAGGAGTTGAGTTAGAATCTATGCTTAGTATGACAACTTTGAATTGCTCAATAATTATAACCTTTTTAGAGAATAAGTCAATTGAAAATAATACTTGCTTTTTATCTAAAAATTTAAAAGCTCTCTAATATCTCATATTAGACCACACTAATATCTAAAGTTTGTAGCTCAGTTTATTCATTAGTATCCTCTACCTTGTTTCAGAAAGTATAGGAAATCCTTTATTTACAGCAAGTCAGCTCACAGTTCTCACATCAGGATTCTGCCTGCAATCATATTGTTGACTTATAGGACCTTGGTGAATCCAAAACAAACAGGCATATGGCACAGACACTTTTGAGGAAATGCATTTCTACCTTATTGTAACAAAAAGACCCATCCATCTGATGTCTAATGTCTATACTTTCCCAAAGAAATATATAAGAAAAATAGGGATGCAAAACAAATGTTCCTGCATTCATTTCTCAAAAAGCCATCAGGTAGCGTAAAGTTTATCTAGTAATTTCCTCAAAGGTAAAAATTAAAATATTGTTATAGTCTTCTGTGACATAGCAGAATGGATATTAGCAGTGGTCTTGGAGAACTAAATTTGAAACCTAGGTCTAACTACTATGCAGTCTGTGTGTCCATAGACAAGACACTTAACCTGTGCTATTAAATATATAATGTTTAAATAATATTCTCCTTTCTGGGTTGCTGTAGAAATTTTTTTAAATGCACATAAGGCTATGTGGCACCCTAAAAATTTAGCTTAATTAAAATCAGAAATATTATGTTAAAGATGTTTCTTTTGTTTTCTTCTTTTTAAAACAGGTTTAATAACATGTATACTTCCTATACACATGGGAGATACCTAGTGAAACTGAGTAACTCCAAAGAGTTTCTTCATTAGCTAATTTCTTATTTAAAAAAAAAAAAACTAAGAAAAGAATTATGAATAGATTATTGTTCATTTGGCCTTTACCTGTCTGGAGTTCTGATTTCTATAAAGAGTTTCGCCATCGAGGAAGTCTATGTAAGCTTTATATCGCTTCCAGCAGTGCAAAAGGCTCATGTCTCTGAAAATACATGAGAAGAGTATCATGTGTCAGCTTGTATAATGAGAACTTATCTCTCCGTATTCTATCTCTTAGAATCTTTTTCATTTGATGAAAAGTTTCTTGATTTCTGAATTATGACTGGTCTCATTCAACCAAATTCACAAGGTTAAGCAACATGTGTCTTAAATGTAGGGCAAAAGATACTCCCATCTTTCTCTTCTATTTTTAACTCTCTTCCTCTGACCTATTCTCAGAGCTTGGAATAGACCACATTACCCATCAGACTGACATAACAGACTAGCCAACCATCAAAAAACTGAGCTCCCTAGCCTGCTGATTCACATCTTCTTTAAGCACAGGGATGATTGTTTTTAACTTGTAATGTCTTTTTTTCTGACTCCTAATTGAGCTTCAGTCAACCAAGATCTTTTTTACATCACACAAGTAAATACTTAAATAACAGAAGGAATGACAATGTCCAAAAAGAATTTCAATTTGAGAATTTTTCCCCCTGAGGTAAGTCAAAATATGAAGTATTCTGTTTATCTATAATGAAAAGTTAACTGAACTAATGCCACTTAGTCTCTAATAGCATTAGGCTGCTACTTTTTGATGAAGTTCAGTAATTTAGTCCTACAGCTTAATGGCAAGATCAATGGACAGGCAGCTAGAAGACTTGGACTCTATTTTCAGTTCTAGCACTGGCTCATTTCCATTACTTTGCCCTTACCATCTTCTATTATTACTTGGAATCTTAATTATATTAGCAGTACAGAATGATCTGGAAAAACCACCCTGTAATCTAACATCTAAGAGGATGCAGCAGTCTTATTTCTGAAATTGATGTACCATTGTGGTCTCAGGCAAAAAAAAAAAAAAATTGTCTAATTTGGTGCCTCAGTTTCTTTATCTGTAAAAAACATGGTAAATTATTTGCTTCTCTTTTCCCTCTCAGTTCTCTCACAGAAATCAGTAATGGAAATGGTATCGATGCTATAAGTGATTTCTGATCTCTCCAGACTGTTGCTACATTAAAAAAAAAAGTCCCATTTATTATTTTGACTGGCATTTTTAGGTACTTAGTGCTCCCTGAGTTTGAGCTATATCTTTTCTATTCGTATAAGATAACTGTTTATACTGTCATTCTTTGCAGAACCTATGCAGAAATAAAATATGCTTTAAGGAAAGAAAATTATTCCACAAAATTTGTGCTTTCTGGTCATTAAAAATTCTTCTGATTCACGTTATCACCCCTAATCATCTTAACTTGAAGGAGACAGCTTATTAATCCAGAGCTGTCTATTGCCATGTTGTCTAGGTAGCAAATACCAGCTAACAAATGAGGATACCACTCAGTTGATCCTACTTATTCCAGGATTTTTGTAAAATGCCTGAGAAAAGTGTGTAGGTAGTGAGGAATCTAACAATAGTTGACAGATAGCTTCTAATTTGTTTAGTTTTGTGTGTGTCAAGCCTAAGAATTTTATAGGGATATTCACCAATCTCCTGTAGATAATAGGACAATTGATAGATAATAAGAAATACCCTGTCTAATTGTTAAAAGAATTGTTATCCTTACAATGCCCATTTTAATTTTTAAAGATTGTGATGATAATGTACTTTGTTATGCAATTTCTTTGTCACATTAAAGTACTATCAGAGCCAAAGTTCAGACAGTGAAGGAAAATTTTCTGGGACTGAGACATGAACTCATATTAATTCAAAGATGGGTCTGAAACTGAAAGATCAATTTACAGGGTAAAAGGAATAGAGGAACATAAGTACCAAAAATCTTGGCCAAGGAAGACTTAAGATATAGAGTTGGGTTGGTAACTGACAGAGATCCTTGCAGGCAGGTCAGAACTACTAATGCCTGGTGACAATTACTGGGGATTAGTTACTACAAAACTAGAATCCAAAGGCAAGGACTCCAATTGCATTTAGAAAACTTATAAACTCCTTGAGGACAGATCTTCATTTATTTATGCAATAAATATATATTAAACACATTTCTATATATGCCAGACAATATTCTAGACATTGGGGAATCAGCAGTGAACAAAATAAAGTTCACTGACCTTGTGCAGCTTATATTCTAGTTGCATGGGTGGGGAGGATGGACAAATAAATAAGAAAGAATATAGTATGTCAATAGAAATAAGTCTATGGAGAAAATATAAGTGTGGAATGCTGGGAGTAGGAAAATAAAGTGGTGGAGAGGGCCTCATTGAGATGGCATATAAGCAAAAATTTGGACAAGAGGGAAGGAGAGAGTCATACAGATATCTAAATAAAAGTATTCTATATAGAGATGCAAAGACCTTGAGGCACATTCCATAGCACAGGAGGCCATCACAGTTGGAGCAGAGTAAGAAAGGCGGAAGAGTAGTAGAGGATGTCAGAAAAGCAAGGAGAGAAGCAACAATAATATGTGTCCTGAAGATCATTGTGAGGACTCTGGCTTATACTTTCAGTGAGATGAGAAATTTTCTGAGAGTATTCAGCAGAAGAAAAGCACAACATGACTCGCAGTTTAAAAGGATCAGTCTACTGTTTTAAGACTAGATCATAGGTGAGCAAGGATGGAAACAAAACCATTTAGGATACTATTTCAATAATCCAGGTTAAAAAAAAGTAGCTCAGAGAGGCTGGTGTAGTTGGAGGGGTGAGAAGTGGTTGGAATATGGATATATTTTGAAAGTAAAGCCATCAGGATGTGCTAATGAACTTGAAATTGAATGTGAGAGAAAGAGAAGAGTCAAAGATGACATTATGATTTTTGGCCTGAAAAACTGGAAAATCGAAATGCTATTCATTGACATGGGGAAGACCATGGGAAGAGTCTTAATCTTCTTTGCATCCTCATGGACTAACATAATGCCAGACACACAAGAATATTCAGTGAATACCAATAACCTAATCTGAACCTAGTTTCTGTGTATTTGAGATCAGAGTTTTTCTAGATACAGACTGACTTGTTGGAGTCAGTAAACTAGGCCTTGATTCTAAATTCAAGGACAAAGCTAAAATTATTGGTGTGCTAGAATTAATTAATATTAGCCAGCAAGAGCCAATTGCTAAATTTTCAGGATATTGCAAGCCAGGTATTAAACATAGTCATTATTTAAAATTAAGTTATATACACTTACAGCTGGTAAAGTATGTTAAAACAAAGGTAAAAATACTTAAAACTCATAACTTTCTAATTATTTTACTATATTTTACTAGTATTTATGCTCTGGGCAGAAGAGTTTATTGTATCTGTATGATAGAAATACTATATAGTGGTGTGCTACTGTGCACTTCTTACCAACTCTATGTTTCGCAACATTGTGTTGGTAGCTTTAAATTAGCCACAGTGTCAGTATTTGCAGTATAGAAATTGGCAAATGCTACAAATGAGGCCTCCCCCACTCTGCCTCCGCCTCCAGAGCTGGTTAAATCTATAAGTGGGAATTTAGTCGTGCCAGTTCTGAAGGCAATGATAGGGGCGTGCAAACTGTTATATATTTTATAAATGTATACATGTATAAGCACTGCACACAAAGTATTGTAGTATGCTTATACAGGAGGTCTTCTCTGTTCAGGCGAGGGAGTGTTGGGGATCGAGGTATTGTGGTAGATGACAGATACACAAAGAATTCCACATAGAGAAACAAAGTTCTAAATGATTGACCAAATTGGTAATTGCTAAGAGAAATTAGTATCTACATTCAATCAATGCCTTCATAGAATTAAACCTGGAACAAACTACAAACTGTTCAGGGGAGAGTAACAGCATTAGACTGCTTATTTGTTTTTATTATATTACAAGAGATGAGGAGAAAATCCCATGAGTAGTGACTTCATATTTGCAAGATTTTCTTATACCAAGAATCTTATATTACATCGTTAGGCCTTGAAAAAAAAATTAAGGATACTAAAGACTAACGATTCCTATGAGACAGCTAGAAAAACAGTACAGTTTAGTTTAATTATTTTCATTTTCAAAGAATGAAGACAGAATTCAAGGAATATAAATAAGTTGTTGAGGATAATAGAGTGAATGAGATAATTAGGGAAGTAAAAGTACATATATAACAATGCAACAACAACAAAACAAACAATCCAATTAAAAATGGGCAGAAGACCTGAGTAGATATTTCTTCAAAGAGGAAATACAGATGACCAATAGACATATGAAAAGATGCTCAAGGCCACAATAATCATCAGAGAAATGCAAATTAAAACCATGATGAGATATCACCTCACACCTTTCAGAATGGCTGTCATCAATAAATCAAAGAACAAGTGTTGGCGAGGATATGGAGGAAAGAGAACCCTCATACACTGTTGGTGAGATTGCAAATTGGTACAGCCACTATGGAAAACAGTCTGGAGAGTCCTCAAAAACTAAAAAATGATGTACCTTTTGACCCAGCAATTGCACTTCTAGGTATTTATTCAAAGAAAACCAAAACACTAATTTACAAAGATCTATGCATCCCTATGTTCATAGCAGCACTATTTACAACAGACAAGATATGGAAGCAGCCTAAATGCCCATCGACAGACGATTAGATAAAGAAGTTACAGTTCATACACACAATGGAATATTACTCAGCCATAAAAAAAATGAAATCCTACCATTTGCAAAGACATGGATGGACCTAGAGGTTATTGTGCTGAGTGAAATAAGTCAGACAAAGATAAATACCATATGATTTCACTTATACATGGAATCTAAGGAACAGAAAGAAGAAACAAATGGAATCCAGACTCATGAATATAGAAGACAATCTGATGACAGCCAGAGAAGAGGGGTGTTGGGGGCTGGGAGAAAGGGGTGAAGGGTTAAAGAAGTACAAATTAATAGCTGATAGATAGTCACAGGGAGGGTGAGCACAGCACAGGGAATGCAGTCAGCAGTAATATAATGACTAGGCATAGAGCCAGAGGAGAGAAAGAATAATCAGGGGGATTGTTTCATAAACTGTATAAATGTCTAACCAAAGTACTGTATACTTGAAACGAATAATAAAATAAAAAATTTAAAAAGTATATATGTGTGTATATATTTTTATATATTTAAACATAAATGTACACATATACAATATACATATATGATAAGCAAAAATGAAAAAACAGAATTTAGTGATTCATTTTTTAAGAGAAGCGGGAATAAAAACATATTAATTATAAAAATGGCAATTAAAACAAGAACTTGAAAATAACAAAGATGACTATAAAAAAATTCATCTTTGATCCCATTTTCCCCAAATCTATGCACTTTATTGATTCTTAATGTTTTCAAAACTGTTCTTTTTCCCTTTTCCTTGAATATATTTATTCTCCATCTCCCATTTTCCTCCACAGGATTTTTGTTCAAAGTTTTAATCCTCTTTATTAATGTTTTTGCAAAGTAAAACTTCATATTTAGCATAATCACTTGGTCTGAACATTAGTCCTCTCCAGACATAGTTATAGATATGAGGATATAGAATTATTGGGCCAAAAAATAGGAACATTTTCATGGCTTATGAGTTTATCAAGACTTCACTAATGTGTGGATGTACCTTTCATTGTACTCTTGCTTATTTGATATGATTATATAAAATATTACTAAGTTCCTAAATGAAAACAGATACTTTATTAATACTTTAGTTTGTACTTCTTTGATTAGTAGCGAAACTCAATATTTTTTCTACATGCTTGTTCACTAATATTATGTCATTTACTGTCCAGTTCTTTGAGGCCTAGTATACTTTTATCAATTCATATGAGCTCTTTATATAAGAAAGATAAGAGTTCTTTACATTTAGTAGCTTTTCCAGATAGTTCCCATTGTTGTTGCCTATTCATTTTGATTACTTTAAAAAATCTGTTCATATTTTCCTTTAATTAAAAATATTGATGCTAAATATAAATAATAATCACCTTCCAGAGGCTTATATATATATTTCATTCTATTTTCTTCTAATTTTTAATTGTTTAATATTTTATATTTAATTAACACTTATTCTTCTCAAACTATTCCAAAAAATTCAGAAGGAGGGAAAGCTTTCAAGCTCATTTTACGAGGTCACCATTATCCTGATTTTAAAACCAGACAAAGATATTACAAAAACACTTATTGGCCAATATCCCTGATGACCAAAGATGCAAAAATCCTGAACAAAATATTAGCAAACCATATTAAGCAAGACACCATGATCAAATTTGCTTTATTCCTGGGTTGCAAGATTGGTTCAATATCCACAAATCAGTTAACATGATACAGCACATTGAAAAATTGAAAGATAAAAGTCATGTAGTTATATCAATAGATGCAAAAAAAGCATTTGAAAATACACAGCATCCACTTGTGATAAAAATTCTCAGTAGAGTGAGAACGGAGAAAACATACCTCAACATAATAAAGGCCATATATGACAAACCCACAGCTAATATCATACACAATGAGGAAAAGCTAAAAGTATTTTCCTTAAGATCAAGAATAAGACAAGGATGTCCACTTTTACCACTCTTATTCAACATAGTATTGGAAGTCCTAGCCACAGCAATCAGACAAGAAAAAGAAATAGAAGGCATCCACATTGGAAAAGAAGTAAAGGGGTCATAATTTGCAGATGACATAATATTATATATATAGGGAACACTAAAGATTCCACCAAAACACCATTAGAACTGATAAATGAATTCAGTACAGTAGCAGCATTAAGAAATTTGTTACATTTTTATACACCAATAATGAACTATCAGAAGCAGAAATTAAGAAAACAACCCATTTACAATTGCACCCCCCTCAAAATAAAATATCTAGGAATAAATTTAACCAAGAGGTAAAAGACCTGTACTCAGAAAATTATAAGACAGTGAAGAAAGAAATTGAAGAAGATACAAATAAATGAAAACATACACTGTGCTCATGGATAGGAAGAAGTAACATTATTAAAATGTCCATACTACCCAAAGTAATCTATAGATTCAGTGCAATCCCTGTCAAAGCATCAATGGCATTTTTCACAGAACTAGAACAAATAATCCTAAAATGTATAAGGAACCACAAAAGACCCCAAATAGCAGTGGCAATCTTGAAAAAGAAAAACAAAGCTGGAGATATCAAACTGCCTGATATCTGACTATATTTCAAAACTATAGTAATCAAAACAGCATGTTGCTGGCATAAAAATAGACACATAGATCAATGGAACAGAAGAGGCCAGAAATAAATCCACTCCTATATAGTCATTTAATCTATGACAGAGGAGGCAAGACTATACAATGGGGTAAAGGCAGTCTCTTCAATAAAGTGTTGGGAAAACTGGACAGATAACATGCAATAAAATGAAATTGGGCCTCCTTCTTATATCATATACAAGAATAAACTCAAAATGAGTTAACGACTTAAATATAAGACCTAAAACCATAAAACTGCTAGAAGAAAACAGAGGCAATAAACTCTCTGACATTGCCCTTAGTAATACTTTTTCTAATAAATCTTCTCAGACAAGGGAAACAAAAGAAAAAATAAACAAATGGGACTACATCAAACTAAAAAGTTTTTAGACAGCACAGGATATCATCAACAAAACAAAAAGACAGCCTACCGATTGTGAGAAGATATTTGCCAATGATACATCTGATGAGGAGTTAATATCCAAAATTTGTAAAAAAAAAAACTCATACAACTCAATACCAAAATAACAAACAATCCAGTAAAAAAAATGAGCAGAAGACCTGAACAGGCATTTCTCCAAAGAGGCTATAGAGATGGCCAATAATCATATGAAAATATGTTCACTATCACTAATCATCAGAAAAGGCAAATTAAAACCACAATGAGAAATCACCTCATACTTGTCAGAATAGTTATCACCAATATATCAAAAAACAAGTGTCAGCGAGGATGTGGAGAATAGGGAAACCTCATGCACTGTTGGTGAGATTGCAAATTGTTACAGCCACTATGAAAAACAATTTGAAGTTTCCTCAAAAATTAAAAATAGAACTACCTTATGACCCAGCACTTACACTTCTAGATATTTATCCAAAGAAAACCAAAATACTAATTCAAAAAGATATACACACTCCTATGTTCACTGCAGTGCTATTTATAATAGCCAAGATATAGAAGCAACCTAAGTGATCATCGACAGATAATTAGATAGGAAAGGGTGGTACATATATACAACAAAATATTACTTGGCCATAAAAAAAAAATGAAATCTTATTATTGAACCTAGAGGGTATTATGCTAAGTGAAATAAGTCAGAGAAATAAAGACAAATACTATATGATTTCACTTATATGTGGCATCTAAAGAAGAAATAAATGAACAAACAACACAGAAACAGACTCATAGATACAGAGAACAAGGTGATTGCCAGATGGGAGCAGATTTGGGAGACTGGGTGAAAAAGACGAAAGGATTTAGAAGTACAAATTGGTAGTTACGAAATAGTCTTGGGGAAGTGAAGTGTAGTGTAGTGTAGGAAATATAGTCAATAATATTGTAAGCGCCAGGTGGATACTAGATTAATTGAGGGCATTGCTTTGTAAATTATATAAATGTCTAACCACTATGCTGTACACCTGAAACAAATATAAAATAATACTAAATGTAAACTGTAATTGAAAAACAAAAATTTTTAAAAATGTATTTTATATCTACTCTTTAATTCATCTGGAATTTATGTATAAGAGGACAATTTAAATTATTTTTTTCCAAATTGAAAACCATTTTGGAATGGTTCTTCCTTTCTCTACTGATTTATGAAATCCTCTGTATCACACATTAAGTTCCTACATATAATGGAACATACATTTATATAATATGTATTTCTGCACTATGCTATTTTTATTAGTATTTCTTTGTTTTAATATAGTATTTTTGTTTTATTACTATATTCAATTTGTTTAGTTGTTTTCATAATTTAAAAAATTCTGTATTCTATTATTTGCATTCTTATTCTCCCAGGTCAAGTTTTAGAATCATTGTCTCTGTTACAAACACTTTGATAATTACAATAGTCCTTTTTTAAAAAAATAAAACAATAGTTATTTCCCTAACATTACTAGTTATATCAACAATTACTAATTAGGTTAACCATAAGTTAAGAAGTATATAAAGTTAACTCATGCTGTTGAATACTATGGTGTTATCTGAAACACTTTTATGTCTCAGAAGTCTGATGAAAAAATATTTTTTTAAGACTTATAAGTGACAAAAACACTTATGCAAAGTTCTCCCTGGGAAGCTATTTTGTAATTTGAAAGAAGAAATATTTCTCTTTGAAGCAACTAAACACAAAGAATAAAACCCAAAGTGGTTGAATATATAAATGTACGTGCCTTTGAGTATATTGTGTATTTTATAATAAACCTTTCATAATGATCCAGAAACTTAAGCCTAAACATTGTGAACAATTTAACAACTGAGCTACTTGTACTGATTGTCCTAATTCAAGTTATTTTCTACATACATTAATTTGCCTAAGTATACTTACAGCCTCCTAGAAGTTAAGAAGAGATTTTCTTTTTGAAATTTATTTTTTCTTCAAAAATGATAGAATTCTTAGAAACCATATTGAAATTGAGAGCAATCAAGAGCTTCTATAGTCTAATTATGGTAAATAATTCTTAGTACTTAAAAAAATTAAAATTGCACTCTCATGTTCATTTCAGCATAATTCACTATATATGTATATACATATATACAATGAAATATTATTCAGTCTTAAAAAAGAAGTCTTGCCATTTACTACAATATGGACAAAAGTGGAGGCATTATGCTAAGTGAAATAAGCCAGATGCAGAAAGACAAATACTGCATGATTTCAATTATATGTGGAATCTGAAGTAGTCGAACTCATAGAAACAGAAAATACAATAGTGGTTGCTAGGGGCTGGTGGAAGGGGGAAAATGGAGAGATGTTGGTCAGGAGTTACAAAGTTTCAGTTATGCAAGATGAATATGTTCTGAAGATCTAATATACAACAATATAACTATATTTAACAATATTGTATTGTACATTTGAAATTTGCTAAGTATAAATCTTAAGTGTTGTCACCACACACACACACACATACACACACACACACACAAAGGTAATTAGGCGAGGTAATAGATATGTTAATTACCTCGATTGTGGTGATTATTTAACAATGTATACATATATCGAGTCACCCAGTGGTATACCTTATATATGTACAATCTTTAAATTGTTCATTATACTTCAATAAAACTGTAAAAAAAGGAAAAGTTAAATTTCATTGTCCTAACATGAACTATTAAGCTCAGATGAAAGGTAACAGAAACATTGAAGTGTTTTCTTAGGAGTCTATGGTAATGCTTTAGAGTCTTATTCACAGTTGTTTCTAATAATGTTCATGTTTCTTTATTATGTGTCAGTGGCATTGGCTCTCCAAAAATAAACAGGAAACTGGACTTGCTCAATAGCAATAGAGCCATTCTTGGTAAATAGGAAGCACAGGCATGATAGGGAACTCACAAAAAGCAGCTTTACGTGTCCTACATCTCTTTTTCAAAACGATTCTATCGAAGATTCGTGATACTACTGGTTTCCATTATAACTGGCTTCCATATCAAAAGAAACCAGCCATGTTGGAAAAGAATGTTGAGGGTCTAAAAATTATTAATTTATATGTTCCCTTATGTCATCTATAGTCTCTGAGATACAATTTCATTTTCTCATCTTGTTTTATAAGCTCTTGTTTACAAAACATATATTTTCTGCTTTTGTTTGTCATGTTTCCTTACCCTGAGTATTTATACATTTTCTAGATCTCTGTAATTACATGATTTCCGGTTGCTGAGCCTTGCTTTGTTATCTTAATAAAGCATACATGGTGTCTGTTGTGGAACCGGGTTTACTCATGCCATTGAACAACCACACCCTTACAATTAGAGCTTTGGTAGTCATCAGAGAGTAGTACAGTAAGCACCAAAATATTATGCCACAGGAAACACGATTTTTGAATGAATCTGTAAACTAGCCAAGAGAGTCACTGAACACTAGAAGTGTGGTGCTTACTCTTAATCTCTATGAAATTAATAAGCTTAAAATTTGATTAAGAAAGATCTCATGGTTACAAAAGTACTACTCTCTATGCTTTCAACAGCTCAAAAAAGTCTGTTTCCTCTTCCCTCACCCCAACCAATAACTTGTAACCTTCTGAATTATACTGGGAAAACTTAGAATAAAAAGCATCCTTAGGGGAAAATGATAAGGAACCAATCAATACAAGATTTAGTGCTTTTTCAGAAAACAAAAGCTTTTAAGAGTTATCTGCAACAACAGAGGTGGTTAAATAAACTATAATTAACTTACACAAGAAATACTATATAATCATTAAAATAATGATGTAAATTTATTTTTATTGACATGGAGAGATGTCTATGATACATAAATGGATAAAAGGAGCTTATAAAAACATATCTCATTTTTGTTTAAGATAATGAAAAAATAGTACTTGCACATATGCATGGGAAGATGCATATCAAAAAGAGAGTTTGTGGATAATGAACTCAATATATCTTTAATTTTCTTCATACTTTTTGTATTTTCCAAATTTCTTACAGTGAGCATTTATTTCTTTCATAATCAGAAAAAAACAAGAAGGATATTACTATTTTTAAAAATAGCATATATGAGTTGTTTGGTGATGAGAAATCAGATTTTCTCTCTCATTCTCTCCATCTTTTAATTCTGCTTGGCTCTAATTGGCTTACTGCTACATATAGGTTCACTACAAATACAGATTCTAGTCTCAGAGTGGGAAAGATGACAGCAGCTGATCCAAACTCCAAACCGTATCCACAATTAACTCCAGAAGACGGAGACCATCTTTCCTGTTGTTAGTACACACAGACCCAGGGAAAATCCCTGAGAATGAAAATTTGTCTCCGTAAGCAGAGGGCAGTGAAAGATCGAAGAAAGAAACAGGCTATTCCAGTCTGGCAATTAACAGAGTTTATTAAGGAAAATTTACACACATGGCATGTCTTGGGCAGCTGCAAGATGAAGTAGATAATCCCCCACCACTTGAATGGCACCAGAAAATTATATAAAGTAAAAAAAAAGTGGGGGAATAGTCATGGGTATTAATACTTGAATGCTAAGGTTCAGAAATTACCTTCATGCTTGATCTGGTCAGGACAAAAACCTGTTCTAGGAATCAGCATATAGCAAGAGGCAGGGGAGGGATGCTGATTTATATCAGAATGAACATTGATTATAAATAGACAGTCTCTAAGAGGTGTTTGCAGTAAGCAATCTTCATTCTGGCCTGGGTACATTTCATGGGCTAGACAGCAGTCACGTCATGGAACACTCTCTCCTCCACACCTGTTGGCTTCAGCAGAAAAGTCATAGGGCAGACTGATTGTCTTGACTTGGATTAGGAACCAAAATGTAGAGGGGAGTGAGTGGAAGTGGAGAGGGGAGGTAATTTTCTGATAGGACAGGTCTTGATAACATTACACTCCCCATAGCCAAGGAAGAGAGAGAGTCCACATTGAATTGGGCCCAAGAGGGAAGAAGAGTTTTATTATCTGAAGACAGGAAGAAGTAATGCTGAAGAAACTAAAATAACAGATATTCATTCTAGACTCTCATAATAATAATATTGAAGTTCTTAAAGAAGTTCCCAGAGTTTTTAAGTGCTAAGGAATTAGAAACTACCATTTAATATGTAGACCACAATACTTATTCATTCAGTAAATATTCATCATGTATGTACTATGTGCTTAGTAGATGAGCTAAGATAAGCCGGAAATAAGAAATGAACAAACTACCCCTGCCCTCATGGATCTTACATTCTCAGATATCAGTAACAATTCTAAATAATGAGTCTAAAATTGGCCTCTGGCTGGAAATTTTATTGCGATAGTTGAGATAAAAGAAAATGCAATTTGGTTTTCATAATTTTTTTTTTTTGTCTGTAAACACCATAGTAAGATCCTACTGAAAGAAACCAAGCCGAGATGAGTCATGAGATTTACAAGCAATTGAGAAGAGTACTGGCTTTTGTGCCTTGATATTAATAGGAAATTACATTATCTAGTTACACCCAAGGTGTTCTGTAGCATCCTTGAGCTTTAACCTCTGTTTTACCTAACCTGCCCTTAATAGTGACACCGGGAAAACCATTCTTGTAGTGCATATTTAATTTCAAGCCAAAATCGTTTACAGTTGATTCTGGTAGCAATAAGCAAACTTACCTTTGTAGGTCAGTACGTTAAGATACATATGAATCAAAACAAGATATTCTTTTTTTTTTAATTTATTTTTTAAATTAAATTTATTGAGGTAACATTGGTTAACACAATTATATAATTTTCAGATGTACATTATAATTTGACATCTATATATTCTATTGTGCGTTTACCACCCAAAGTCCAGTTTTCTTCAGCTAGCATAGATTTGATCTCCTTTACCCACTTCACCCTACCCCTACCCCCCTATATTTGACCCCTTTTACCCTGTCTACCTCACCCCTCCTCCCCTATCTCTACCCTCTGCTAACCTCTAGTCTATTGTCCATGCCCGTGAGTCTCTGTTTTATGTCCTGTTCATTTGTTGCTTTTAGGTTTATATCCCATATGTAAGTGATATTATGTGATTTTCAACTTTTTCTGTCTGGCTTATTTCGCTTAGCATGACTATCTCAAGGTCCATCCATGTTGTCGCAAATGGCAGTATTGCATCTCTTCTTATGGCTGAGTAATATTTTACTGTATATATGTACCACAGCTTCTTTAGCCAATCATCTATCGTAGGACACTTTGGTTGCTTCCATGTCCTGGCCACTGTGAATAATGCTGCTGTGAACATCGGTGTTCAAATATCTTTTTGGATATGGGTTTTCAAGTCTTCAGGGTAAATAACCAGTAGAGGGATTGCTGGATCATATGGTAGATCAATTCTTAGTTTTTAAAACAAGATATTCTTGTTTTGTGTGTGTTTTGTTAGAGTTTATCTGCTGGAGATTGAAATCCCTGTGTCTCCCCACAAATTCATATGTTGAAAACTAATTCCCAATGTGATGGTATTTCAAGGTAGAGTCATTGGGAGGTGATTAGGTCATGAGGATAATACCCTCAAGAATAGGATTAGTGTCCTTATAAAAGAGACCCCAGAGAGCTCCTTGCCCCTTCTGTCATGTGAGAACACAGGGAAAAGATGGCCAGTGATGAACCATGAAGTGGCTCTCGCCAGACACCAAATCTGCTAGTACCTTGATCTTGGACTTCCCAGCCTCCAGAACTGTGAGAAATAAAGTTTTGTTGTTTAAGCCACCCAGTCTATGGTATTCTGTTATAGCAGACTGAACAGACTAAGATATTATCCTTAGTATAATGAAGACCTATCACTGGATGTAAAAAGCTTTGGAAGGAGAACAAATACAAGCTTTGGCAAATATATATTTATGCTTCTTTTTTTAACCCTTGAAGAACATAGAAACTATAATTGTCTAACACAGTGATGCTCAATTTTGGCTATATACACCTTTTAAAAAATACTGGGATGGGATAGAGAGAGAGAACTGGGCATCGATGTTCTTTAAAAAATACTAAAGGTGATTTTAATATGCAGCTAGAATTGAGAACTGCCTGAAGAATAAGACATATTCACTAGAGGGGGAAATGGTAGATATTTTTAGTCTAGAACAATTAAGTATGTTTATTTTATTGCCATTCTGTCTGTCATCAGTGAATCACTTTAACTCTCATTATTTATCCACCTTTAAAAGAGGAATAAATTATCCTACATCCATTTATCTGTCTTCCTTCCTTTCATTCTTTTTCTTCCTCTCTTCTTCTCTTTCTCATGCATTCATTCATTAATCACTCATTCATTAAACAAGGATTTATTAAGGGTAAGTACTGTGTTAGGTACTAAGGATACAGAAATAGAATTCATAATTTCAATCAAGTATTACAGTATTGATAAGTAGCACGTATAAATTAGTCATCCTGAGGTTCTCAAGTAAAGTTCAATTTTTAAAAAATATATGTTAATCTTTCCCTTGTTTGATTTACTTTGTAAAAAATTGTGCTGAAGCTTGAGTTGTTGTATTAGGCAAACATCAACATTCCTGACCTATTGTGCTTTCAAAGAGTCCTACAGTAAGCTATCCATCTGCCACAGTGTAATTGTCAATCTTTCATATATTAAATGAAAGGATGTAAAAAAAAAGATTTTTTTGAACATTGTTAGCTTAATGGGGATATTAGGTGTGTTGGGCTGAAGTAGCAACTCTAGTCTCTATTGGGGGAAATTATGCTAATAATGTGATAGGGAAGTACTGTCATCGATTTTCTGGGAATTTTTTAAAAATGAAGATTCTCTGGCAACACTAACTTTTTATATTGCACCATGTGGAATGGGCTGACTTCATTAGGAGTTGATTGTGAGTTGCTAAGGACAGATTTTGGCCCACAATATATATTTTCATTTGCCTTGAACAACCTATATACATACAATGTAGGTTTCTATTCTACCTCTGAATTTTAAAACTTTTTTCTATTTTAAAATTCAATACCCATAATCTTCAGTTTAAAGCATTTCTGTGGTACTTAACTTCTATGCACATGGAAGGTTAAAAAATATCACTGAATCAGGAAGGGAGGAAAAGAATTTCTGATAATTTCTGATAATAAAGCTTCAGGAGATAAAAACAAGCAGATGTGTAACTTCTTTGTAACCTCTTGAAGTGTATATACATTCCAAAAGATATAGGAAAGTTTTGACTAACAGATATAGTCTACATATCCTGTTTTGGTCATGGTGTCAGAAAATCCAGGGTCGCAACCCAAAAGTGGATATTGCTGCTTGGTCCCCCAACAGCATAGTTGAATCTAATGGTGGTGATACAGAGATATCACAGTTTAACAGGGGCATCTAGCAACTGCAAGTGATCTAGTGCAAGGCTTCTCACACTTTATGGTACACAAGAACCACCTGGAAAGCTTGTTAAAGCAGATTAGTCTGTACCCCTGAAATTCTGATTCTGTAGATCTGGGGTGGTATGGGAAAATTCTCATTTCTGATGAGAGAGAAGCTAGCTATCCAAAGACCATGTATTAAATAGTACTGATCTAAAAGTATATGTGAATTAAAAAGTTCACAAATTCTGAACTTTAATCACATTCCTATCTGAGTGAAAATCTGATGGCTATAGAAGGTAAACTCCAGAGAAATAGAAACTGGCAAAAGGTGTATATCTTTTGGCTGGATAAAACCATAATTCTTAGAATACTAATAAAAAGTTATAAGTATTCAATAGTATAACCCTTGAAACAATTAAGAAAGGCTCTTTTGCTGTATGATGATGCTGGGATGATGTATACAGAAATTAATGGTAGTTTGTCGAATGGATGAGTTTAACCATAGAGAAATAATTCAGCCCGAAGGAACTATCCTGATTCCAAGCCCTTTATAGGTATAATTTGAAGTTCCTGGACCAGTGATTACTAGACCAGCAGCATCAGCATCACCTGGGAATTTGTTAGACCTGAAATCCTTGGGCCACACCCCAGAGTCATTCAAGTAGAACCTCTGGAGGTCCAGACCAGCAAACTGTGATTTATCGAGTCCTCCAGGTGATTCTAATGCTTGCTAACATCTGAGAATCACTGCCAGACTAGTGGTTCTCAAATTTAGTGTGCATCAGAATCAGAATTACCTGGGAATATTTTTTAGAATACAAGTTCTTGTTCCTTCCTCAATGTGGGCTTAATTTTTAAATACTTTTGGAGATTTCAATATTTTGAGAAATAATGCCCTTAACCAGAGGCTTTAAAATTTTTTTAATTAGGACCCACATTTTACATCAGGACTCAGTAAATATAAACATATTTATAACTAAAACAAGACTGTAACAAAACAATACTTACTTTTATACATGCAATACACTCTAATATTTTTCGTTCTATTTCATTTAAAAAGTACTAGAGGCAGAACCAGTAAATTGATTTCATGATACACTAATGGGCTGCAACCACAGCTTAAAAAAGACCCCCTGGATCAGTGCTTCTCAAACTTTACAGTACACTTGAATCACCTGGAGATCTTATAATGCAAATTCTAATTCTGTAAGACTTGGATGGGATTTGAGATTCTGCATTTCTAACAAGCTTCCAAGTGTTGCTAATGCTGCTGATGCATGTGTATTACCTTTTTGATGGCAAGGCCCAGACTATAAAGAGTGCAAGAAGGTAACAGCAAACGTGATGCCTCTCCCTGTCATGAACCACTTACCTACCTCTCTTTATGACAGAGTTTTAGAAGAAATTGCAACTTGACTAGTGGTAATCTTCTGCCCAGATGTAGTAGACAATGAGTTGTCTTAACATCATTGACAGCAGTTGTGGGGGTCAAACTCTCAACCTATGTGAGTGTATGTAAGCACTGATTCTCCACAGATCATGTCAGATTAGTGCATTCATGGGAACCCATCAAGGGATTTTTGTCTTTTAATCATCTACCTGATTAAATACCAGAACTGGAAAATAAAAGACTAACTAGGATTATTTAGTTCTAGAACAATGATATGTGTCTTGTGTCATATTATTAAAATATCCTTCATACATGAGGAAGTTTAAAGGAGAAGGTGGTACATAGGGAGGTCAGGTTATTGCCAAGGCAAAACTGACTGACTGATTCCTGCAGGTGCCATCACCTGGGTGAATTCACAGGCTAGGATGTGGCCCTCAGTCTTGAAGGCTCGGAGGCCTGATGTCAGTCCCAAGACTCTCAAAGGGCTGATTGACATGAACCTAGCTCACAGAGATTAATATATAAAATAAGAATACTGGATTGTTTCTTTTACAATGGAAAGTATAATTGCCAAGAGGACTACCCTTATGTCTTTAGGCTTGTGTCCTGTTTCTTCCTTTAGGGAATTTATATGAGAAGGGAAATTATAATTATATACAAGGCGGCTAGGTGAACATGAAATTAGAGAAAAACAAGTTTGTTAAATATAAATGTTTGTGTATCATCTCCACAATGTAGCTTGCTATAGAGCACCTGCTATAAGATATAGAGCACCTTTTTACTTGGCCAGGCTTTAGACAGGCCCTGCCATTGTCTGTCTCTGAGAGCCTCTGTTTTCTAGACTCCTACAGCTGACAGATCAACATTCTCATCGAATCTTTCTTTAACCATGTTAATACATTTAATCAGTACATTAAGTATTCTATATCTTTTAGATGCATATCTTTGCTCTAACCTATAATTATGGGTGATGTGTGTGGTCTCTCAGAGGGCAATTTAATTTCCATTTTTTTGAGGGATATCTCATTTGCTCCTTTTTATCAGGTACCGTAGATTTAACTATTAGACTATGAGCATCAAGGAAATATCATTCCTTACCCATTTCAATCTAAATATTTTTTCATTCTTTTTTAAAATTGTATTTTAATCAGATTAACATAATACATTACATAGATTTAAAGACCAATAATGCTAAAATGATTGTAATGAAAAAATGGTGGAACAATGCCACTTCTCTTGCCAACTAGCTACCCAGAGGCAGTCATTTTCAACTTTTAAAAACAATTCCTACTGGCACGTACCTCTATCCATGTTTCTAATTAATATCTCTATGCTGTTATTTCTTGAGTTTTCCATTTTAGACATTTAATGACTTTTTTCTATGGAAGATGAGGATTTGCAAATCTTATACCACATCTATACATTAACTTCTCCTCTTTCTAAACTTTCAATTTAATTGTTTTAGCAAGTCAATGGTGTTTACATTATTAGGATTATTTGAATATTATGCATTGCTGAGCCATGAGGTATACTATCAAAGGATTCTCTTTCCTGTGTAATTTCTTGGCGTTCCTGGAGTTAATGATTGCTTTCTACTTCCCCCAGTTAGCTCTTTAAAAAACAAATTTAGAATGATGTTAGATTTATAGAAAAATTGTAAAGGTAGAACAGAGGGCTCTCATATATCCCATACCCAGTTTTTCTTATTATTAACATCTTACATTAATATGGTACATTTGTTACAATTAATCAATCAATATCAAGACATTATTATTATTAACTAAAGTTCATACTTTATTCACATTTCCTTAGTTTTTATCTAATCTCTTTTTTCTGTTCCAGGATACCACATTCTATTTTGCAGTCATGTTTTTCTTGGACCTAAGTCTGAGAGTTTTTAAGGCTTCCCTGTTCTTGATGAGCTTGACTGTTTTGAGTACTGGCCAAGTATTTTATAGAACATCTCTCAGTTGAGATTTGTCTGATATTCTCATGATTAGGCTGAGGTTATATGTTTTGGGGAGAAGGATCACAGAGGTAAAGTGCCATTTCATTCTTTCAATATGGTCGCTGTATCTTTTCCCCGCCCCGCCCCGCCCCTCCTAGAGGCATTTTTTCCAGACCCTCTGCCCTGCTTCAATTTGGATTTGGTGTTACATCTAGGCCTGCTTTCATCCTAAGATTGACCTTCACAGTTTTCCTTGAGATTCTCTTCTCCTTCCTTCCATGGTAGATTTCTGTTTCCTGGATCTCCTCTTGTTGTTGTTGTTGTTGTTGTTGTTGTTGTTGTTGTTGTTATTGTTCTTCTTCTTCTTCTTCTTCTTCTTCTTCTTCTTCTTTTTCCTCTTCTTCTTCTGTTTCTTCTCCTTCTTCTCCTCCTCTCCTCCTCCTTCGCCTTCTCCTCCTTCTGGTTTGATTTATCATTTGGGTATCCTCTAGTAGGCTCTTAAGAAAGAGTATATAAGAGATAGATTTTTTAGTCCCTGTAGTCTGAAATATCATTATTCTCTTACACTCAGATAGTTTTAAATTTTTTGATATATTATTTTTTGGATAATTTCTTCCACTCCATGTTCTCTGTTCTCTCATAGTCATATATGTTGGACCTCTTAAATTAATTTTTACATTTGCTTATCTTTCTTCTCCTACTATTCATCTCTGACTTATGTAACCTTCTAGGAAATTCCTTTAAGTCTTTGATTTTATCATATGTTTAATTTGCTAGAGTTATTTATTGTTCTTTAAATGTTTTTTTAAAAGCCAACTGTTCCTATTTCATGAAAGAAATATCTTATGTGAGGAAACTAATTTTTAAAAATATTTTCTTCAGCTTCCTGTACTTTCTCTGTTTCCTCCAAATTCCTTTTCTCTGAATCTGTTTCTGTCTTTCTTGTTAACAGAGTTTCTTTACTTCTCTGGTACTTCTTGACTATCGATATTTGAGTGAGGGACTAAAAATTCCAATCGCAAATTCATTGTGTATGAGTGAGGCTTGTCGGCTAGTGGAAGAGGTTGATCAGAAGTTTCTGCTTGGGACTATATGACTGGTCACTAATATTCCAGGAGTTGAGTGGGGGTAGGGCAAGAAGGGGCTGGAGGTGGTCTCTGGATTCAGGAGACATGCTTAATCTTTTTAAATTTTATGTCTTATCCCTGCCCTCTACTTTGTCTAATATTTTCAACCTCAAGGCCTTTCTAGTTCAGTACAAGAGGATATTGCTAGAGAGGAAAAGAGATACTTACTATCTCTACCAGGGGGATAGAGAGAACCTGTGGGTCTAACACTCTATACATTAGACACTCGACCTACTCACCTGTTTTCAGTTTACTACTTAGCTTCTGATATGCCTGGTACCTACAATTACTGAAGTTTTCCAGCTTCTGCAACATAATCATCTTGCTTTTTTTTTTTTTTGGCTTTTTCCTTTGGCAAGACAGATTTCGATTTCTCTTTCTCTGTTTTACCAAATTAGTGAATAGTCTTCCATCTATTTTGCATCATCTTAGTCTTCTCCCTTTCCATCTTCATCCACATTTAATAAGTCATCAGAACCTTTTGATTCCACCTCCTAAATATCAATGAAATTCACCCTCATCTCTCCATTCCCATTGTCATTGTTCTAGGTTAGGCCCTCATCATTTACGTCCTACACTGTTGCAATAAAAGTCTATGTGCTCCCTATGTTTTTAATCTTTTTCTATATCTACTGCTCCCTAAATTTTCTTTCTAAAACAAGAATCTTATTTTTCACTTCTCTGTTTAAAATTTATTGAAGGAATTTCTGATACTTACTAGAATAAATTCCAAATTCTTTATACACACACCCCCTTAAAATTTGAACCCTAAATACCCTGTCCAGTCTCATTCCTTGCCACCATCCCCAATGTAGTACTCTACATCGCAAACTATTTGTCATTTTCTGACACACTTAAGGACTTCTCATAACTCTTATCCTCTTTCTAAACATCCTTCCTTTTCCTCTTTCTGGAAAGATATTACTTACCCTTCCAAGATCAGATCAAACATCACGTGCAAGAAGCCTTTCCTAATTCCCAAAATAAATTGTCATTCTATTCTCTATACTCTTATAACACTTCTCACAAACCTCTATTATAGCCTTTTAATATTGTGATTGTTTTTGATTGTCTATTTCTCACAAACCTGTTCTACTCATCTTTGTTCCTTCCTTTTCCCTACTGACTCTCCACCCCTCATTTATAGCATGATCCCTAGAACATAGTAATAGGCAACTAACATGTTTTGAGCACTTAGGCTCTTAAAAAATATTTGTTGAATAAATTAAGACAACACATGGAATATTTGAGGAAGTTTTAGAGTTCCTGCCATTAGGATTTCCTGAAGTCTTAATTATAGATTTATACAGAAATATCCCTGTAGGCACATGTGTGCATTTCCTTAATTGTGATCAATAACAAGACAGGCATGTAAATTTCAGACAGGCAGGGTTATAATTTATGCAGACCTGATTGTAAGACATTTTGAAACTGGCTAGAATATAATCTCCAAAAAGCACGAATTTTTACTTTTTTATTTACTGTTGTATCCTCAGTGCCTGGTACATAATAAGCACATGTATTAGTCAGGGTACCAACAGGAAACAGACGGCACATTTAAAATAGGATAATTTGAAAAGAGACCATTTATAAAGGTATGGATGAAGGAAGCAGAACCACATATGATAGTGAAGTAACCCAGGGCTTATAACAATGAGAAGCTAATATCGCCATCCTAGGTCTAAAGGAGAGGTTATGTAGAGTAGGCTATTTTGCCTTGAGAAAACAATGACCATCAGTCACAGGCACCTGATTGCTGGAATGGCCACCCCCATGAGGATAAAGAAAGTCTGCCTTGGGTGCCAGATAGGGTATAGAAAAGGACTTATAATACTTCTCAACACAGAGCTCTAGGCAGAGACTATCAGTAAGTTGCTCTTACCTTGTATGAAACCTATTTGTCAAACTGGCTCTAGTCAAATAAGGATATAAGTAGGATTAGTAGGGTCATTGAAGTACACCCCTAGCCATCAGCTGGATACAGAGGTTGGATCAGCTCCAGGGAGAAGGGACTGCCAAGTACTAGACCAAGCAGTTATTTTTTGGGCCCAAGACATCCAGGCTAGGGTTCAAGTTAGGATTCTGGTCCTAAGGGAGAAAGTAATGCAAATCAGGATCAAAATAAAAATTCTACAGACTGGTCAACAAAATGAGAGTTGAGGAAAAGGCATATAGTACATATATAGCTATGTTTATCAAGGCGAGATTGATTTCAGACTCGTTTGCTGGCAGGAATGATATTTCTAATATACTAGTAGGCGTGGTGTGAACTGGCTCCAGAATTTGTTATGACTGAACTCACAACAGTTAGAAGATCTTAGGTACTTGTGGCTAAGCAGGGCAAGACAGGAAAAGGAGTAAGAAACTGCTTTCTTTTCTCTTCTCCCCTCCATTTAAAAATTTTTTCTAAATTGAACAAAAGTTTTGGCTGTGAATGTTTAATTAAAACAAGCATATGAGATCATAACTACCATTTACTGAGTATCTACTATGTTTTATGTTTTAGATATATTCTCTTTAACCTGCATGACAATTCTATAAGGTAGATATAATTATACTTACTTCCCAGATGAAGATATGAAAGTTTAGAGTAATAAAGCAAATAAGTAGCAGTTTTAGAATTTTGATCCAAGAGTTTTGTTGGCTTTTGTGACAACCTATGTGGACTTAGTGGATATTACGCTAAATGAAATAAGTCAGACAGAGAAAGAAAAATACTGTATGATTTCACTTATGTGTGTAATCTAAAAGCAAAGTAAATGAATAAACAAAACAAAACAGAAACAAACTTACTTGGCTTTAAAGCCTCTATTATTTCTGATACTTCAGCTGCCTATGCTAGCCCGTGTAGACCATGATTTTAATCAACTTCAAGTCTTAGATTTCTCAGGGTCATCAGAAATGATGAGGACAAGCAAGCTTAATGTGACAAGGCCATAGGAAGATAGATATCCATTACTGAATATTAACATGTTTAAGAATAACCAGAATGTTTTATTCATCTCTTAATTTTTCATGTCAATTATTATACCTGCCATACTCAAAGTACTTTCTAAGAGAAATCACCTCATTCATGGTTTCCCGATGACAAGGCAATTGTACTATGTTACTTTTCTCTTTCATACTTGCTCTCCCCAGGTGTGTGGC